>NW_027649778.1:10809788-11197736 GCF_965287045.1 Carcharhinus amblyrhynchos
ACACTGCAAGAAAGGCAAGTGTTTTAAAGGGAACATTGACCATCCGTTCCTGTTACTCGAACCCTGTGTGGGAAAAGATGCGTGTCAGGGAGGAAATGGCCGCCCAGTAAACCGCATAATAAGCAAATTTGCATTTGCGTAGTGCCGTGCACAGCCTCTGAAGGCCTCAAAGTGCCTCATAGTTAATTACGTACTTCTGAAGTGTTGTGTCTTTTGTAACATCGAAGATGTGGCAAGTTATTTCCACATAGTAAGTTCCCACAACAGCAATGGGACGGCACGGTGGCGCAGTGGGTTGGCGCTGCTGCTTCACAGCTCCAGGGTCCCGGGTTCGATTCCCGGCTCGGGGTCACTGTCTGTGTGGAGTTTGCACATTCTCCTCGTGTCTGCGTGGGTTTCCTCCCACAGTCCAAAGATGTGCGGGTTAGGTTGATTGGCCGTGCTAAGAAATTGCCCCTTAGTGATGTGTAGGTTAGAGGGGATTAGTGGGTATAATATGTAGGGATATGGGGGGGTAGGGCCTGGGTGGGATTGTGTTCGGTGCAGACTCGATATAGGATTCTATGATTCAATGCATAAATAATTTGTCTTTGGAGCATCTGGCTGAGGGTTAAGTCATAGGCCCTTCGGCCCGACCCGTCCATGCTGGCCAGGTTTCCCGAACTGAGCTGGTGCCGTTTAGAACATAGAAAAACTACAGCACAAACAGGCCATTCGGCCCACAAGTTGCGCCGAACACATCCCTACCTACATTTGCCTGCGTTTGGCCCCCAATCCCTCTAAACCTTCCCCATCCATGTACCCAACGCGTTCTAAGTGTTGTCACTGTACCCGCCTCTACCACGCCCTCTGGCAGCTCATTCCATATACCCCCTGTGTGTTGCCCCTCTTTCACCTTTAACCTTTGAGTTTTGGACTCCCCTGTCCTGGGAAAAAGCTTATCTATGCCCCCTCACGATCTTTTTTAAAACCTCTATAAGGTCAACCCCTCGTCCTCCCACGTTCCAAGGACAAAAAAGAGGTCCCAGCCTTACCTTAGAATTCAAACCTCCCGGTGACATTCTTGTCAATCTTTTGTCCCCCCCCTCCCTTGTTGGCTAGGATGGTGGATAAGGAGAATCCATCAAGTATAATATCCCCACCTGATGGGGCCTCAATTTAATGCCACCTTGCGGGAAAAAGGCACTTTAAGCAGTGCTGCCCTCCCCTCCCTGAGGTTAGTTCAATTCTGAGTTCAAGTTTCTGGACACACTTAGAAGTCTCGCAACGCCAGATTCCATTCCAACGGGTTTATTTGGAATCACGAGCTTTCGGAGCCCCGCTCCTTCATCAGGTGGGCGACGAAGGAGCAGGGCTCCGAAAGCTCGTGATTCCAAATAAACCTGTTGGGCTTTAACCTGGCGTTGCGAGACTTCTTACCCCGGTCTATCCCAGTTCAACGCCTCCAAGTCGAGTTTCTGGAGTGGGATTTGAACCTGCAAACTTCTGACTCAGTACTGCTGGCAGCTGGCATCTTCATTTTGCGTGAGGGTCTGGCGCACAGAAAGGGGGTTCTAGATACGATATTGCCTACAATGCATGACCCGAGGCGGGGGCAGTTTTTTTTAACTGGACAGAGACGTGTGTAGAGGCAAGCATGGACATAGCTCCTAGCTTAGACTGTGCACTGCATGTATGTACAGAGTTACGCATAGTTAATGCGTCTTTTTTAAGTTTTAACGTTTATTTATCAGTGCCACAACTAGGCTTACATTAACACTGCAATGAAGTTACAGTGAAAATTCCCCCAGTCGCCACACTCTGGCGCCTGCTTGGGGAGAATTTTGCACGGCCAATGCACCTAACCAGCGTGTCTGGAAGGGAGGAGACCCACGCAGACACGGGGAGAGCGTGCAGGCCCCGCGCAGACAGCTGGGAATCGAACCCGGGTCCCTGGCGCTGCGAGGCAGCAGTGCTAATCACTGTGCCACCCTCCACACAACGTTAAATAATGTGTGACTCAGCGCCTCGTCACAGGAGCTGCCAAACTACACACAACATTTTGCAACATACTGGCAAGATCTGGGAGAATTGTAAAGCCTCCAGACCACCTGTAAACCCAGTCCCTGGAGTGTAGGTACCACCCACAGGGCTGCTAGGGAGGGATTTTTGACCCATCGACAGTTAAGGAACGGCCAATATATTTCCAAATCAGGGAAATTTCTTTCGTGGGATGTGTGGGTCACTGGCTGGGCCAGCATTTATTGCCTGTCCCTAGCTGCCAGAGGGCAGTTAAGAGTCACCCACATTACTGTGGCTCTGGAGTCACATGTAGGCCAGACCGGGTAAGGACGGCAGATTTCCTTCCATAAAGGACACTAATCAGGCAGGGGGGCAGTACAGGCACTCAGGGTAGTACAGGCATTCAAGGCAATACAGGCAGCCGGGGCAGTACAGGCGCTCAGGGCAGTACAAGTGCAGGACAAAACAGGCACAGGACTGTACAGGCACACGGGGCAGTACAGGTACAGGTCAAAACAGGCACAGGACTGTACAGGCACTCTGGGCAGTACAGGCAGTACATACATGCAGGGCAGTATAGGCGAGCAGAACAATACAGGCACCCAGGGCAGTTCAGTACCCGGGGCAGTACAGGCAGTCAGAGCAGCACAGGTGTGCAGGGCAGTACAGGTGCAGGACAAAACAGGCACAGGACTGTACAGGCACTCTGGGCAGTACAGGCAGTTGGGCAGTACAGGCGCTCGGGGCTGCACAGGCACTCTGGGCAGTACAAGCGCGCAGGCAGTTGGGCAGTACAGGCGCTCGGGGCAGCACAGGCATGCAGGGCAGTACGGGCACTCGGGGCAGTCCAGGTGCAGGACAAAACAGGCACAGGACTGTACAGGCGCGTGGAGCAGTACAGACGCAGGCAGTACAGGCACCCCCAGCAGGGGACGCAGGGCAGTACACATGTTCCCCTATCTGGCTGTATCTTTGTCCAGTTGCCTGTGCTGTTGGATTTAATTTTCCAATTGAAGAATGCACTCAGAGCCCAGGGCTGTTTGGGCAGAGCGGTACCACAGTCGTTGGGTGTGTGCCAGTGAGCTCTGTATAAAACAATACTTGTGTAATCAGAGAAGATCCCAGAGGCCGTGTGGGTGTGATTTAATAAATGTATCCTTTATTTAATGTGCAGGAAGGAGCCGGGCGGATTAATTCAGGAGAATTACAGTTTTTAAGCCTTGTGTTTGGCCCGCTGCTGAATGAGCCGGAAGCTCTCCGAATTCGAGGTTGGCGGACTGTGTTTGCAAATCCTGCTCCGGAGATTTGAGTGCGTTACCTGGGCTGACACTCCCTGAGGGAGAACCACACTGTCCGCAGTGCCCTCTTTCAGAGAGGGCCTGTAGTGATGGCCTAGTGGTATTCCCGCTGGGCTATTCATCCAGAAACTCAGCCGGGGACCCGGGTTCGAATCCCGCCACGGCAGGTGGTGGAATTTGAATTCAATAAAAAATATCTGGAATTAAGAATCTACTGATGAAACCATTGTGGAAAAACCCCATCTGGTTCACTAATGTCCCTTCAGGGAAGGAAATCTGCCTTCCTTACCCCGGTCTGGCCTATGTGTGACTCGAAAGCCTCAGCAATGTGGTTGACTCTCAACTGCCCTCGAGTAACTAGAATCATAGACGTAAATCACAGAACCCCTAGAGTGCAAAAGAAGGCCATTGGGCCCATTGAGCCTGCATCGACCACCCTATCCCCGTAACCCCATGCGTTCACCCGAGCTAGTCCCCCTGACACTAAGGGCCAATTTAGCACGGCCAATCCACCTAAGCCGCACGTCCTTGGAGTGTGGGAGGAAACTGGAGCGCCCGGAGGAAACCCACGCAGACACGGGGAGAACATACTTCTATATGGACAGTCACGCAAACCGGGAATCGAACCCGGGTCCCTGGCGCTGTGAGGCAGCAGTGCTAACCACTGTGTCTCACAAGAGTGTAGCACTGAGGGCAAAATAGAGCGGGGGGGGGGGAGGAAAGAAGCTCGGATGATTGTGATAGACAGAGGTTGAAGGTTTGAGGAGAGAGTGTGAAGGTTATCAGGTGGGGCGACCGCGAAGGTGGTGTCCGAATCTCCACCACTCTGCGATCAATGGACATATCTGAAAATCCTAATAAACCAACACTGGGGTGGGGGGGGGGGGGGGGGCGGGGAGCGGGGGTGGGTTATGGAGATTCCAGTGAGCGCGTGCAGTGGTTATTTTTTTTTGACAGTTTTAAGTTATTGCCCAACCAAGCTTTCTCCGAAAATCAATCCTTCCTTTCTTTAAAGAAGTGAACTATGGACGGGAGATGTTGATGAACTGACCGGTGATCATTTGTCTGTATTTCTACAAAAACTTCACTTTGGCACTAACTAATACATGGGGTGGCGGAGGGACAGTGCTCACAGTGTGACAGCGAATAATTTCAAAGCAGCTCGAAAGGAAATAGCGATTGGCTTGGTAAAAATCGCAGCTTATTCACTCTCCATACGTACACTACAGAAAGAGGCCATGCTGTTTACAAAGCCCAGTGTATTGTAGAATCCCCACAGTGGAGGAGGAGACTGTTTGGCCCACTAATCCTGTACAGGTAACAATCCCACACAATCCTATTCCTGTAACACCACATATTTACCCTGCCAGTTCCCCCCTGACACTAAGGGACAATTTAGCATGGCCAATCCACCCAACCCGCACATTTTAGACACCAAGGGGCAATTTAGCATGGCCAATCCACCCAACCCGCACATTTTAGACACTAAGGGGCAATTTAGCATGGCCAATCCACCTAACCTGCACATCTTTGGACACTAAGGGGCAATTTAGCATGGCCAATCCACCTAACCTGCACATCTTTGGACACTAAGGGGCAATTTAGCATGGCCAATCCACCTAACCTACACATCTTTGGACACTAAGGGGCAATTTAGCATAGCCAATCCACTGAACCTACACATCTTGGGACACCAAGGGGCAATTTAGCATGGCCAATCCACTGAACCTACACATCTTGGGACACCAAGGGGCAATTTAGCATGGCCAATCCACCTAACCTGCACATCTTTGGACACTAAGGGGCAATTTAGCATGGCCAATCCACCTAACCTGCACATCTTTGGACACTAAGGGGCAATTTAGCATGGCCGATCCACCTAACCTACACATCTTTGGACACTAAGGGGCAATTTAGCATGGCCAATCCACCTAACCTGCACATCTTTGGACACTAAGGGGCAATTTAGCATGGCCAATCCACGGTGAACCAAGCTGGGAATCGAACCTCGGCGCCGTGAAGCAGCAGTGCCATCCACTGTGCCAATGGATATTGCACAGAAAGATAGACAAAGTGGGATTGTTTGCTTCGGGGTAGAGGGGAGATTTAATGGAAGTATTTGAAATTTGGGGAGGTTAGAGTAGGGAGGAAGGAGGTGGCAGGGGGAATCAGTCGGTAGGGGACACCGATTTTAGCTGATCGCTGGGAATAGGTGAGTTTTTTTTATTCAGAAAGCAGCGACGCTGTGGGACTCACTGCCTGAGAGGGTGGCAGAATCCGAAAAAAGTGATAATTAGAATATATCTGAAAATGAAAAGAATGCGCAGGTCCATGTGGGGGAGTGGGACTAATTGGATAGTCCCTTCAAAGAACTGGTGCAGGCATGAAACGCTGTATAATTTGGACAGTGTCCGCCCCCCCGCAGGGTTCTGTTGGGAAGAATATGAGTCTCCTATTGTCACAGACTCAGTCCTTGTGCCCACTTGCCAAGAATGAATTCAGGTAAAGCAGCCAAACACTTGATCGCTTTGTCAAAGGTTAAAGAAATCTGAACACGCTCACGGCCAACATTGAGGTCAGGTGGGATGGAGAACGTAGAACATTCCAGCGCAGTACAGGCCCTTCGGCCCTCGATGTTGCGCTGACCAGTGGAACCAATCTAATGACCCTCTAACCTCAACTATTCCAATGTTATCCATATGCCCATCCACTGACCATTTGAACGCCCTTAAAGTTGGCGAGATGTGGTCATGGGAAGTTCCTACGTGCCTGCCAGCAGTGCTTAACCCTGCCAGTGTCTGTCTTAGCTTCCTTTCCTGCCCTATGCAGGTGCATGCACAGAAACTAGAATTTGATTTGATTTATTATTGTCACACATCTTAACATACAGTGGAAAGTATTGTTTCTTGCGCGCTATACAGACAAAGCATACCGTTCATAGAGAAGGAAAGGAGAGAGTACAGAATGTAGTGTTACATTCATAGCTAGGGTGTAGAGAAAGATCAGCTTAGTATAAGCTAAGTCCATTCAAAAGTCTGACCTCAGCAGGGAAGAAGCTGTTCTTGAGTCGGTTGGTACGTGATCTCACTTTTGTATCTTTTCCCGACGGAAGAAGGTGGAAGAGAGAATGTACGGGGTGCGTGGGGTCCTTGATTATGCTGGCTGCTTTCCCGAGGCAGTGGGAAGTGTAGACAGAGTCAGTGGATGGGAGGCTGGTTTGCCTGATAGATTGGGTTACATTCTCAATCTGTTGTAGTTTCTCGCGGTCTTGGGCAGAGCAGGAGCCCATACCAAGCTGTGATACAGCCAGAAAGAATGCTTTCTATGGTGCATCTGTAGAAGTTGCTGAGAATCATCTTGGTAGGATAAACTTGAATGCGGATTACAGGGTCAACGGCGGGGTTCTGAGGAATGTGGAGGGACAGAGAGATCTTGGGGTTCATATCCATAGATCTCTGAAGGTTGACACTCGAGTGGATAGAGCTGTGAAGAAGGCTTATAGTGTGTTAGCGTTTATTAACAGGGGGGTTTGAGTTTAAGAGCCGTGGGGTTATGCTGCAACTCTACCGGACCTTGGTGAGACCACATTTGGAATATTGTGTTCAGTTCTGGTCACCTCACTATAAGAAGGATGTGGAAGCATTGGAGAGAGGAAATTTACCAGGACGCTGCCTGGTTTGGAGGGTAGGTCTTATGAGGAAAGGTTGAGGGAGCTGGGGCTTTTCTCTTTGGAGTGGAGGAGGATGAGAGGCGACTTAATAGAGGTTTATAAGATGATGAGGGGGATAGATAGAGTGGACATGCAGAGACTATTTCCTCGGGTGGATGTAGCTGTTGCTAGGGGCATAACTATAAGGTTCATGGTGGGAGATATAGGAGGGATGTCCGAGGTAGATTCTTTATTCAGAGAGTGGTTGGGTGTGGAATACACTGCCTGCTGTGATAGTGGAATCGGACACTGTAGGAGGAGTGGTTATTGGATAGACACATGGAGCACTCCAGAATGATAGGGACTGGGATAGCTCGGTCTTGGGTTTGGACATAGCTCAGCACAACATTGAGGGCCGAAGGGCCTGTACTGTGCTGTAATGTTCTATGTTTAATCATAGCTGACATGCCTAATTTCCTTAGTCTCCTGAGAAAGTAGAGGTGTTGGTGGGGCTTTCTTAACTATAGTATCGGCATGGGGGGAACCAGGGCAGGAGATCTGGACATCTAAAAACTTGAAGCTCTCGACCCTTTCTACTTCACCCCTGTTGATGGAGGAGGCCATTTGGCCCTTTGAGCCTGTTCTATCATTCATTATGATCATGGCTGATCATCAAATTCAATATCCTGGTCACCCCTTTCCCCCCCTCCATATCCCTTTAGCCCCCAAGATCTAATTCCTCCTTGAAATCACATAATGTTTCAGCCTCAACTACTTTGTGTGAGAGTGAATTCCACACGTTCACCCAATACACCCCGGACATTCTCTCTTCCACCTTCTTCCGATGGGAATAAGATACAACAGTCTGAGGTCACGTACCCACCGACTCAAGAACGGCTTCTTCCCTGCTGCTGTCAGACTTTTGAATGGACCTACCTCGCACTAAGTTGATCTTTCTCTACACCCTCGCTATAACTGTAACACTACATTCTGCACTCTCTCCTTTCCTTCTCCTGTATGTACTCTATGAACGGTATGCTTTGCCCCTTAACATAGGAACATAATAGGAGCAGGAGTAGGCCATCTAGCCCCTCGAGCCTGCCCCACCATTCAATAAGATCATGGCTGATCTGTCGTGTCTCAGTTCCACATTCCCGCCCTCTCCCCATAACTCTTAATCCCCTTGCCTATCAAAAACCTATCAACCCGCATCTTAAAAATATTTAGCGAGGCAGCCTCCACCACTTCAACGGGCAGAGAATTCTAGAGATTCACCACCCTTTGAGTGAAGAAGTTCCTCCTCAACTCCGTTCTAAACCGTCCCCCTTTTATCTTGAGGCTGTGCCCTCTAGTCCTACTGTCCTTTCTGAGCGGGAAGAGCCTCTCCACCTCTATCCTATCCATCCCATTCAACATCTTATATGTCTCAATGAGATCTCCCCTCATTCTTCTAAACTCTAACGAGTACAAGCCTAGTTTATTCAGCTTCTCCTCATAGTTCAACCCCCTCAACTCCGGAATCAGCCTAGTAAACCTCCTCTGCACTCCCTCCAAGGCCAAAATATCCTTGTGTAAGTGCGGCGACCAAAACTGCACACAGTACTCCAGCTGCGGCCTCACCAGTGCCCTGTACAGTTGCAGCAAGACCTCCCTGCTTTAATATTCTATACCCCTTGCTATAAAGGCCAGCATCCCATTCGCCTTCCTGACCACCTGCTGCACCTGCAGGCTGGGTTTTTGCGACTCATGCACAAGGACCCCGAGGTCCCTCTGCACTGTTGCATGCTGCAGTTTTTCGCCACGTAAGTAATAGTCCTAATCCCATGTATTTTGTAACCCCATGTATTTACCCTGCTAATCCCTCTTAGTGTCAGAGGGATTAGCAGGGTAAATACATGGGGTTACAGGGATAGGGCCTGGGTGGGACTGTAGGGGTTCTATGATTTTTATGACTCTTAATACCCTTTGGGTAGGGGTATTTACGGAAGGGCAATAAATGCTGGCCTAATCAGAGTGGGCCTCCCAAGGATGAGTATAGCTATATGTATGAATATTAGACAGCATGGTAGTGCTGTGATTAGCACTGCAGCTTCACAGCGCCAGGGACCCGGGTTCGATTCCCGGCTCGGGTCACTGTCTGTGTGGAGCCTCCGCGCTCCCCATCCGTGTCTGCGTGGGTTTCCTCCGGGTGCTCCAGTTTCCTCCCACAGTCTGAAAGATTGACCGTGCTAAATTCTCCCTCGGTGTACCCGAACAGGCGCCGGAGTGTGGCGACGAAGGGATTTTTCACACTAACTTCATTGCAGCGTTAATGTAAGCCTACTTACGACGCTAATAAATAAACATTAAACCCTCCCCGGATGCTGTCAGACCTGCTGAGATTTCCCGGGGTTAAAAAAATACTTTAAAATAAAAAAAACCCCCTAAACTCAAAAAGGACAGTAGGAGGAGAGGTAATAAGCCGTGGATAACGAAGGAGGTGAAGGGAAGTGTTAAACTAAAAGCGGAGGAATTTAGAGTAGCTAAGAGTAGTGGGCGAGAAGAGGATTGGGAGAGGTTTAAATGTCAACAAAGATTGACAAAGAAGTTGATGAAGAAGGGTAGGAGAAACTATGAAGCTGGGCTAGCGCTTAATATAAAAAAGGATAGCAAGAGTTTTATAAATATATAAAAAGGAAGAGGCTGGCTAGGGTGAACGTTGGTCTTTAGAGGATGAGAAAGGGGACCTAGTGGTAGGGGATGGGGATATGGCTAAGGTATTGAATAACTTTTTTGTTTCTGTCTTCACGGAGGAGGACATGAATAATTTGCCGGGTGTTAGCGATGGAAAGGTGGTAGGACTGGAGGGTCTTAATGACATTACTGTTACTAGAGAGGCGGTGCTCGACAGACTGGAGGGGCTGATTGTGGACAAGTCCCCAGGACCGGATGGAATGCATCCGAGGGTTCTGAAAGAAATGGCGGAGGTGATAGTGGATGCCTTGGTGGTTATTTTCCAGACGTCGCTGGATTCCGGGGAAGTGCCGGATGATTGGAAAACGGCTAATGTTACGCCGTTGTTTAAGAAGGGTGCCAGGCAAAAGGCGGGGAATTATAGGCCGGTTAGTTTAACGTCTGTGGTAGGTAAAATGTTAGAATCTGTCATTAAGGAGGAAATTGCGAGGCATCTTGAAGGGAATTGCTTGATAGAGCAGATGCAGCACGGTTTCGTTAAAGGGAAGTCGTGTCTGACAAATTTACTGGAGTTCTATGAGGATGTGTCTAGGGCGGTGGATAGAGGAGAGCCGGTGGATGTGGTCTTTCTAGATTTTCAGAAGGCGTTTGACAAAGTACCTCACAAGAGGTTATTACAGAAGGTCGAGGGACATGAGTTGGGGGTAGGGTGTTAGCGTGGATAGAGGATTGGTTGTCAAATAGGAGGCAGAGAGTGGGGGTCAACGGGTGCTATTCGGATTGGCGGATGGTGACTAGTGGAGTGCCCCAGGGGTCGGTGCTGGGGCCTCAGCTTTTTACCATTTATATAGATGATCTGGAGGAGGGAACCGAGTGTGTGGTGTCGAAATTTGCTGATGACACCAAGATTGGGGGAACGGCAAATTGTGCGGAGGGTGTGGAGAGTCTGCAGAAGGATCTAGATAGGCTGGGCGAATGGGCCAGGAAATGGCAAATGGAATTTTAATGTTGGCAAGTGTGAGGTGGTCCACTTTGGTAGGAAGAATGGTAGGAAGGACTATTACTTACGGGGCGAAAAACTGCAGCAGGCGACGGTGCAGAGGGACCTCGGGGTCCTTGTGCATGAGTCGCAAAAACCCAGCCTGCAGGTGCAGCAGGTGGTCAGGAAGGCGAATGGGATGCTGGCCTTCATAGCGAGGGGATTGAATATAAAAGTAGGGAGGTCTTGCTGCGGCTGTATAGGGCACTGGTGAGGCCGCAGCTGGAGTACTGTGTGCAGTTTGGGCGCCGCACCTGCGCAAAGATATTTTGGCCTTGGAGGGAGTGCAGAGGAGGTTTACTAGGCTGATACCAGAGTTGAGGGGGTTGAGCTATGAGGAGAGGCTGAATAAACTAGGCTTGTACTCGTTAGAGTTTAGAAGAATGAGGGGAGATCTCATTGAGACGTATAAGATGATGAATGGGATGGATAGGATAGAGGTGGAGGAGACTCTTCCCGCTCAGAAAAGACAGTAGGACTAGGGGCACAGCCTCAAGATAAAAGGGGGGCGGTTTAGAACGGAGTTGAGGAGGAACTTCTTCACTCAAAGGGTGGCGAATCTCTGGAATTCTCTGCCCGTTGAAGTGGTGGAGGCTGCCTCGCTAAATATTTTTAAGACGCGGGTTGATGGGTTTTTGATAAGAGAGGGGATTAAGGGTTATGGGGAGAGGGCGGGAAAGTGGAACTGAGCAGCGACAGATCAGCCATGATCTTATTGAATGGCGGGGCAGGCTCGAAGGGCTAGATGGCCGACTCCTGCTCCTATTTCTTATGTTCTTATGTAACTCCAGGAATTTTAGAATATAGAATAGTACGTCACAGTACAGACCCTTTGGCCCTCGATGTTGTACCAAGTTCAAACCCCAGATCGATCTATCCCACTCCCTATCCTAATTTTGGGCACGTTCGAGATGTCAGTGCAGGCTCGATGGGCCGAATGGCCTCCTTCTGTACCGTTGGGATTCTGTGATATGAAATTCACTTAATTTGCTACGACGGGCTGAAGGATGCAGAACAAGTAGGATTTCTCTTCCCGAAAAAAGCTTGTGGTTCAATGCCAGCTCCTGAATAAGGGTCCTCCAGACTCTCTGTTCTCTGAAAGGGTCCAGATAAATGTGTAGTGGTCCGTTTTGGCAGGTCCAATGGGATGCAGGAGTACAATATCAAGGGTAAGACTCTTAGCTGGTTGAAGAGCAGAAGGATCTTGGGGTCCAGGTCCATAGGACTCTTAAATCAGCCTCGCAGGTGGAGGACGTGGTCAAGAAGGCGTATGGTGTACTGGCCTTCATTAATCGAGGGATTGAGTTTAGGAGTCGGGAGGTAATGCTGCAACTTTATAAGACCCTTGTCAGACCCCACTTGGAGGACTGTGCGCAGTTCTGGTCCCCTCACTACAGGAAGGACGTGAAGCTATTGAGAGGGTGCAGAGGAGATTTACAAGGATGTTGCCTGGATTGGGAGGCATGCCTTATGAGGATAGGTTGAGGGAGCTGGGACTCTTCTCCCTGGAGAGACGAAGGTTGAGAGGCGACCTGATAGAGGTTTGTAAGACGTTGAGAGGTATAGATAGGGTGGATTCTCAGAGGCTATTTCCGAGGGCTGAAATGGTCGCTACGAGAGGACACAGGTTTAAGGTGCTGGGGAGCAGGTACAGAGGAGATGTCAGGGGTAAGTTTTCACTCTTTGATGCTGTTACAACGTATTAAGAGTGTGTGAGCCCTGGCCCTTGGACTGACTGCCCTGTGTTGAAGAACAGAATTAACGTCTCGTAAGAGATTCCATTGCGAAACGACAGCTCTTTCAAAATAATTCCTGCTCCGATTACGCTGGAACCAAATATTTGTTGGACCTAATTGAATAAAGTGTTTCTGTTCCGGCTGTTGTGGCTTGAAGCGTAATCAGTTCCTTATTTTTATCCTTTGGCAGGCGTCTGAAGATTGGCGGTTCTCGCACGCACCTCGCCTCAGAAAAGCCACGCCAATGGCCGGGCTCCAGTGGAAACCCTTGGCGTCCCCCCTCCTGGGGCCTGCTGGGTGCGCGGCCGCCATCTTGGTCACGGCGGTCTGGCAGGTGGAAGGGGCCACCGCGGAAGAGTCCGCGGAGCCGCCCAACGCCTCCTGTTTCGGGTCCTTCCAGTGCAACCTGGGCATCATCCTCCCCGTCTGGCACCCGCAGAACCCGTCCTTGGGCGACAAGGTGGCGCGGGCCATCGTCTACTTCGTGGCGATGCTCTACATGTTCCTGGGCGTCTCCATCATCGCGGACCGCTTCATGGCGTCGATCGAGGTCATCACCTCGCAGGAGAAGGAGATCACCATCACGCTGCCCAACGGCGAGACGAGCGTCGCCACCGTGCGGATCTGGAACGAGACGGTGTCCAACTTGACCCTGATGGCCCTGGGCTCCTCGGCGCCGGAGATCCTCCTCTCGCTCATCGAGGTGTGCGGGCACGGCTTCCTGGCCGGAGAGCTGGGACCTGGCACCATTGTGGGCAGTGCCGCCTTCAACATGTTTGTCATCATTGCCGTGTGCATCTACTGCATCCCGGACGGTGAGGTGCGGCGGGTGAAACACTTGCGGGTCTTCTTTGTCACCGCCTCGTGGAGCATCTTTGCCTACATCTGGATGTACCTGATCTTGGCCGTCTTCTCCCCTGGCGTCGTCCAGGTCTGGGAGGGCCTCCTGACGCTCATGTTCTTCCCGGTTTGTGTGGTCTTTGCCTGGATCGCCGACAAGAGGCTCCTGTTCTACAAGTACGTGTACAAGCGGTACAGAGCGGACAAGCGCCGGGGCATCATCATCGAGACGGAGGGCGAGCTGCCCAAGGGGATCGAGATGGACGGGAAGATGACCTTGGAACACGGCGAGAGTGTCCTCCCGGACGGCACCGTGATCACCCTGGAAGCCAAGGACTTGGACGAGAGCCGGAAGGAGGCCATCCGCATCCTCAAGGACCTCAGGCAAAGTACCCGGACCGAGAGCTGGAGCAGCTGGTGGAGTTGGCCAACTATTACGCCCTCCTGCACCAGCAGAAGAGCCGGGCCTTCTACCGGATCCAGGCCACCAGGATGATGACGGGCGCGGGGAACATCCTGAAGAAGCACGCGGCCGACCACGCCAAGAGGACGACCAACCCCCACGAGGCGAGGCCCGACCCCGCCGAGGAGAGGTGCAGCAAGATCTGCTTCGAGCCCGCCAGCTACCAGTGCTTCGAGAACTGCGGCCTGGTCACCCTGACCGTCGTCTGCAAGGGCGGCGAGCAGAACAGCACCTTCTACGTGGACTACCGGACGGAAGACGGCTCGGCCAACGCCGGCTCGGACTACGAGTTCAGCGAAGGCACCCTGATCTTCAAGCCGGGCGAAACGGCGAAGGAGATCACGGTGGGCATCATCGACGATGACATATTCGAGGAGGACGAGCACTTCTTCGTCCGCCTGGGAACCTCCGGAGCGGCGACGCCGAGGGCATGTTTGACTCGGACCCGACAGACTACCCCAAGGGGCGTCTCGTCTCCCCGCTGGTGGCCACGGTGACCATCCTGGACGACGACCACGCCGGGATCTTCACCTTCGAGGACAAGGTTCACCACGTGAGCGAGAGCGTGGCGTGATGGAGCTGAAGGTGCTGAGGACCTCGGGAGCCCGCGGGACGGTCGTCGTACCCTACCGGACAGTAGAGGGCAGCGCCCGGGGAGGCGGGGTGGACTACGAGGACGCCTACGGGGAGCTGGAGTTCCTGAACGACGAGACTGCGTGAGTCCACGGGGGGGCGCCTGACACCCGTCCTCGTTCCGGCAGAGGGGAGGGGGGGGGGGAGGGAGGGGGAGGGGAGGGGGGGCTGGCCTCGCCCCCGGGCCTTGAATCGGGTCGCTGGGCGGGGGGTGGGGGGTGGGTTGACTTGGGGAGGTTCAGGGTCGGGAAGCTTTCTCTGACGCGCAGGCATCTCCTTCCCTAAAATATGGTGGGGGGGGGGGGGTCAGAAATCCACCCCCCTCCACTCCATCTTCACCGCCTGTTGAATGTGGGCGTAACTTCATTTAATGAATATCGGAATACAGTCTGTTCATTCCTTGTGGGAGTGGAGGGGGGGAGCGGTTAAATCTTGGCTCACACCCCCCCCACCCCCCGACCCACTGATCAGGCTGCTGTGGGGGGGGGGGGTGCATCTGGAGGTAACACCACAGCCCTTCAACCCACATCCCACTGCAATGAGGTTTGGTGAAGACTCAACATCCACCCCTCCCCCAACACCCTCCCACCGACCCCTCCCCCACCCACCCCTCCCCCGACACCCCGCCCCCACCCACCCCTCCCCGACACCCTCCCCCACCCACCCACCCCTCCCCCGACACCCCTCCCCCACCCACCCACCCCTCCCCCGACACCCTCCCCCACCCACCCACCCCTCCCCCGACACCCCTCCCCCACCCACCCACCCCTCCCCCGACACCCCTCCCCACCAACCCACCCACCCACCCCTCCCCCGACACCCCTCCCCCACCCACCCACCCCTCCCCCAACACCCCTCCCCCCACCCACCCCTCCCCCACCCACCCACCCCTCCCCAACACCCCGCCCCCACCCACCCACCCCTCCCCCAACACCCCGCCCCCACCCACCCACCCCTCCCCCAACACCCCGCCCCCACCCACCCACCCCTCCCCCAACACCCCGCCCCCACCCACCCACCCCTCCCCCAACACCCCGCCCCCACCCACCCACCCCTCCCCCGACACCCCGCCCCCACCCACCCCTCCCCCGACACCCCGCCCCCACCCACCCACCCCTCCCCCAACACCCCGCCCCCACCCACCCACCCCTCCCCCAACACCCCGCCCCCACCCACCCACCCCTCCCCCAACACCCCGCCCCCACCCACCCACCCCTCCCCCAACACCCCGCCCCCACCCACCCCTCCCCCAACACCCCGCCCCCACCCACCCCTCCCCCGACACCCCGCCCCCACCCACCCACCCCTCCCCCGACACCCCGCCCCCACCCACCCACCCCTCCCCCGACACCCCGCCCCCACCCACCCCTCCCCCGACACCCCGCCCCCACCCACCCACCCCTCCCCCAACACCCCGCCCCCACCCACCCACCCCTCCCCCAACACCCCGCCCCCCCACCCACCCCCCCCCCAACACCCCGCCCCCACCCACCCACCCACCCCTCCCCCAACACCCCACCCCCACCCACCCACCCCTCCCCCAACACCCCGCCCCCCCACCCACCCCTCCCCCAACACCCCACCCCCAACACCCCACCCCCACCCACCCACCCCTCCCCCACCACCCCGCCCCCACCCACCCACCCCTCCCCAACACCCCGCCCCCACCCACCCACCCCTCCCCCAACACCCCGCCCCCACCCACCCACCCCTCCCCACACCCCGCCCCCACCCACCCCTCCCCCAACACCCCGCCCCCTCACCCCCCCTCCCCAACACCCCGCCCCCACCCACCCACCCCCCCCCACACCCCGCCCCCACCCACCCACCCCTCCCCCAACACCCCGCCCCCACCCACCCACCCACCCCTCCCCCAACACCCCACCCCACCCACCCACCCCCACCCCCAACACCCGCCCCCCCCCACCCACCCTCCCCCACCCCCCGCCCCCACCCCTCCCCCAACACCCTGCCCCCACCCACCCACCCCTCCCCCAACACCCCGCCACCACCCACCCACCCCTCCCCCAACACCCCTCCCCCACCCCACCCCTCCCCCAACACCCCTCCCCCACCCACCCCTCCCCCAACACCCCTCCCCCACCCACCCACCCCCCCTCCCCCAACACCCCTCCCCACCCACCCCCCTCCCCCCCCAACACCCTCCCCCACCCACCCACCCACCCACCCCTCCCCCCACCACCCACCCACCCCTCCCCACCCACCCGCCCCCACCCACCCACCCACCCCTCCCCCAACACCCCTCCCCCACCCACCCACCCACCCCTCCCCCAACACCCCGCCCCACCCACCCACCCACCCCTCCCCCACACCCCTCCCCCACCCACCCACCCACCCACCCCTCCCCCAACCACCCACCCCTCCCCCAACACCCCTCCCCCAACACCTCTCCCCCACCCCACCCACCCACCCCACCCCCACCCCCCCCCACCCCACCCCCTCCCCCACCCCACCCCCCCTCCCCCAACACCCCTCCCCCACCCACCCCCCCTCCCCCAACACCCCCCCCACCCACCCCTCCCCCAACACCCCTCCCCCACCCACCCACCCATCCCCCAACACCCCTCCCCCACCCACCCACCCACCCCTCCCCCAACACCCCTCCCCCACCCACCCACCCATCCCCACACCCTCCCCCACCCACCCACCCACCCATCCCCCAACACCCCTCCCCCACCCACCCACCCACCCATCCCCCAACCCCTCCCCCACCCACCCACCCACCCATCCCCCAACACCCCTCCCCCAACACCCCTCCCCCACCCACCCACCCATCCCCCAACACCCCTCCCCCACCCACCCACCCACCCATCCCCAACACCCCTCCCCCACCCACCCCCAACACCCCTCCCCCACCCACCCACCCACCCCTCCCTCACCCACCCACCCACCCCTCCCCACCCACCCACCCACCCCTCCCTCACCCACCCACCCACCCCTCCCCCAACGCCCCTCCCTCACCCACCCACCCCTCCCCCAACGCCCCTCCTTCACCCACCCACCCACCCCTCCCCCAACGCCCCTCCCCCACCCACCCACCCACCCCTCCCCCAACGCCCCTCCCCCACCCACCCACCCACCCCTCCCCCACCGCCCCACCCCTCGCACCCACCGCCCCACCCCTCCCACCCCTCCCACCCACCGCCCCACCCCTCCCCCACCCACCCACCCACCCCTCCCCCACCCCTCCCCCACCCATCCCCCACCCACCCACCCACCCCTCCCCCACCGCCCCTCCCCCAGCACCCCTCACCCACCCACCCGCCCCTCCCCCACCCTCCCACCCCTCCCCCACCGCCCCTCCCCCACCCTCCCACCCCTCCCCCACTGCCCCTCCCCCACCCTCCCACCCCTCCCCCACTGCCCCTCCCCCACCCTCCCACCCCTCCCCCACCGCCCCACCCCTCCCCCACCCCTCCCCAACACCCTCCACCCCTCCCCTCCCCAACACCCCTCCACCCCTCCCCTCCACCCCTCCCCCACCCACCCCTCCCCCACCCACCCCTCCACCCCTCCCCCACCCACCCTCCCTCCCCCACCCTCCCACCCTCCCACCCTCCCTCCCCCCCCCTCCCACCCTCCTCCCCCCCAACATCCCTCCCCCAACACCTCTCCGCCACCTACCCTCCCTCCCCCAGCACTCCCCCACTCCTCCGCCACCCCTCCACTGCTTCACCCACCTCTTTCCTACCCTTTCCCCATCCCTTCCCCCAATCCTCCCACCCACACTTCCCCCCACTTAGCCCCCCTCACCTCTTCCCCCACCCCTCCCCAACCCTCCCTATCCCTACCCCATCCCTCCCCTAGCCAGCCCCTAACTGCCCATCCCCGTCCTACCATCTGCCCCAGCCCTCCCCTCACTCAGCCCTCAGCAACCCCCCCACAACCAACCTTTCCCCACTGCACCCCCACCCCATCCCTCCCTGAATGCCCCACCCTTCCCCCCGGCCCCCAACTTTCAGACCCACCCCTCCTCCAGCTCCCCATCTCTTCCCCCCACCCCTCCCCATCCCTCCCGAACCCAACCCTCTTACACCCACCCCTCTCCCACCCAGCCTCTCACTCCCCCACCCCATTCACTTCTCTTTCACATCCCATCCCAGGAGGGTGGGATCCCCCAGGAGGGTGGGACCGCCCAGGAGGGTGGGATCCCCCAGGAGGGTGGGACTTGTAGGAGGCAATTTCCCAGCATGCTTCGTGTTGGTAATGTGTGTGTTTTTTGGTTGGAAACACGGAATGAATTCAGGGTTGTGCGAAACAGTTTGCTACAAGAGGTGTTTGAGTTTAACAATGAGGGATTATTGCTGGTTAAGTGGCCTCATAACCAAAATGGCCGCTAATGTCATGGCGCGGGAATTGGCCATTATCTGTTGTTGGTGGACATCCAAAATGGCGGAAGATTCCAGGTAAGGCCTAGTCTTCTGAAACTGCTGTTGAAATGTCTCTGAGGATTGACCACGGATACTTGGGTCCCGTGAGGTGGGTTGGGAGCGGCGGCCATCGTTAAGGATGGGCGCAGCAGGTATCGGGTGACTGCACCTTGCTGATTGGAAGGTTGGGACTTCCCGTCAAACCCAGGTCTTGTCCTTTCCTTTGTTAATGTGGATCTTGTGTCGGCCTCCCTGGAACTGCTGCTGGTGAGTTGTGCAACCGGTGGTGGTTGACTGCGTGCTGTTGTGTTACAATGCAGGGCCTACACACTTCACGGTGGGACTTCCCTTTTCTGCACTATTCAGAACAAAAAACACGAAAGCAGAACGAAACGTAGCCTCCTGTCAGTAAAAGGAGCCTTTGTGGTCATTGATATGAAAGGAATCATTTTATGGTGCTTATTTTCCCACAAGCAAAGAACTTGTATTTATATAGTTCCTTTCAGAGCGGTTTGTGGTAACCCCTCTCTAGTTCCTCCATCCAAAATGTGAATATTGCCGAAGAGAGTGATGTGTTGTCGAAGTTTTTAGCCTTGTACTCATCAGGACAAAAGCAAGAATGCCAGATTTCAAACCATCACAACTTATACCACAGGAGGACGGTGCCAGATTGGTTGGCAGGTTGCCTCGGGTTGGCTGGGGTGTTGTCATGGGGAGAGCAGGGAGGGGCAGCGGGGCTCCCCGAGCTTTCAAAAAAGGCAGGATGCTTGGACATATTTCTTTTGTTTGCAGGGAGTGGGTCCTTGCATAGGAATGCGTGCCATTTTTTTCATCACGTTATGGGTTTGACAGTATCTTAATTTATCTCGAATTGGTTGTGTTGTGGAGCTATTGGCGCACTCAGGATTGTTCAGTGAGTACTGCCTAATCACAGAATCATTTCTAACACTGGACCTTTTGTTGGGTTTTGTATGTGTGGGTTGGCGCGAGCCATTTTCTCACTTTGCCAGCTTGACATAGAAATAGGGCGGCACAGTGGTTAGCACTGCTGCTTCACAGCACCAGGGACCGGGTTCAATTCCTCGGGTCACTGTCTGTGTGGAGTCTGCACGTTCTCCCACGTCTGCGCGAGGTTTCTCCGGGTGTTCCGGTTTCTTCCCACGCTCCAAAGATATGTAGGTTAGGGGGATTGGCCATGCTAAATTGCCCCTTAGTGTCCAAAGATGATCAGGTTAGGGGGATAGGCCATGCTAAATTGCCCCTTAGTGTCCAAAGATGTGCAGGTTAGGGGGATAGGCCATGCTAAATTGCCCCTTAGTGTCCAAAGATGTGTAGATTAGGTGGATAGGCCATGCTAAATTGCCCCTTAATACCAGAGGGATTAGTGGGTAAATACATGGATTTGTGGGATAGGGCCTGGGGGTGAGATTGTTGTCAGTGCAGACTTGATGGGCCGAATGCCCTCTTTCTGCACTGTAGGGATTCTATTCTATGACTCTTAATACCTTCTGAGAAAGGATGGGCAATAAATGTGAGTCTAGGCAGTGACGACTATATCCCAGGAACGACTGAAAAGTAACTTCCAAGCTCCAGGCAGCCAGGGATTGCGGGCAAGTCCGAACCTGACCCTTCAAGGTCGTCCTAACCTTTTGGCACAGAAGCACCTTGACTCTGTCAGACTGCCGTAATGTTTACCTTCGCCTCACTCCAGTGCCTGTTTTAGACGTTGAAGCACTAATTGATGAGAACAGCAAACACAGCTTCCTTTGGTTACATTGGCCGTCCAGCCAAAAGCCTCATTCCCAGTCAACTTCTCTGCCTGCTCTCCAAATTTTCCCACCCTGCCTGTGGCGAAACTGGAAGACCCCTGGGGCTGAAGTGTCTGCTGGGTGAACTAAATTGGCCTTAGTGTCCAAAGATGTGTAGGTTGGATGGATTAGCCATGCTAAATTGCCCCTGAGTGTCCAAAGATGTGCAGGTTAGGTGGATTGGCCATGCTAAATTGCCCCTGAGTGTCCAAAGATGTGTAGGTTAGGTGGATTGGCCATGCTGAATTGCCCCTTAGTGTCCAAAGATGTGCAGGTTAGGTGGATTGGCCGTGCTAAATTGCCCCTTAGTGTCCAAAGATGTGTAGGTTAGGTGGATTGGCCATGCTAAATTGCCCCTTAGTGTCCAAAGATGTGTAGGTTAGGTGGATTGGCCGTGCTAAATTGCCCCTTAGTGTCCAAAGATGTGTAGGTTGGGTGGATTGGCCATGCTAAGTTGCCCCTTAGTGTGCAAAGATGTGTAGGTTAGTTGGATTGGCCATGCTAAATTGCCCCTTAGTGTCCAAAGATGTGTAGGTTAGGTGGATTGGCCATGCTAAATTGCCCCTTAGTGTCCAAAGATGTGTAGGTTAGGTGGATTGGCCATGCTAAATTGTCCCTTAGTGTCCAAAGATGTGCAGGTTAGGTGGATTGGCCGTGCTAAATTGCCCCTTAGTGTCCAAAGATGTGTAGGTTAGGTGGATTGGCCATGCTAAATTGTCCCTTAGTGTCCAAAGATGTGCAGGTTAGGTGGATTGGCCATGCTAAATTGTCCCTTAGTGTCTAAAGATGTGCAGGTTAGGTGGATTGGCCATGCTAAATTGCCCCTTAGTGTCTAAAGATGTGTAGGTTAGGTGGATTGGCCATGCTAAATTGTCCCTTAGTGTCCAAAGATGTGCAGGTTAGGTGGATTGGCCGTGCTAAATTGTCCCTTAGTGTCCAAAGATGAACAGGTTAGGTGGATTGGGCTAAATTGTCCCTTATCGGGGGCAGGGATTTGGTGGGGGGAAGGGTGCGTTCCATCCTGTTGCTAGGAGAAAGGGGCCACACTGAATGCTTGCCTTCCCTCTCCTCGGTCGCCCACCAAGCTGTGGGCCCTGGTCATCTGTCGGCCTGCAGTGCTGGCTCCGGGTTCACCGCAACTGAGGGTGGAGTTGAGAAGCTCTCAGAAGTATTGGAACGTCGGTGAGGGGAGGGGGTCTCTCCAACGGGAAGAGAGCAGGGACAGACTGGTTGCAGCTGCCAAGTACTGTCAAAGAGCAGGACGGCACAGGCCCTTCGCCCCATCAAGCCGGTGCCAACACATGACTCCATTCTGAACGAGAGAGCTTTTGCCTATGTGCTCCGTATCCCTCTATCCCCTGCCTGTTACCCATCAATGAGGACAGAATAATGTCTCGTGTTAACATAACACTGTTACTGTTGCAGAACATTTCAGCAAGGGTGTTACCAAAACAAAACTTGGCACCAAGCCAGGTTGGGAAATATCGAGGCAATAAATTCAAAGCTCCAGAGGGTTTGGTCAGAGAGGTAAGTTTAAAAGATTTGTTTTCGGAGGAGATGGGGAGAGGTTCGAAAGGAATTCCCGTGCTCAGGGTCAGAGAATCTTCGAATCCTACTGCAATCCATTTGGTCTATCTGCTCTGATCACAGCCCCACCCAGGCCCTCTACCCGTAACCCCATGTATTCATCCTTGCAAATCCCTCTGACACCAAGGGGCAATTTAGCATGGCCGATCCACCTAACCTGCACATCTATGGACACTAAGGGGCAATTTAGCATGGCCAATCCACCTAACCTGCATATCTTTGGACACTAAGGGGCAATTTAGCATGGCCAATCCACCTAACCTGCATATCTTTGGACACTAAGGGGCAATTTAGCATGGCCAATCCACCTAACCTACACATCTTTGGACACTGAGGGGCAATTTAACATGACCAATCTACCTAACCAGCACATTTTTGGACGCAAAGGAGCAATTTAACATGGCCAATCCACCTAACCTGCACATCTTTGTATTGTGGGGGGAAACCGGGGCACCCGGAGGAAACCCACGCAGATACGGGGAGACCGTGCAGACTGCACACAGACAGTGACCTGAGGCTGGAATGGAACCCGGGTCCCTGGCACTATGAGGCAGCAATGCTAACCACTGTGTCACCCACAAAAGCACGATGGTGTGATTAAAATTGGTGATGTGTAAAGGGTCCGGGTTTGGGAGAGCACAAAGACTGCTCGCTATGTTTGTTTCCTGTAAAGAGAAAGGCAACTTCTGTCTCTCTGTTTGGCTACCGTTCCCTCCCCCTGCGCAGTCAGAAGTTCCTACTGTTTGATTTTCCTGTTTGACGCACCAGTGGCTTGTGATGACAGACATAACAAAGATCGTCCTGTGGCTAAACACAGCCGGTCCATCTGGGATTAAACCTTCCCGTGTCATTGCAGGATCAACCTGGCCTTCCCTGCTGATCCCTGCCACGGGCCAGAAATCAGGAGCTCTGAAGGCAATGGTTGGAGCATTTTATTGGCCATGCTAAACTGCCCCTTAGTATCCAAAGATGTGTAGGTTAGGTGGATTGGCCATGCTAAATTGTCCCTTAGTATCCAAAGATGTGTAGGTTAGGTGGATTGGCCATGCTAAATTGTCCCTTAGTGTCCAAAGATGTGCAGGTTAGGTGGATTGGCCATGCTAAATTGCCCCTTAGTATCCAAAGATGTGTAGGTTAGGTGGATTGGCCATGCTAAATTGTCCCTTAGTGTCCAAAGATGTGTAGGTTAGGTGGATTGGCCACGCTAAATTGCCCCTTAGTGTCCAAAGATATGCAGGTTAGGTGGATTGGCCACGCTAAATTGCCCCTTAGTGTCCAAAGATGTGCAGGTTAGGTGGTTTGGCCATGCTAAATTGGCCCTTGTGTCAGGGGACTAGCAGGGTAAATATGAGCGGTTATGGGAATAAGGCCTGGGTGGGATTGTGGTCTGCGCATACACGATGGGCCGAATGGCCTCTTTCTGCACTGTAGGGATTCTATGAAACCGTTTACGATACTGAGGCCCTGCTGTTCTGTGGAAATCTAAAACCTCTTCAATTTGTTGTCGTTTAAGACGCCCTCATTTACTTAGAGGCAAACGTGCGCGCGAATCTTGCCGGTTCAAGCTCTTTCGAAGGTGATTATTTGACTCGAGCTCTTGCTGAGTGTGAACAGAACCCAGAAGACTTTTTACTAGAATTGGCTCGAATTCAGTCGAAGGCGTTGGTTACAGAGGATCTCCCACATCTTGTGTCAGAGCTGCTGCTCTCCCTCAGAGCCGGACAGATTTGTAAACACATCCTTTTCCCCTCTCTTAAGATGGCTTCCCCACCTCGGCCCTGTTCCCACAACCCCTCATATTTACCCTCTGACACTCGGTTTAATTCAGCATGGCCGATTCCCCTAACCCGCACATCTTTGGACAGTAGGAGGAAACCGGAGCACCCCGGAGGAAACCCACGCAGACACGGGGAGAATGTGCACAGACAGTGCCCCGAGGCTGGAATTGAACCCATGAGTCCCTGGCGCTGTGAGGCGATAGTGCTAACCTCTCTGCTGCCCTACCACTGTGCCACCTTCTACAGCCCTCTGGGGCAGAGAATTCCAACGATTCACGACCCCCCCCCCACCACCCCGGGGGGGTGGCATGGTAGCGGAGTCGTTAACAGCGCCAGGGACCTGGGTTCGATTCCCGGCCTCGGGTCACTGTCTGTTTGCATGTTCTCCCCATGTCTGCATGGGTTTCCTCCGGGTGCTCCAGTTTCCTCCTACAGTTCAAAGGTGTACGGGTTATCCGTTAACCAATACTTTATCTCTGCTAATCCATTTCCTCTAAGTCTGGCAGCTTAATAATTCTTGAGATTTTCCTTTCTGCTGTCTGTGTTCCAACTAACACTGAATCCTGCACTCTCTGACTGACATCATTACCAGTCCAGGAACAGCTCCATTTTCCAACTTTTACCCTTCCATGGCTTTTCCCCACTATATCTTTGATTTATTATTGTCACACGTATTAATATACAGTAAAAACTATTGTTTCTTGCGCACTATACAGACAAAGCATACCATTCATGGAGAAGGAAAGGAGAGAGTGCAGAATGTCGTGTTACAGTCATAGCTAGGGTGTAGAGAAAGATCAACTTAATGCGAGGTAGGTCCATTCAAAAGTCTGACAGCAGCAGGGAAGAAGCTGTTCTTGAGTCAGTTGGTGCGTGACCTCAGACTTTTGTATCTTTTTCCTGATGGAAGAAGGTGGAAGAGAGATTGCCCGCGTGGGGTCCTTGATTATGCTGGTTGCTTTTCCCGAGGCGGCAGGAAGTGTAGACAGAGTCAATGGATGGGAGGCTGGTTTGCGTGATGGATTGGGCTACATTCACAACCTTTTGTAGTTCCTTGTGGTCTTGGGCAGAGCAGGAGCCCATACCAAGCTGTGATACAACCAGAAAGAATGCTTTCTATGGTGCATCTGTAAAAGTTGGTGAGAGTCGTAGCGGACATGCCAAATTTCCTTAGTCTCCTGAGAAAGTAGAGGCGTTGGTGTGGCTTTCTTATCTATAGCTTCAGCAGACCCTATCTCTAGGATGGATCTTTGGGTGGCACATTGGCACAGTGGGTTAGCACTGCTGCTTCACATCTCCAAGGTCCTGGGTTCGATTCCCGGCTCGGGTCACCGTCTGTGTGGAGTTTGCACATTCTCCTCGTGTCTGCGTGGGTTTCCTCCGACTTCCTCCCACAGTCCAAAGATGTGCGGGTTAGGTTGACTGGCCACGCTAAGAAATTGCCCCTTAGTGTCCAGGGATGCGTAGGTTAGAGGGATTAGTGGGTAGGATATGGGGGTAGGGCCTGGGTGGGATTGTGTTCGGGGCAGACTCGATGGGCCGAAGGGCCTCTTTCTGCACTGTAGGGTTCTATGATTCTACACCAGTGCTGGCCAACCTAGGGCTAGTGAGTGACCCTCGTTCATCCCAGTGGGACGCGAGATTGAAACCGGGCTTGTTCACTCACCGTGACTAAGATTAAACACGTATAATCCACGCCGAATATTTCACAGCGAGTTATAGAAAATGCTTCACCGTTTATATATTAATAGAACTCTCGTCAACTTCGACTGGTTAAAAATAAAAGCAACATTGACATTTTGGACACAGAGGGAGCGCGTGAGTGTGGTGAGTGATCGGCACACACCTCACTTCGCCCGTTCTTTCTCTATGTGCGAATCGCGTCAGTCACCTCACGGGGGGAACATAACTACGCGGATCGAAATCACCGGAACGTGGCGACCCCGCGCCCCGTCAATGGTCAACAAAATGTCTGGTGGGAGCCGCACTCAAAAACCAGATGGGCAGCATGTGGCCCTCCCCACCTCCCCCCACTCCCCCTCCCCTCCTCCCCCTCCCCTTCCCCCCTTCCCCCCACACTCCCAACCCCACCCCTCTCATAACCTCATCCCTGCTCCATAACCTCATCCAGCCTAATAACTCTCCAAGATCATTCCACGCCTCGAATGTTAGCTGTTTCCTCATCTCCCCACCCCTACGCACGCGCATGCGCACACACACACACACACACACACACACACACACACACACACACACACACACACACACAGTTGATCACTCCAACATTGGTGGCCTGGTCCTCATGTTCTTGGGCCCTAAGGGATGAAGTTCCATCCCTAACACTCACTGCCTGTTGGCTCCATTCATTTGTTTGAAGAGATGAGGCGAGAACACTTGGCTACGAGCGGTTTTCTTTTAACGAGCAGAATTTAAAAGAGTTAACACAACGGAACCAAGGTGAGCTTGGAGACGAGCTTCATGGCCAAGCCCTTGAACTGTACCAAACTTAAACACACTGAACGGAAACACTCTAAAACCCAAACTATATTTCAACCCTTATCTCCTTATTGGAAGTGCCCTTCCCACGCACTCCCCGTCTAGAAAAACAACCCTTCTGGCGGCTGTTATGCTGCTGCTTGCCTGCACTGTGTACCCGTCAGGAATGCAGTCACTTTTCAGCACACCCATCATGCCTTCCGATTCTACATGCAGTCAAGTTAGTTACAATTGGTCAGCTTAGTTAACCCCTACAACCTAGCATTTAATTTGTAACTGTGCATAGACACAGTAAGAAGTCTCACAGCACCAGGTTAATGTCGAACGGGTTTATTTGGTTACTCTCACCTGAGGAAGGGGCAGCGCACTGAAAGCTCACACTACTAAATAAACCTGTTGGACTTTAACCTGGTGTTGAGGGACTTCTTACTGTGCCCACCCCAGTCCAACGCTGGCATCTCCGCATTGTGGACATAGGCAGAAATATCTGAAAATGAAAATGAAGCAACGGGGCTAGGCATATACAGGATCCCTCTCTCCCTCTGTCTCTTCCTTAAGGCACTAATTCATGCCCTAATGAGGGGGGAGCAGGAATATGAGTGTATTGAATGGCTGAGCAGGATCGAGGGTCTGAACGCTCCTATTTTAATGTTCCTGGTGAGGTGCCGGAGCGTGGCGACGAGGGGAATTTCACACTACCTTCATTGCAGTGTTAATGTAAGCCTTACTCGGGACTAATAAATAAAGTTCACCGTCCCTGCGTGACTCAGTTTGCAAATCGGCAACGGTTCAGCAGCTCGGTCGCTGTTAACAGGTTAAAACTGTTTGCTAAATGTAGGTATCACTGCTAAAGATCAGCCATAAGCCCTTAATAATTTAAATAACTGACACCTCCACGTTGTCAGGGACAGGCTCAAATTGAGAAAAAAGGGTTGTTGCTTAAGACGGCTGTTGATGGATCCTTTTGGTATTTGTGACATGCCTTCTGGACATCAAGCAGACCTTGATATTCAGAAGCCTTGGGGCCCCAGACTGATCGATGTGTTTGCCATTGCACCCACCAGTTCGTGACGATCACGCAACACGTCTTTATACAGATGTAAGCCTTTCGAAACCTACACTGATTTTGGTGTGAGTAAAGGTTCAGATTCATCACAGCGCGATCAGGGTGTCCAGGGTTGAATCATAAGGGCGGCACTGTGGTTGGCACTGCCGCCTCATGGCGCAAGGCACCCGGGTTCAGTTCCGGCCTCGGGTCGCTGTCTGCGCTGAGTCTGCACGTTCTCCCCGTGGGTTTCCTCCGGGTGCTCCGGTTTCCTCCCACGCTGCAAAGATGTACGGGTTAGGTGGATTGGCCATGCTAAATTGCCCCTTAGTGTCCAAAGATGTGCAGGTTAGGGGGATTGGCCATGCTAAATTGCCCCTTAGTGTCCAAAGATGTGTGGGTTAGGGGGATTGGCCATGCTAAATTGCCCCTTAGTGTCCAAAGATGTGTAGGTTAGGTGGATTGGCCATGCTAAATTGCCCCTTAGTGTCCAAAGATGTGTAGGTTAGGTGGATTGGCCATGCTAAATTGCCCCTTAGTGTCCAAAGATGTGTGGGTTAGGGGGATTGGCCATGCTAAATTGCCCCTTAGTGTCCAAAGATGTGAAGGTTAGGTGGATTGGTCATGCTAAATTGCCCCTTAGTGTCCAAAGATGTGTAGGTTAGGTGGATTGGCCGTGCTAAATTGCCCCTTAGTATCCAAAGATGTGCAGGTTAGGTGGATTGGCCATGCTAAATTGCCCCTTAGTGTCCAAAGATGTGCAGGTTAGGTGGATTGGCCATGCTAAATTGCCCCTTAGGGTCAGCAGGGTAAATATGTGGGGTTATGGGGATAGGGATTGTGGTCGGTACAGACTCGATGGGCCGAATGGCTTCCTTCTGTACTGAAGGCCTTCTGTGAGGAGATATCACTTAAACTTAGCCTCATAGTCCCTGAAATATGGAAGGTGAAGCATTGATAGAGGATTTTGGGCTGTTGAAAAGCACAGGTTGAATAGGCAAAGGCAAACCTTTTCTGCTTTGAAAAGAGAATCCATTCGTAAAAATCGAAGGCGGGCTGCCCGGGAGGAGAGAGGGAATGTCCCTTCACTGAAGGGGCGGTCAAAGTCGTAAAGTCAAATGGGATTGAACTTTCACCTCCTGCGTTGGGCAACTGAGTGTCACAGAATTATCATGGAGCAGGAAGGAGGCCATTCGGCCCATTGTCTCTGCGTCTGTTCCCCAAACAAGATCGTGACTTCATCCATTCCCTAACCTTTAACCCCATATTGTTGGTTAGCACTTGCTGCCTCACAGGGACCCGGGTTCGATTCCCGGCTTGGGTCACTGTCTGTGCGGCGTCTGCGCATCCTCCCCATGTCTGCGTGGGTTTCCTCCGGGTACTCTGGTTTCCTCCCACAGTCCGAAAGACGTGCGGGTTAGGGTGCATTGGCCGTGTTAAATTCTCCCTCGGTGTACCCGAGCAGGAGTTTGGCGACTAGGGGGTTTTCACAGTAACTTCATTGCAGTGTTAATGTAAGCCTGCTCGTGACACGAATAAATAAACTTTAAACCTTATCCCTGCACATTGTTTCTATTCAAATCATCACCTCTCGAATGCCTTGATTGAAGCTACCTCCACCACACTCCCAGGCAGCGCATCCCAGACCCCTAACCCCTCGCTGGGTGAGAAAGCTTTCCGTCAAATCGCATTTGCTTCTTTTGCGAATCACTTTAACTCCGTCTCTCTCGTTCTCGATCCTCTTCCGAGCGGGAACAGTTTCTCCCCGTCTGCTCTGTCCAACCCCCCCTCATGATTTTGAACATCGCCACCAAATCTCCTCTTCGCCTCCGTCTCTCCAAGGAGAACAGTCCCAACCTCTCCGACCGATCTTCATAACTGACGTTTCCCATCCCTGGAACCATTCTTGGAAATAAAAGGGAGGAACTTGGCGGTTGGTGGGGAGCGGGGTGGGGGGTGGGGGGTGGGGTGGCGGTCGCAATTTAGCATGGCCTATCCATCTAACTTACACATCTTTGGACACTAAGGGGCAATTTAGCAAGACCAATTCACTTAATGTGTATATTTTTGGACACCAAGAGGCAATTTAGCATGGCCAATCCACCTAACCACATTTTTGGACACTAAGGGGCAATTTAGCATGGTCAATCCACCTAACCTACACATCTTTGGACACTAAGGCAATTTAGCATGGCCAATCCACTGAACCTGCACATCTTTGGACACTAAGGGGCAATTTAGCATGGCCAATCCACCTAACCTACACATCTTTGGACACTAAGGCAATTTAGCATGGCCAATCCACCTAACCCGCACATCTTTGGACAGTAAGAGGCAATTTAGCATTGCCAATCCATCTAACCCGCACATTTTTAGACACTAAGGGGCAATTTAGCATGGCCAATCCACCTAACCCGCACATCTTTGGACACTAAGAGGCAATTTAGCATTGCCAATCCACCTAACCAGCACATTTTTAGACACTAAGGGGCAATTTAGCATGGCCAATCCATCTAACCCGCACATTTTTAGACACTAAGGGGCAATTTAGCATGGCCAATCCACCTAACCTGCACATATTTGGACACTAAGAGGCAATTTAGCATGGCCAATCCACCTAACCTACATGTATTTGGACTGTGGGAGGAAAGTGGATCACCCGGAGGGAACCCACGCAGACACGGGGAGAACGCGCAAACTCCACACTGATAGTGACCACAGGCCGGAATCGAACCCGGGCTCCTGGGGCTGAGAGGCAGCAAGGCTGCAGCTCCTTCCTACAGAGACTCCCACTTTTTTTGAATTATTTTCATAAATTGAGAGGGAGGATTTCACTGAGACACTGCTCCGACGGGCTGGAAACGGAAGGTGAGTGACCCAGGTAATGAGCTTCACAAAACGCAACGTGTCGAAGTCACCAGATCGGATTTAGCCACGGAGGAGAATGATTCCTCTCCAGTTGGAAAGGTAACATATCAGTGTTTGCAGTGACGGAGTGAACCTGACCCTGATGGCAAGTCTTGATGTGCAAATGAATGGGCTGAGCTCCATTCTTGAGAACAGTCAACGGCTATATTTACCTCGGCACAGAGCTGCCGCTATTTCTGGCTCTCGTTAAGATGCCTAATGACTGTGTTTGAGGACAGATCTCTCGCGCTTCGGGACCTGACGCGTCAGGCGCTGTTGCGGCACAGTGTGTTCACCCGTGGGGGGGATGTTGCTGTCCTTCCGATACACTGCCGACGTCTCCATCCGAATAAAAATAAGACGCTCCCCCCCCCGCCCGTGGACATGGGAACCCAACACACGGACCATAGAAACACCACCCCCCCCATTCACCCCGAAGCTCTCCAAAGGAAGCCCACCCCTGCCAGTGCCAAGGCATTCTGCCAGGGTACTGCCCAGGCATGTTGTCGGTGCAGACTCGATGGGCCGAATGGCCCCCTTCTGCACGGTAGGATTTGATGACCCTCTTTTATAGAATGGTATCATAGAATCCATACAGTACAGAAGGAGGCCATTCAGCCCGTCGAGTCTGCACCGACCACATGGCCAATCCACCTAACCTTCACATCTTTAGACACTAAGGGGCAATTTAGCATGGCCAATCCACCTAACCTACACATCTTTGGACACTAAGGGATAATTTAGCATGGCCAATCCACCTAACCCACACACCTTTGGACACTAAGAGACAATTTAGCATGGCCAATCCATCTAACCTTCACATCTTTGGACACTAAGGGGCAATTTAGCGTGGCCAATCCACCTAACCTGCACATCTTTGGAGTGCAGGAGGAAACCCATGCGGATACGAAGAGAAAGTGCAAAACTCCACGCAGACAGTGACTCAAGGACGGAATTGATCCCGGGCTCCTGGCGCTGTGAGGCAGTGATGCTAACCATTGTGCCACCGAGCCAGGAGTCCCTGGCGACAGTAGAGGGACCTGAAGATCCCAATGGAGGGTGACCTCTACCCTAGTGAAACAGGCGGTGCCAATTGCTGATTGCGGCATCTGGGGCAACACCATCCCCTCAGTGATTAGGACTGAATCGTGCCATCCGGTGGGTTTTAAGTAAAAGATCTGCCACGAAGGTGTTAAATAGTGGAGTGTACTCGAGGTAGGCTGTACGGCCTACTCCTGCTCACATCTGTGCACCAGGAATAACTCACGGATTCTCCTGATTTACTGCAAGCTGCAAATGCAGCAGCAACCTGTTTTCTCTGGGACTTCAGCCAATCCCCCACTGACATTTCTGGTCGCAGTTTATCAGAATATCCAAAGGAGCTACTAGCATTCATTTCCCCTGACACTCCTCTTCCAGGGAACTGATTTGCTTTCTGCAACGTAGGCCAGAGTTTTCCAGCAGTACGTACCGGTGGGATCTCCCGGTCCCTCCGATGGCACACCAGCTCCGGGGGGTCTCCTGGCAGTGAGGGGCACATTCCCTGGGAATCCCCGTCAACCGCAACGAGACCAGAAGATCCCACCTTGGGTGGGCTACCTCTGCTGTAGCAAAACACTAAGGGGCAATTTAGCATGGCCAATCCACCTAACCTACACATCTTTGGATACTAAGGGACAATTTAGCATGGCCAATCCACCTAACCTACACATCTTTGGACACTAAGGGACAATTTAGCACGGCCAATCCACCTAACCTACACATCTTTGGACACTAAGGGACAATTTAGCACGGCCAATCCACCTAACCTACACATCTTTGGATACTAAGGGACAATTTAGCATGGCCAATCCACCTAACCTACACATCTTTGGACACTAAGGGACAATTTAGCACGGCCAATCCACCTAACCTACACATCTTTGGACACTAAGGGACAATTTAGCGCGGCCAATCCACCTAACCTGCACTCCTTTGGACACTAAGGGACAATTTAGCATGGCCAATCCACCTAACCTACACATCTTTGGACACTAAGGGACAATTTAGCACGGCCAATCCACCTAACCTGCACTCCTTTGGACACTAAGGGACAATTTAGCATGGCCAATCCACTTAACCTACACATCTTTGGACACTAAGGGGCAATTTAGCATGGCCAATCCACCTAACCTGCACGTCTGGGGCAATGCCATCCCCTCAGTGATTTGCAGCTCAAACCGTGTAACTAATTCCCCAAAAGGCTAGTGAATGCTCCTAAGCTACCTGACGTTGGGTACGTAACCCAAAACACTCGAGATTGGGCATGTAGTGCCGAGGGCAGCGCGGTGGCACAGTGGTTGGCACTGCTGCTTCACAGCGCTAGGGACCCTGGTTCAATTCCATCCTTGGGTTCATGTCTGTGTGGAGTTTGCACGTTCTCCCCATGTCTGCGTGGGTTTCCTCTGGGTGCTCTGGTTTCCTCCCACAGTCCAAAGAGGTGCAGGTTAGGTGGATTGACCGTGCTACATTGGTACACCGAGGCAGAATTTAGCACGGCCAGTGCACCTAACCAGCATGTCTTTCAGACAGAGGAGAAACCAAAGCACCCGGAGGAAACCCATGGAGACACGGGGAGAATGTGCAAACTCCACACAGACAGTGACCCAAGCAGGGAATCGAACCCGGGTCCCTGGCGCTGTGAGGCAGCAGTGCCAACCACTATTCTGGCCCCTGTGTTTCTCGCGACATGCCCTCAAACCATCTGAGATGGTGGCATCATCACCCACAAAAGCTGTGAGCCCGGCAGAGGGTAGTCCTGACCCCGTGGAGGGGACGTCAGAACCCATTTCAATAATTCAGGTTGGCATCCTGGCTCCTGAGTGTGGGACACATCATCAAGATCTGAAAGATTATGGTTTGCCCGTGACGAGGCGGGCAAGATACCCGAACCTTCGTTCCACCATTCCTTCCCTGAGTAGTTTCTGCTCCCAATCCCGACGCAAGTCACCGTTGTCAGGGTTTAAATTGTTGAGAATGTTAGTGCTTAAGAACATAAGAAATAGGAGCAGGAGTCGGCCATCTAGCCCTTCGAGCCTGCCCCGCCATTCAATAAGATCATGGCTGATCTGTCGTGTCTCAGTTCCACTTTCCCGCCCTCTCCCCATAACCCTTAATCCCCTCGCTTATCAAAAACCCATCAACCCGCGTCTTAAATATATTCAGCGAGGCAGCCTCCACCACTTCAACGGGCAGAGAATTCCAGAGACTCACCACCCTTTGAGTGAAGAAGTTCCTCCTCAACTCCGTTCTAAACTGCACCCCCCCTTATCTTGAGGCTGTGCCCTTGAGTCCTGCTATCCTTTCTAAGCGGGAAGAATCTCTCTACCTCTACCCTACCCATCCCCTTCATTATCTTATACATCTCTGTAAGATCTCCCCTCATCCTTCTAAACTCCAATGAGTACAGACCCAGTGTGTTTAGTCTCTCTTCATAGGCCAACCCCCTCATCTCCGGTATCAGCCTAGTGAACCTCCTCTGCACTCCCTCCAAGGCCAATATATCCTTGCGCAAGTGCGGCGACCAAAACTGCACACAGTACTCCAGCTGCGGCCTCACCAGTACCCTGCACAGTTGCAGGGTACTGCTTGCTCTGGGATTGTGTTGCAAAGCGCCAGCAATCGGTCCCCGAGGTGGCTGCGTTATGTGTAGATCAGAGCTGGGAAGAGGAGCCCAGATCAGATTTTCTGATGCGAGAAGTTATTCAGTTTTGTCACATAATGTACCCTTGGATTTTACACTGTGAAAAATGCGCAGAGATTGGCACCGCAGCTGACTCCAACATGACTCGAATCCCTTTTTTTTCTCTTCTAACAATTTAACAAGAGCGTGATGTTCTTGCCTGACAGGAAGCAGTTGTTCAGACACCATCCCACTCTCCAAATCCAACCCAGACGGAGATCCCTCCTCCGTCTGCACTGCTGCCTCACAGCGCCAGGGACCGGTGTTCCATTCCCCGGCTCGGGTCACCGTCTGTGCGGAGTTTGCACGTTCTCCCCTACGTCTGCGTTTTTTTTTCCTCCGGGTGCTCCGTGACTCACCTTTTGATCTCTGGCTGCTGATGTTGGAAATTCTGACTCCCTCGCTCCAAGGGGCTTGAGCTCAACATCGTGCCCACCCCTCGCCTTAAACCTCTTTCAGCTTTGCTATTTCACAGATGTAGGTGTTACTTATCACACAATACTACAGTGCAGAAGAGGCCCTTCGGCCCATCGAGTCTGCACCTGCCCACCAAATCCCACTTTCCCTGAATGTTATGACGTGCCAAGTGCTCATCCGGGTACTTTTTAAAGGATGTGAGGCGTCCCGCCTCCACCCAGGCAGCGCGTTCCAGACCCTCGCCACCCTCTGGGTCAAAATAAAAAGTTTTTCCTCAAATTCCCTCTAATCGTCCTCACTTTTAACTCGTGCCCCCTCGTGACTGACCCTTCAGCTGAGGGGAACAACTCCTATCCATTCTGTCCACACCCCTCTTGTACACCTCAATCAGGTCACCCCTCAATCTTCTCTGCTCCAGAGGAAACAGCCCAAGTTTACCCAACCTCATCAGAACTTAAATGTTCCATCCCCGGCGACATCCTGGTCCTCTGCACCCCCTCCAGCGTGGACACGTCCTTCCTACAATGTGGCGACCAGAACTGCGCCCAGTTCTCCAGCTGCAGCCTCACCAAAGTTCTACACAACTCCCAATATGACTTCCCTGTTTTTGTAATCTACACCCCGATTGATAAAGGCAATTTCCACCACTCTATTAACCTGCCTTTCCCTCTTCAGAGATCTACGGACAAACACTCCAAGGTCCCTTTGTTCTTCGGTATTCCCCGGTGTCAGACCTCTCGTAGTACACTTCCTTACCAAATTACTCCTTTCAAAGTGTATCACCTCACTCTTTTCCGGGTTAAAATTCCATCTGCCACTTATCCACCCATTTGACCATCTCGTCCTTTAACCCAAGACTGTTAACCTCCCTGTTAGCCACCCGGCCAATCTTTGTGTCATCGGCAAACTTGCTGATCCTGCTATCCCCCACATAGTCATCTATGTCAATTATATAAATGGTGAACAATAGGGGGCCCAGCACGGATCCCTGTGTACGCCACTGGTCACTAAAATACCCATCTACCATCACCCTCTGTCTCCTACCGCTAAACCAATTATCAATCCACCTTATCAAATCATCCTGTACCCCTTGTGCGTTTGATTTCTTAATAGGTCTCCAATGGGGACTTTGTCAAAGGCTTTGCTGAAATTTGGGTGCCTAGCCCTTTAAGGGAGGCACAGTAAGTGGACTCACAACACCAGGTTAAAGTCCAACAGGTTTATTTGGTTGCGCCAGCTTTCGGGGCGTCGCTCCTTCATCAGGTGAGTGCAGGATTTAAGAACATATAGCAGCAGGAGTAGGCCATCTAGCCCTTCGAGCCTGCCCCGCCATTCAATAAGATCATGGCTGATCTGAAGTGGATCAGTTCCACTTGCCCGCTTTCTCCCCTTAATTCCCCTGTCTATCAGAAATCTATCTACCCGCGTCTTAATATATTTAGCGAGGCAGCCTCCACCATTTCAACAGGCAGAGAATTCCAGAGATTCACTACCCTTTGAGTGAAGAAGTTCCTCCTCAACTCCGTTCTAAACTGGCCCCCCCTTATCTTGAGGCTGTGCCCCCTAGTCCTGCTGTCCTTTCTAAGCAGGAAGAATCTCTCTACCTCTACCCTATCCATCCATTCATTATCTTATATGTCTCTATAAGATCCCCCTCATCCTTCTAAACTCCAACGAGTACAGACCCAGTCTATTAGTCTCTCTTCATAGTCCAACACCCTCATCTCCGGTATCAGCCTAGTGACCCTCCCTCTGCACTCCCTCCAAGGCCAGTATATCCTTGCGCAAGTGCGGCGACCAAAACTGCACACCAGTTCCCTGTACAGTTGCAGCAAGACCTCCCTGCTTTATATTCTATCCCCCTCGCTATAAAGGCCAGCATCCCATTCGCCTTCTTGATCACCTGCTGCACCTGCAGACTGGGTTTTTGCAACTCGTGCACAAGGACCCCAGGTTTGTTTCACAAACGGGCATAGATATGATAGGTAGGATGAGAGAAGAATTGGTGAATGTTGACTGGGGAGCGCGTTGGAAGGTAGGTCTGCTGAGGAGCAGTGGAGATCTTTAAGGAGATCTTTCTTGGTGCTCAGCAGAAATTTATTCCGATGGTCAAAAAAGACCGTAGGAGGAGAGGTAATAAGCCGTGGATAACGAAGGAGGTGAAGGAAAGTGTTAAAAGCGGAGGCGTTAGAGTAGCTAAGAGTACTAGGCGTGAAGAGGATTGGGAGAGGTTAAATGTCAACAAAGATTGACAAAGAAGTTGATAAAGAAGGGTAGGAGAACTATGAAGCTGGGCTAGCGCTTAATATAAAAAAGGATAGCAAGAGTTTTTATAAATATATAAAAAGGAAGAGGCTGGCTAGGGTGAACGTTGGTCCCTTAGAGGACGAGAAGGGGGACTTAGTGGTAGGGGATGGGATATGGCTAAGGTCTTGAATAACTTTTTTGTTTCGGTCTTCACGGAGGAGGATGTGAATACTTTGCCAGGTGTTAGAGATGGAAAGGTGGTAGGACTGGAGGGTCTCAATGACATTATTGTTACTAGAGAGGCGGTGCTCGACAGACTGGAGGGGCTGATTGTGGACAAGTCCCCAGAACCGGATGGAATGCATCCGAGGGTTCTAAAAGAAATGGCGGAGGTGATAGTGGATGCCTTGGTGGTTATTTTCCAAACGTCGCTGGATTCCGGGGAAGTGCCGGAAGATTGGAAAACGGCTAATGTTACGCCGTTGTTTAAGAAGGGTGCCAGGCAAAAGGCAGGGAATTATAGGCCGGTTAGTTTAACGTCTGTTGTAGGTAAAATGTTAGAATCCGTCATCGAGGAGGAAATAGCGAGGCATCTTGAGGGGAATTGCTTGATAGAGCAGACGCAGCACGGTTTCGTTAAGGGGAAGTCGTGTCTGACAAATTTACTGGAGTTCTATGAGGATGTGTCTAGGGCGGTGGATAGAGGAGAGCTGGTGGATGTGGTCTTTCTTGATTTTCAGAAGGTGTTCGACAAGGTACCTCACAAGAGGTTATTGCAGAAGGTCAGGGGACATGGAGTTGGGGGTAGGGTGTTAGCGTGGATAGAGGATTGGTTGTCAAATAGGAGGCAGAGAGTGGGGGTCAATGGGTGTTATTTGGATTGGCGGATGGTGACTAGTGGAGTGCCCCAGGGGTCGGTGCTGGGGCCTCAGCTATTTACCATTCATATAGATGATCTGGAGGAGGGAACCGAGTGTGTGGTGTCGAAATTTGCTGATGACACCAAGATTGGTGGAACGGCAAATTGCGCGGAGGGTGTGGAGAGTCTGCAGAAGTATCTAGATAGGCTGGGCGAATGGGCCAGGAATTGGCAAATGGAATTTAATTTTGGCAAGTGTGAGGTGGTCCACTTTGGTAGGAATAATGGTAGGAAGGACTATTACTTACGGGGCGAAAAACTGCAGCAGGCGACGGTGCAGAGGGACCTCGGGGTCCTTGTGCATGAGTCGCAAAAACCCAGCCTGCAGGTGCAGCAGGTGGTCAGGAAGGCGAATGGGATGCTGGCCTTCATAGCGAGGGGGATTGAATATAAAAGTAGGGAGGTCTTGCTGCAGCTGTATAGGGCATTGGTGAGGCCGCAGCTGGAGTAGTGTGTGCAGTTTTGGGGGCCGTACTTACGCAAGGATATTTTGGCCTTGGAGGGAGTGCAGAGGAGGTTTACTAGGCTGATGCCGGAGTTGAAGGGATTGAGCTATGAGGAGAGGCTGAATAAACTAGGCTTGTACTCATTAGAGTTTAGAAGAATGAGGGGAGATCTCATTGAGACGTATAAGATGATGAATGGGATGGATAGGATAGAGGTGGAGAGGCTCTTCCCGCTCAGAAAGGACAGTAGGACTAGGGGGCACAGCCTCAAGATAAAGGGGGGGCGGTTTAGAACGGAGTTGAGGAAGAACTTCTTCACTCAAAGGGTGGTGAATCTCTGGAATTCTCTGCCCGTTGAAGTGGTGGAGGCTACCTCGCTAAATATTTTTAAGACGCGGGTTGATGGGTTTTTGATAAGTGAGGGGATTAAGGGTTATGGGGAGAGGGCGGGAAAGTGGAACTGAGCCACGACAGATCAGCCATGATCTTATTGAATGGCGGGGCAGGCTCGAAGGGCTAGATGGCCTACTCCTGCTCATATTTCTAATGTTCTTATATATAAACACAAACTCCATTTCAAGATAATGGTTGGAATGCGAGTCTTTACAGGTAATCAAATCTTTTCAGACAGACAATGTGAGTGGAGAGAGGGTTAAGCACAGATTAAAGAGATGTGTATTGTCTCCAGGACAGGACAGTTAGTGAGATTTTGCAAGCCCAGACAAGTCGTGGGGGTTACAGATAGTGCGACATGGACCCAAGATCCCTGTTGAGGCCGTCCTCGTGTGCAGAACTTGGCTATCAGTCTCTGCTCAGCAACTGTCATGTGTCGTGAAGGCCGCCTTGGAGAATGCTTACCTGAAGATCAGAGGCTGAATGCCTGTGACCGCTGAAGTGTTCGCCAGCAGGAAGGGAACAGTCTTGCCTGGTGATTGTCGAGCGATGTTCATTCATCCGTTGTCGTAGCGTCTGCATGGTCTCCCCAGTGTACCATGGCCTCGGGACATCCTTTCCTTCGGCGTATCAGGTAGACAACGTTGGCCGAGTTGCAAGAGTGTGTACCGTGTACCTGGTGGATGGTGTTCTCACGTGAGATGATGGCATCCGTGTCGATGATCTGGCACATCTCGCAGAGGTTGCTGTGGCAGGGTTGTGTGGTGTCGTGGTCACTGTTCTCCTGAAGGCTGGGTAGTTTGCTGCGGACAATGGTCTGTTTGAGGTTGTGCGGTTGTTTGAAGGCAAGAAGTGGGGGTGTGAGGATGGCGAGATGTTCGTCTTCATCAATGACATGTTGACGATTCCGGAGAGTCTTAAGGGAGGTGTGACCCTACATTCTGCACCCTCTCCTTTTCCCCTGTGTACTCTATGAACGGTATGCTTTGTCTGTACAGCACGCAAGGTTTCTGAAAGTCAGGGAAATTAAGGGGAGAAAGCGGGAAAGTGGAACTGATCCACTTCAGATCAGCCATGATCTTATTGAATGGCGGGGCAGGCTCGAAGGGCTAAATGGCCGACTCCTGCTCCTATTTCTTATGTTCTTGTGAATTCTATCCGGTTTCCCTGGCGTATCATTCGTTGCTCAGTGAGCTTGCTAAAATTGGGATTAGATTTAATGGGATTGAGAGTTATAGATTGGCCTGATAGGTGTGGATATGAACGGCGCAACTTGTGGGCCGAAGGGCCTATTTGTGCTGTAGTGTTCTATGTTCTAAAATATCTGAGTGTCCTCGCATTGGTGACTGTGGGATCTTGCTATACGCAAATTGGTTGCTGAGTTTCTTCCTTTCGAACAGTACGTATTTTGATGGCCTTTTTCGACAAAAGTATTGTCAAATATTGTGCCCTTTATTAAAAAAAAAGGTTATTCTTTCACTGGCAAGGCCAGCATTTATTGAGAAAGCGATGGCCGAGTGGTATTATCGCTAGACCACAAACCCACCGGGGACCCGGGTTCGAATCCCGCCACGGTGGAACTTGAATTCAATAAAAAAAAATCTGGAATTAAGAATCTGTGGGTGAAACCGTTGTCGGAAAAACCCATCCCTTTAGGGAAGGAAATCTGCCGTCCTTACCCGGTCTGGCCTACATGTGACTCCAGAGCCAAGGCAACGTGGTTGACTCTCGCTTGCCCTCCAAGGGCAACTAGGGATGGGCAATAAATGCTGGCCTAACCAGCGGCGCCCGGGTCCCACGAATGGATTAAAAAGAGAGGGTTAGTGAGCCGCTATCTTGAACTGCTAGTATGTCCCACAGTGCTGTTAGCAAGGGATCTTTCTCCACAGCCTAGCCATGACTGTAACACTACATAAGAACATAAGAAATAGGAGCAGGAGTAGGCCATCTAGCCCTTCGAGCCTGCCCCGCCATTCAATAAGATCATAGCTGATCTGACGTGGCTCAGTTCCACATTCCCGCCCTCTCCCCATAACCCTTAATCCCCTCGCTTATCAAAAACCTATCAACCCGCGTCTTAAAAATATTTAGCGAGGCAGCCTCCACCACTTCAACGGGCAGAGAATTCCAGAGATTCACCACCCTTTGAGTGAAGAAGTTCCTCCTCAACTCCGTTCTAAACTGCCCCCCCTTTATCTTGAGGCGGTGCCCTCTAGTCTTACTATCCTTTCTGAGCGGTAAGAGCCTCTCCACCTCTATCCTATCCATCCCATTCATCATCTTATACGTCTCAATGAGATCTCCCCTCATTCTTCTAAACTCTAACGAGTACAAGCCTAGTTTATTCAGCCTCTCCTCATAGTTCAAGCCCCTCAACTCCGGTATCAGCCTAGTAAACCTCCTCTGCACTCCCTCCAAGGCCAAAATACCCTTGCGTAATTATGCACACTCTGCACCCTATCTTCTCCTTCTCCCCTGTGTGCTCTATGAATGGTGTGCTTTGTCTGTACAGCGCGCAAGAAACAATACTTTTCACTGTATGTTAATACGTGTGACAATAATAAATCAAATCAAATTCTTCTGTCGGAAAAAAGATACAAAAATCTGAGATTACACACCAACCTGCTCAAGAACAGCTTCTCCCCTGCTGCTGTCAAATTTTTAAATGGATCTACTATATATTAAGTTGATCTTTCTCTACAGCCTAGCTATGACTGTAACACTACATTCTGCACCCTATCTTTTCCTGTGTACTCTACGAACGGTATGCTTTGTCTGTATAGCGCGCAAGAAACAATACTTTTCACTGTATCCCGATACAGGTGACAATAATAAATCAAACCAGGATGAGTGCGAATGTCATAAAGATCCGGTTACAAATCTAGTCAGTTCCTTACCTTAAGGCTGTGATTAGCTGACTTGTTAATATAGCAGCATTTGCGATGTCTGTTAATTACACCCAGGACAGAAATCTTTGCGGTTTTAAAAAAGCTTGGCAACCTTTCGATTATGTAGAACCAAACTCCCCTCTGCAGCTTAATGACTGACTGCTTGTTTAACTCATGGGAGAAGACCATGTATCAGACGGAAACGTTCCATGTTCATAAATGGTGTGGCACGGTAGCACAGTGGGTTAGCACTGCTGCTTCACAGCTCTGGGTTCGATTCCCGGTTCAGGTCACCGTCTGTGTGGAGTTTGCACATTCTCCCTGTGTCTGCTTGGGTTTCCTCCGGGTGCTCCGGTTTCCTCCCACAGTCCAAAGATGTGCGGGTTAGGTTGAATGGCTGGGCTAAAATTGACCATAGGTGCGTAGGTTAGAGAGGATTAGTGGGTGAAATACGTACGGATTGGGGGTGGGATTGTGGTCAGTGCAGACTTGATGGGCCGAAGGGCCTCTTTCTGTACTGTAGGAATTCTATAATTTCTTTAAATGATTTCTAAATTACAGGTGTTCTAAAGAATCGAGGCGGGCGCGAGGTTCCAGTAATAGCCCCTGTTAATGTTCACCATATCTTTGTTAATATTGAAGCGATTGCAAACATAGAGATTCAGATTAAACAAAGAGAATTACAGTGCAGGAACAGACCCTTCTGCCCTCCAAGCCTGCACCGTCCATGTTGCCCAACTTAACTAAAACCCCCTACACTTCTGGGGACCATATCCCCCTATTCCCATCCTATTCATGTCCTTGTCAAGCTCCCCCTTAAAAGTCACTACCGTATCCACTTCCACTACCTCCCCTGGCAACGAGTTCCAGGACCCACCACTCTGTGTAAAAAATCTGCCTCGTACATCTCTTTTAAAACTTGTCCCTCGCACCTTAAACCCGTGTCCCCTAGTAATTGTCTCTTCCACCCTGGGAAAAAGCTTCTGACTATCCACCCTGTCCATATCCCTCATAATCTTGTAGACTTCTATCAGTTCGCCCTCTCAACCTCCGTCGCTCCAGTGAGAACAAACCAAAAGCGTGTGGTGGAATAGTCTAGCACGGTGGTGAGCACTGCTGCCTCACAGCACCAGGGTCTAGGGCCTAGGGGAGTGTGGCACTCAGGGGAGAGCAGCGCTGAGGGAGTGCCACACTGGCGCACGTGTCTCCTTTCAGATGGGACGTTGAACTGAAAAAAAAATGTTTATTTATTAGTGTCACAAGTACATTAACACCGCAATGAAGTCACTGTGAAAATCCCCTCGTCGCCACACTCCTGTCCGGGTACGCTGAGGGAGAATTTGGCACGGTCAATGCACCCTAACCAGCACGGACTGTCGGAGGAAACCCACGCAGACATGGGGAGAATGTACAGCCTCCACACAGACCCACGCCAGGAATTGGACCCGGGTTGCTGGCTCTGCGAGGCAGCGGTGCTAACCTCCGTGCCGTCCCCACCGTAAGGCCCAGCCCGCCCTCACATAAAGACCCCCATCATTCTTTTTGAAGAAGGCCTTTGGATGTGATTTCCCTCCCCCCACCGTGTCCTGGGCAAGACCCACCCCCTCAACCAATATTACAAAAATTGACCACTGGCCATTTTCCAGTGATTGTTAGTGGGATCTTGCTGGTCTTTCAATTAGCTGCCATAGTTCCTCCATCTTAACATTTGCAAGGTGTGGTCCAAAGTGCTTGGGGAATAACCCGAAAGGCGAATAAGAACCAGAGAAAAGTTACGGCCAAGGAAGAGACCATTCGGCCCATCGTGACTGTGCAGGCTGAAAAAAAACCTCCAAAAAACCAGGTCACACATTCTAATCGCGCCTTCCAGCACCCGGCCTTTGCACGTTACAGCACTTGGAAGTCGATCCAGGTACCTTTTAAATGAGTTTCAGCCTCGATCACACACACACCCCCCCCCCCCCCCCCCCCCGCAACCCCTCCATTCATCCCCCCAGTTATCTTAAACCCGTCTCCCCTGGCAACGGCCTCTCAGCGCGGGGCTACAGGTCTTCTCTCTCTGGCCCTCATAAATAAGTCAGCCTAGGCGAGGGCCTATCGCTAGACTATTAACCCAGAAACTCAGCTGGGGACCCGGGTTCGAATCCCACCACGGCAGATGGTAGAATTTGAATTCAGTGGGAAAAAAAATTATCTAGAATTAAGAATCTACAGACGAAACCATTGTCGGAAAAACCCATCTGGTTCACTGATGTCCTTTAGGAAAGGAATTTTGTTTCTTATTCATTTGCGGGATGTGGGCTGGCCAGCATTTACCCCTAGTTGCCCTTGGAGGGCAGTAGAGAGTCAACCCCATTGCTGTGGCTCTGGAGCCACGTGTAGGCCAGACCGGGTAAGGACGGCAGATTTCCTTCCCTAAGGGGGCATTGGTGAGCCAGATGGGTTTTTCCGACAATGGTTTCATCGTCATCTGTTAATTCCAGATTTAAATTTCACCATCTACCGGGATTTGAACCTGGTTCCCTATTACCCTGGGTCATTGGATTATGAGGCCACTACGCCACTGCTCCCCACACGTAGGTTTAAATGCTTTATTTCCATGGTTTGGTGTGTTTCCCCTCTTGTGGGGCAATCTGGAACGAGAGGTCACGGATATAGGTGGTCGATTTAACACTGAGATGGGGAGGAACTACTTCTCACAGAGGGTGGTGAGTTTGTGGAACTCGTTGTCCCACAGTGAGGTGGTTTCAAGAAGGTGATGGATATATTTCTGATGGAAAAAGGGGTTAAAGGGAAATGAGGAAGGGTTTGAGACCAGGGAGAGAACAGCCATGATCTAATTAAATGGCGGAGCAGGCTCGAAGGGCTGAACTGCCCACTTCTGCTCCTAATTCCTACGTCTGATCGGTCCCCTTTATCCCCCAGGAGCCCAACCCAGAAGGAACTGTCAACACTGGAATGAAGGAGCCACTCAACCTTTTGAGGCAGCACGGGGGCACAGTGGTTAACACCGCTGCCTCCCAACGCCAGGGACCCAGGTTCAATTCCGGCCCCGGGTCAGTGTCTGTGCAGAGTCTGCATGTTCTCCTCGAGTCTGTGTGAGTTTCCTCTGGGTGCTCAGTTTCGTCCCACAGTCAAAAGATGTGCGGGTTAGGTGGATTGGCCATGCTAAATTGCCCCTTAGTGTCCAAAGATGTGCAGGTTAGGTGGATTGGCCATGCTAAATTGCCCCTTAGTGTCCAAAGGTGTGTAGGTTAGGTGGATTGGCCATGCTAAATTGCCCCTTAGTGTCCAAAGATGTGCAGGTTAGGTGGATTGGCCATGCTAAATTGCCCCTTAGTGTCCAAAGGTGTGCGGGTTAGGTGGATTGGCCATGCTAAATTGCCCCTTAGTGTCCAAAGATGTGCAGGTTAGGTGGATTGGCCATGCTAAATTGCCCCTTAGTGTCCAAAGGTGTGTAGGTTAGGTGGATTGGCCATGCTAAATTGCCCCTTAGTGTCCAAAGATGTGCAGGTTAGGTGGATTGGCCATGCTAAATTGCCCCTTAGTGTCCAAAGGTGTGTAGGTTAGGTGGATTGGCCATGCTAAATTGCCCCTTAGTGTCCAAAGGTGTGTAGGTTAGGTGGATTGGCCATGCTAAATTGCCCCTTAGTGTCCAAAGATGAGTAGGTTAGGTGGATTGGCCATGCTAAATTGCCCCTTAGTGTCCAAAGGTGTGCAGGTTAGGTGGATTGGCCATGCTAAATTGCCCCTTAGTGTCCAAAGGTGTGTAGGTTAGGTGGATTGGCCATGCTAAATTGCCCCTTAGTGTCCAAAGATGTGCAGGTTAGGTGGATTGGCCATGCTAAATTGCCCCTTAGTGTCAGGGGGACTAGCTAGGGTAAATGTATGGAGTTATGGGAATAGGGCCTGGGTGGGATGGCGGTCGGTGCAGACTCGATGGGCTGAATGGCCTCCTTCTGCACAGTAGGATTCTATGATACTAAACTTTGCAAAGGCCTCGTGTTTTACAGAGAAAGTCTTAATTGGGTTCACGGAACCTTGTTGCTAATCGGTGGAATTGGAATTCAATTTTTTAAAAAATTTGGAATTAAAAAGTCCACTGATGACCATGAAACTATCGGTATTTCCATTTAATTTGATTTGATTGATTACTGCCACATGTATTGTTCCCTGTGCCATACAGACAAAGCATACCATTTATAGAATACATCGAGGAGAAGAAAAGTGCAGAATGTAGTGTTACAGTCATAGCTAGGGTGTAGAGAAAGATCAACTTAATATATGGTAGGACCATTCAAAAGTCTGATGGCATGAGGGAAGAAGCTGTTCTTGAGTCGGTTGGTGTCCTCGAACTTTTGTATCTTTTTCCTGACGGAAGAAGGTAGAAGTGAGAATGTCCGGGGTATGTGGGGTCCTTAATTATGTTGGCTGCTTTCCCGAGGAAGCAGGAAGTGTAGACAGAGTCAGTGGATGGGAGGCTGGTTTGTGTGATGGATTGGGCTACATTCGCAACAATTTGTAGTTCCTAGTGGTCTTGGGCAGAGCAGGAGCCCAGACCAAGCTGTGATACAACCAGAAAGGATGCTTTCTATGGGGCATCTGTAAAAGTTGGTGAGAGTCGTAGCGGACATGCCAAATTTCCTTAGTCTTCTGAGAAAGTAGAAGTGGGGCTTTCTAGAGGTGGGGGGGTGGGGGGGGCACCAGGACAGGTTGTTGGTGATCTGGACACCCAGAGGTGACAGGTTCCTGTGGCAATCTTTTCCTCTGCCTCCTATGGGTGAGAAAAAGATGCTTATATTCCCTGTGGATCTGAACACTGGTCCTGGTGTGCAAGGATAATCCCTTATCTGTCAACAGATCCACTTCTCTCCCTCTCTCCCCAGTATCTAAGGGGTTAAAATGAATATGCAGTATTGTGGATCAGGTGACGCATGTTGAGATGCTCTATTCCCATTAAACATAAATGTCAAACTCTGTATGTAAGCTATAGTTAGAAATGGTTGGAGGCAGAATGTAGTGATTGTTAAAAATAGCAGGAGCGCAGGCTTCAGTTTCCAGCTGAGGTTCTCTGCTGTGTGACAGGACTGAGTGAGATCAGCAGAATGTGTTTGTTCGACTGCTGGAGGCTTGGCCTTTAGTGTGTTAGGGAGCAGCAGAGACGTGTACCCTGGGGCCTTGGCTCTGAACTGTTGGCCTTAATGGAGCCTGGGGACTGAGACCCCAAGGCCCAGCCTCAGGCTCCAGGCCGCAGGCTCAACAGCCCAAGGCCCAGCCTCAGGCTCCAGTTCCCAGGCTCAACGGCCCAAATCCCAATCCCAGGCTCCAGATCCTAAGTTCAACAGCCCTAGGCCCAGCCTCAGGCTCCAGGTCCCACGCTCAACAGCCCAAGGCCCAGCCTCAGGCTCCAGGCCGCAGGCTCAACAGCCCAAGGCCCAGCCTCAGGCTCCAGTTCCCAGGCTCAACAGCCCAAATCCCAATCCCAGGCTACAGATCCTAAGTTCAACAGCCCAAGGCCCAGCCTCAGGCTCCAGTTCCCAGGCTCAACGGCCCAAATCCCAATCCCAGGCTACAGATCCTAAGTTCAACAGCCCTAGGCCCAGCCTCAGGCTCCAGGTCCCATGCTCAACAGCCCAAATCCCAATCCCAGGCTCCAGTTCCCAAGTTCAACAGCCCAAGGCCCAGCCTCAGGCTCCAGTTCCCAAGTTCAACAGCCCAAGGCCCAGCCTCAGGCTCCAGTTCCCAGGCTCAACAGCCCAAATCCCAATCCCAGGCTCCAGTTCCCAAGTTCAACAGCCCAAGGCCCACCCTCAGGTTTCAAGTCCCAGGAACCAGCCTCCAGGCCCAAGGCCCAAGGCCCAAAGGCCCAGTCTACAGAAACCAATATTCAGGCCCAGTGTGCAGGGCCACAGCTCTAGGCCCCAGGCTCCGTGGAGGGCCAAGTCCCAGGCTGCAGGTCTCCAATCCCTAGGGCCCGGGCTTGAGCGTGCAGGTCCCAGGCTCTGGGTCTCAGCCCCTTTACTCTGAGGCTGTGCCCTCTGATCCCAGTCTCTCCCACTAATGGAAACTCCACGTCCACTCTTTCTGGGCCTTTCAGTATCCTGTAAGTTTCAATGAGATTTCCATGCCCCCCACCACCCCATCCTTCTAAATTCCATCGAGTACAGGCCCAGAGTCCTGACACACTCCCCAGACGTCAAGCCTTTCATTCCCAGAATCATTCTCGTGAACCTCCTCTGGACCCTCTCCAAGGCCAGCACACCCTTCCATGGATACGGGGCCCAAAACTGCCCACAATGGGGCCTGACCACAGCTTTATAAAGCCTCAGCAGTACATCCCTGCTTTTGTATTCTCACAATCACAGCAGTGATTGAGGTGGCACAGTGGGTTAGCACTGCTGCCTCACAGCGCCAGGGATCCGGGTTCGATTCCCGGCTCGGGTCATTCTCCCTGTGTCTGCGTGGGTTTCCTCTGGTGTCCTCCCACAGTCTGAAAGACGTACTGGTTAGGGTGCATTGGCTGTGCTAAATTCTCCCTCGGTGTTACCCAGACAGGAGTGTGGCGACTAGAGGGATTTTCACAGTGACTTCATTGCAGTGTTAATGTAAGCTGAATTGTGACAACTAATAAATAGGCTTGACTTAATGGCTGCCTTGGGGGGTTTGAGTGATGGATGTATGAACCATTTGAACCCTGTCTTACCGCTTTGTGATGCCGTACAGACTGTTCAGCGGTAAAACTCCGGATGAGAAATCTCATCCATAAGTGTGTCAGGAGAAATCCACACAAATCCCAACATTCAAACTGTGGCTAATTCCAAACGCACCTACAATGACGCACTCCCACCTCTCGGACAGCGAAACAGAACATATTCCCCTAGAAGTAGGCCATTCGGCCCATCGTGTCTACTCCGTCACTCAAGGAGATCAGCTCCCACTTTCCCGCCTTATCCCCCTCGATTCCCTGACTGATGAAAAATCTCAGCCTCGAACCGCCCCAACCTCTGCGGGAAAGAACTCCACAGATTCACTCCCCTCGGAGAGAAGAAATTCCTCCTCGTCCCTGTCTCCAGTGGGCGACCCCCTCACTCTGAGACGATGGTCCTGGACCCTCCCACACGGGGCCAACATCGACCCTGAACCCCGATTGGAGGTATAACTCAGACCGACTCAGCTCGCTAACGCCCTGAGTGGGCACGCCGGGATGGAGCGAGAGGGCGATGGCGGGTAGAGTGGGATTGGAAACCTGAACTAATCCAGAGAACAAAGAACAACACAGCACGGGAAACAGGCCCTTTGGCCCTACAAGCCTGTGCCGCCCCATTTTAACACTCAGTGAGTGCCTCATTCCAATCCTTCTACCTACAACTTTTGTCTACGCCTCTTGGACTCCATAATAAAGGGGGTACAAATTTAGAGAATTATATGCTCGCCAGATTAAGGGAGATCCAATTTAGGGACAATTTGTTGACACCAATCAGCCTAAAAGCACATTTTTGGGGTGTAGGAGGAAACCAGAGAAAACCCACTCAGACACGGGGAGAATGTGCAAACTCCCACAGGCACCGACCCAAGCCGGGGATCCGATCCGGGTCCCTGTATCTGCACAGCAAACAGTGATAGTCACTGAGCTGTGGTGTTGCCCGTCAGTCGGTCCAGTTTAAGCGTACACTGACGACGTGAAGCACTAGGCAACTCTCAAAGCAACATCCAAGAGCAGCCCTCGCACGACCCACCCCGTGTATGCCCCTCGTTGGCCAACAAAGGCGGACCGAATTGCCTGTGGATGTAAAAAAGAAAGAATCTTCACTCCTGCTCCCCTTGCCCGCCCCCGCAACCCTCACCCAAGCACCATCCATCCAGGAGGAGACAGTGGTAATGTCATTGAACTCAATCCAGAAGCTCAAGATAACGCTCTGGGGGGTAACAATTAATCCCTCACTCTGAGATGATACCCTCTGATTCTAGTCTCTCCGCACCTACCTTGTCAACCCCCCCACCCGAGTATCTGATATGTCTCAGTAAGGTCGGCTCTCATTCTTCTAAACTCCAGTGAGGACAGACCCAATCTACTCAACCCCTCCTCGTACGAAAATCCCTCCCTACCTCACTTAGAACATTAGAACCCTACAGTGCAGAAAGAGGCCCTTCGGCCCATCGAGTCTGCACCGACCACAATCCCACCCAGGACCTATCCCCATATCCCACCACTAATCCCCTCTAACCTCCACTACCCTGGACACTAAGGGGCAATTTCTTAGCATGGCCAATCAACCTAACCCGCACACCTTTGGACTGTGGGAGGAAACCCACGCAGACACGGGGAGAATGTGCAAACTCCACACAGACAGTGACCCGAGCCGGGAATCGAACCCAGGACCCTGGAGCAGTGAAGCAGCAGTGCTAACCCACTGTGCTACTGTGCCACCCAGATACTTACATTACTCAGTTTCTTACCCACTCTCATTCTATCTCATTTTCATCATCTGTCTCTCTAATACAGGGTGGCACAGTGGTTAGCACTGCTGCCTCACAGCGCCCAGGGTCCCGGGTTCAATTCCGGCCTCGGGTCAACAGAGAGCTTGCACATTCTCCCCGTATCTGTGTGGGTTTCCTCTGAGTGCTCTGGTTTCCTCCTTCAGCCCAAAGTCTGGGTTAGGTTGATGGGCCAAGCTAAATTGACCCTTAGTGTCAGGGGATTAGCAGGGTAAATGTGTGTAGTTGTGGACATAGGGCTTGGCTGGGATTGTGGTTAGTGTAGACTCAATGGGCTGAATGGCCTCTTTCTTGTTGTAGAGATTCTATGAATAATACCCTCTTCCCTCTTTTAGACTCTCCCTCTCTCTAATTCCTTCTTGCCTCATGTCTCACTTTATTGCTATACTTTCTTTCACACCCTCACTCTCAGCATTTCCCTCTCTAACTCTGGTGACCACGGCACTCTCCCTCTCTACTTTGGTTTTCCGTGTCTCACTCAATATTTCCCTCACATTTTTCTCCATGGCAGTCCCTCCCTCGCTCCGTACCTCCTCCTCCCTCGGAGGTGAGAGTGGGTGGCATTGATACAGAATTATAGAAGAATCCCTACAGTGCAGGAGAGGCCATTTGGTCCATTGAGTCTGCATCACAGTCTATTCTGACAGAGTATCTTACCCAAGCTGTCTCCCACGCATTTGCCATGACTAATCTATCTAACCGACACATCTTTGGACACTGGCAATTTAACACGGCCAATCCACCTAACCTGCACATCTTTGGACACTAAGGGGCAATTTAGCATGGCCAATCCACCTAACCTGCACATCTTTGGACACTAAGGGGCAATTTAGCATGGCCAATCCACCTAACCTGCACATCTTTAGACACTAAGGGACAATTTAGCATGGCCAATCCACCTAACCTGCACATCTTTGGACACTAAGGGACAATTTAGCATGGCCAATCCACCTAACCTGCACATCTTTGGACACTAAGGGGCAATTTAGCATGGCCAATCCACCTAACCTACTCATCTTTGGATACTAAGGGGCAATTTAGCATGGCCAATCCACCTAACCTGCACATCTTTGGACACTAAGGGGCAATTTAGCATGGCCAATCCACCTAATCTGCACATCTTTGGACACTAAGGGGCAATTTAGCATGGCCAATCCACTCAACCTGCACATCTTTGGACACTAAGGGGCAATTTAGCATGGCCAATCCACCTAACCTACTCATCTTTGGATACTAAGGGGCAATTTAGCATGGCCAATCCACCTAACCTGCACATCTTTGGACACTAAGGGGCAATTTAGCATGGCCAATCCCCCTAACCTGCACATCTTTGGACACTAAGGGGCAATTTAGCATGGCTAATCCACCTAACCTGCACATCTTTGGACACTGAGGGGCAATTTAGCATGGCTAATCCACCTAACCTGCACATCTTTGGACACTGAGGGGCAATTTAGCATGGCCAATCCAAGTAACCTGCACATCTTTGGACACAAAGGGGCAATTTAGCATAGCTAATCCACCTAACCTGCACATCTTTGGACACTGAGGGGCAATTTAGCATGGCCAATCCAACTAACCTGCACATCTTTGGACACTAAGGGGCAATTTAGCATGGCCAATCCACCTAACCTGCACATCTTTGGACACTAAGTGGCAATTTAGCATGGCTAATCCTCCTAACTGCACATTTTTGGAACTAAGGGGCAATTTAGCATGGCCAATCCAACTAACCTGCACATCTTTAGACACTATGGGGCAATTTAGCATGGCTAATCCACCTAACTGCACATTTTTGGAACTAAGGGGCAATTTAGCATGGCCAATCCAACTAACCTGCACATCTTTAGACACTATGGGGCAATTTAGCATGGCCAATCCACGTAATCTGCACATTTTTGGGCACTAAGGGGCAATTTAACATGGCCAATTTAACTAACCCATACATCTTTAGACACTAAGGGGCAATTTAGCATGGCCAGTCCGCCTAATCTGCACAATTTTAGACACTAAGGGACAATTTAGCATAGCATAAAAACCTGCTGTGTAGCTGACAGTGAAGTAGGAAGAGGATAGCTGTTAAGCCTGGAATTATATCAATAGTTTAGTTGAGTGGGCAGACAAATGGCAAATGCAATTCAATTTGCACGAGTGGCTTTTGGGGAAAGTAAACAAAGTGAAGGAATGTTCGGCAAACAGGAGGACTTTTTATTCATTCGTGGGACATGAGTGTCGCTGGCTGGGTCAGCATTTATTGCCTATTCCTAGTTGTCTGAGGGCAGTTGAGAGTCAACCACATTGCTGTGGCTCTGGAATGTAGGCCAGACCGGGGTAAGGACGGCAGATTTCCTTCCCTAAAGGGGACAATAGTGAACCAGATGGGTTTTTCCAACAACGGTTTCACAGTAGATTCTTAATTCCAGATTTTTTTATTGAATTCAGATTTCGCCATCTGCCTTGGTGGGATTCGAACCCGGGTCCCCAGAACATTGGCTGAGTTCCTGGATTAATAGTCTAATGAGAATACCACTAGGTCATCACCTTCCCTATATATTGAGTGCCGTTGAGTGAGTGAGAAACCTTGAAGTGCACAGATCCTTGAAGGTGACAGAATGGGTGGACAAGGAGGGCAAGAAAATACTTAGGAAATTGGAAACACAAAGGGAGTTGCGAGTCATTGTTCAAGATTCTCTTAAGATTAACATACAAGTTCAGTTGGCAGTTAGGAAGGCAAATGCAATGTTAGCGTTCATGTTGAGAGGGCAAGAATACAAGAGCAGGGATGTACTTCTGTGGCTATGGTCAGACCCCATTTGGACCCCATATCTGGCTTTGGAAAGGGTCCAGAGGAGGTTCATAAGGATGATCCTTGGAATGAAGAGCTTCTCGTATGAGGAACAGTTGAGGACTTTGGGTCTGTAATCGTTGGAGTTTACAAGGATGAGGGGGGATCTTATTGAAACTTACAGGATAGTGTGAGGCTTCTCGTATGAGGAACGGTTGAGGACTTTGGGTCTGTACTCGTTGGAGTTTACAAGGATGAGGGGGGGATCTTATTGAAACTTACAGGATAGTGTGAGGCCTGGATAGAGTGGACGTGGAGAGGATGTTTCCGCTAGTGGGAAAAACTAGAACCAGAGGGTACAACCAAAGGGACGATCCTTTAAAACAGAGATGAGGAGGAATTTCTTCAGCCAGAGAGTGGGGAATCTGTGGAACTCTTTGCCGCAGAAGGTTGTGGAGGCCAGGTCATTGAGTGCCTTTAAGACAGAGACAGATAGGTCCTTGATTATTAAGGGGATCAGGTGTGGAGTTTGCACATTCTCCTCGTGTCTGCGTGGGTTTTCTCCGGGTACTCCGGTTTTCTCCCACAGTCCAAAGATGTGCGGGTTAGGTTGATTGGCCATGCTAAGAAATTGCTCCATTAGTGTCCAGGGATGTGTAGGTTAGAGGGATTAGTGGGTATAATATGTAAGGATATGGGGGTAGGGCCTGGGTGGGATTGTGTTCGGTGCAGACTCGATGGGCCGAAGGGCCTCTTTCTGCACTGTAGGGCTCTATGGTTCTATGATACATGTGACTCCAGAAGGTTCACGAGGCTGAGACCGGAGATGAGGGGGTTGGACTATGAAGACAGACTGAGTAGACTGTGTCTGTACTCACTGGAGTTCAGAAGGCTGAGGGGGGGATCTTATAGAGATGTATAAGATAATGAAGGGGATAGATAGGGTAGAGGTAGAGAGATTCTTCCCGCTTAGAAAGGATAGCAGGAGTAGAGGGCACAGCCTCAAGATAAGGGGGGGGCAGTTTAGAACGGAGTTGAGGAGGAACTTCTTCACTCAAAGGGTGATGAATCTCTGGAATTCTCTGCCTGTTGAAGTGGGGGAGGCTGCCTCGCTAAATATTTTTAAGACGCGGGTTGATGGGTTTTTGATAAGAGAGGGGATTAAGGGTTATGGGGAGAGGGCGGGAATGTGGAACTGAGCCACGACAGATCAGCCATGATCTTATTGAATGGTGGGGCAGGCTCGAAGGGCTGGATGGCCTACTCCTGCTCCTATTTCTTATGTTCAGAGCCACAGCAACGTGGTTGACTCTCAACTTGCCCTCCAAGGGCAACTCGGGATGGGCAATAAATGCTGGCCCAGCCAGCGGCGCCCATGTCCCTCAAATGAATTTAAAAAAAGCTGCCTTTCTCCACTTGAATTCTAACCCACCCCCATTGCCTCCCACCCCCCACCCAACTCTCCTGCAAACCAAACCAAACCAAATCAAGATGCATCTCACACAGACGGGGAAAGCTTCACTCTTTTCCTCTTGGCCCCACTTTTCTCCCCCCAGTTAATGATCCAATTTGAAAGCTTTGGTTGGATCTGGTCCCAGGTAACCTATTCCGGATCCTAACCACTCGGAGTTACAAAAGAAACCCCTTTTCCTCATGCGATGCTCTTCTTTCGCCCTTCCCCGGAAAGCAGCGAGCCGCTGAGCGATCGACTGACGACAGCTGGCGTCTGGCCCGACAGATCTTGATTCCTATGTTGCTTTGCCTTGCCTCTTGTTGACGGGATCTGTGGCATGCCTCACCCACACGCAGACACGCTGTATCCCCACGCAGTCCACTCCATAGCCTGACAGAGATGTGCATCTTAAAACTCGTGAGTAATTCTGTGAGGTGGGGAGTGTCGCAAACATTTGATGGGGTGACTGTTGAAAAGGGACTGTGCCGCTGACAGACTTGCCAGTAAAGAAGAGAAAGCAGTTTGATACACTGCAGGCGGCTGAGCAGAATTAGAGCCGGTGAGATTATAGGGGTGTGGGTACAAAATTAGCTGAGCGACAAAGACTCGGGGTTCATGACCGTTTGTCCGGCTGGAGGGAGTCAGAAGGCGCGTTGTGGGGGTTTCCCAGGGGCCAGTGTTGTGACCCTTGCTTTTTCAGACATCCGCACACTAAAGAACCAGCCAATCCCCCTAACCTGCACATCTTTGGACACAAAGGGACAATTTAGCATGGCCAATCCACCTAACCTGCACATCTTTGGACACTAAGGGACAATTTAGCATGGCCAATCCACCTAACCTGCACATCTTTGGACACTAAGGGACAATTTAGCATGGCCAATCCCCCTAACCTGCACATCTTTGGACACAAAGGGGCAATTTAGCATGGCCAATCCACCTAACCTGCACATCTTTGGACACTAAGGGACAATTTAGCATGGCCAATCCACCTAACCTACACATCTTTGGACACAAAGGGGCAATTTAGCATGGCCAATCCGCCTAACCTACACATCTTTGGACACAAAGGAGCAATTTAGCATGGCCAATCCACCTAACCTGCACATCTTTGGATACTAAGGGGCAATTTAGCATGGCCAATCCACCTAACCTGCACATCTTTGGATACTAAGGGGCAATTTAGCAATCCACCTAACCTACACATCTTTGGACACAAAGGGGCAATTTAGCATGGCCAATCCGCCTAACCTACACATCTTTGGACACAAAGGGGCAATTTAGCATGGCCAATCCACCTAACCTGCACATCTTTGGATACTAAGGGGCAATTTAGCATGGCCAATCCACCTAACCTGCACATCTTTGGATACTAAGGGGCAATTTAGCATGGCCAATCCACCTAACCTGCACATCTTTGGACACAAAGGGGCAATTTAGCATGGCCAATCCACCTAACCAGCACATCTTTGGACACTAAGGGGCAATTTAGCATGGCCAATCCACCTAAACTGCACATCTTTGGACACAAAGGGGCAATTTAGCATGGCCAATCCACCTAACCTGCACATCTTTGGACACTAAGGGACAATTTAGCATGGCCAATCCACCTAACCTGCACATCTTTGGACACTAAGGGACAATTTAGCATGGCCAATCCACCTAACCTGCACATCTTTGGACACTAAGGGGCAATTTAGCAATCCACCTAACCTACACATCTTTGGACACAAAGGGGCAATTTAGCATGGCCAATCCGCCTAACCTACACATCTTTGGACACAAAGGGGCAATTTAGCATGGCCAATCCACCTAACCTGCACATCTTTGGATACTAAGGGGCAATTTAGCATGGCCAATCCACCTAACCTGCACATCTTTGGATACTAAGGGGCAATTTAGCATGGCCAATCCACCTAACCTGCACATCTTTGGACACAAAGGGGCAATTTAGCATGGCCAATCCACCTAACCAGCACATCTTTGGACACTAAGGGGCAATTTAGCATGGCCAATCCACCTAAACTGCACATCTTTGGACACAAAGGGGCAATTTAGCATGGCCAATCCACCTAACCTGCACATCTTTGGACACTAAGGGGCAATTTAGCATGGCCAATCCACCTAACCTGCACATCTTTGGATACTAAGGGGCAATTTAGCATGGCCAATCCACCTAACCTGCACACCTTTGGATACTAAGGGGCAATTTAGCATGGCCAATCCACCTAACCTGCACATCTTTGGATACTAAGGGGCAATTTAGCATGGCCAATCCACCTAACCTGCACATCTTTGGACACTAAGGGGCAATTTAGCATAGCCAGTCCACCTAACCTGCACATCTTTGGACATAAAGGGGCAATTTAGCATGGCCAATCCACCTAACCTGCACATCTTTGGACACTAAGGGACAATTTAGCATGGCCAATCCACCTAACCTGCACATCTTTGGACACTAACGGGCAATTTAGCATGGCCAATCCACCTAACTTGCACATCTTTGGACACTAAGGGGCAATTTAGCATGGCCAATCCACCTAACCAGCACATCTTTGGACATAAAGGGGCAATTTAGCATGGCCAATCCACCTAACCTACACATCTTTGAACACTAAGGGGCAATTTAGCATGGCCAATCCACCTAACCTACACATCTTTGAACACTAAGGGGCAATTTAGCATGGCCAATCCACCTAACCTACACATTTTCAAAACCTGTGGATGTCACGAAACTCGGAAGCGTCTTGAACCGTGAGGCGGATGGGAAAGGACTTCAAAGGGATGTAGGCCAGATGGCAGGAATGGGCAGACAGCTGGCAACTGAAAATTCAAACTGGAGCAACATTGATAGGAGGGACATGGAGGGACTTTGTGAAATAAATGGGGAAGCCCGGTGGCACAGTGGTTAGCGTGGCTGCCTCACAGCGTCAGGGACCCGGGCTCAATTCCAATTTTGGGTCACTGTCTGTGCACAGTTTTCACATTGTCCCCGTGTCTGCGTGGGTCTCCTCCGGGTGCTCCGGTTTCCTCCAAAGATGTCCAGGTTAGGTAGACTGGCCATGCTAAATTGTTGTGAGTCCCTACCCCCTACCCTCAGCCATTAGTTGGCCAACGCATCCATCCTTGTGACATACGACCTTCCTACACAAAGAACATAAGAACATAAGAAATAGGAGCAGGAGTAGGCCATCTAGCCCTTCGAGCCTGCCGCGCCATTCAATAAGATCATGGCTGATCTGTCGTGGCTCAGTTCCACATTCCCGCCCTCTCCCCATAACCCTTAATCCCCTCTCTTATCAAAAACCCATCAACCCGCGTCTTAAAAATATTTAGCGAGGCAGCCTCCACCACTTCAACGGGCAGAGAATTCCAGAGATTCACCACCCTTTGAGTGAAGAAGTTCCTCCTCAACTCCGTTCTAAACCGCACCCCCCTTTATCTTGAGGCTGTGCCCCCTCGTCCTACTGTCTTTTTTGAGCGGGAAGAGTCTCTCCACCTCTATCCTATCCATCCCATTCATCATCTTATACATCTCAATGAGATCTCCCCTCATTCTTCTAAACTCCAACGAGTACGAGCCTAGTTTATTCAGCCTCTCCTCATAGCTCAATCCCCTCAACTCCGGTATCAGCCTAGTAAACCTCCTCTGCACTCCCTCCAAGGCCAAAATATCTTTGCGCAGGTGCGGCGCCCAAAACTGCACACAGTACTCCAGCTGCAGCCTCACCAATGCCCTATACAGCTGCAGCAAGACCTCCCTACTTTTATATTCAATCCCCCTCGCTATGAAGGCCAACATCCCATTCGCCTTCCTGACCACCTGCTGCACCTGCAAGCTGGGTTTTTGCGACTCATGCACAAGGACCCCGAGGTCCCTCTGCACCGTCGCCTGCTGCAGTTTTTCGCCACGTAAGTAATAGTCCTTCCTACCATTATTCCTACCAAAGTGGACCACCTCACACTTGCCAACATTAAATTCCATTTGCCATTTCCTGACCCATTCGCCCAGCCTATCTAGATCCTTCTGCAGACTCTCCACACCCTCCGCACAATTTGCCGTTCCCCCAATCTTGGTGTCATCAGCAAATTTCGACATCCTGCACTCAGTTCCCTCCTCCAGATCATCTATATAAATGGTAAATAGCTGAGGCCCCAGCACCGACCCCTGGGGCACTCCACTAGTCACCATCCGCCAATCCGAATAGCACCCGTTGACCCCCACTCTCTGCCTCCTATTTGACAACCAGTCCTCTATCCACGCTAACACCCTACCCCCAACTCCATGTCCCCCGACCTTCTGCAATAACCTCTTGTGAGGTACTTTGTCAAACGCCTTCTGAAAATCCAGAAAGACCACATCCACCGGCTCTCCTCTATCCACCGCCCTAGACACATCCTCATAGAACTCCAGTAAATTTGTCAGACAAAGCACAGAGACTCATTACTCATCTGAAAGACTGTCAGCCTTCTTTTCATCCCCATTTTTTTTCAGTATTTTTACATCTGGCAAAGTGAAACGTTGCAAGGAAATGATGAGTAAAATCTTTGTTAATGTTCTGATGTTCGGGGCAGCCCAGCAGTTGGCATTGCTGCCTCACAGTGCCAGGGACCCGGGTTCGATTTGTGTGTGTGGAGTCTGCACATTCTCCCCGTTTCTGCGTGGGTTTCCTCCCACAGTCCGAAAGACGTGCTGGTTAGGGTGCTAAATTCTCCCTTGGTGTACCCGAAAAGGCGCCGGACTAGGGGATTTTCCCAGTAACTTCATTGCAGCGTTAATGTAAGCTTACTTGTGATGCTAATAAATAAACTTTAAACTAAAACTACCCTACAGGAATGGCAGCAGTGAAAGAAGGCGACTCACCACCACTTTCTCAAGGGCAATTAGGGATGGGCATTAAGTGTAAGGGATGCTCACATCCTAGAGAGGGTTGGTCTTCATGGGTGTGCTGCACCCTGAACTCCTCCTTCCATGTTGACAAGCTGGGGTCAAAGATCAGACTAAGTTATGAATCTAGAAATATAATATTCAAATGTTCTGGAGGCCAGATGCTTAGGTCAGGTGATGTTGGCTATTACTGAGTCAGCTGCTGGCCAACAAGCGGTGTCAAAATCCATTATTCCTCTTAGGAGATAGATGGTGGCTATTAGTGCCTCTGCAGATATAACAAGTTGCAATTACTTTCCCTTTGTTACACAGCCAGGCCGGGGAGACTGATCATCTGCTGGTCCCTATTTCTAACGCTTGTAAATGTTTCGATTTCTGAAATCTCCAACAATAAATCACAGCTGATGGAATGAGTCTCCACACTTGTAAAAGTCAATTTTCAATGTCAGAGATGCTGTTTGTCACTAATTAAGACTTGCACACTGTTAATCGGACACTTATACCAGAATGGGCAAGACTTAACCTTTCCTGGGGTGGGTTTAGCATCTGCGCATCCGGTAAGTACACCGTTTCATGTGTTCGATGTTGGCAGCCTGGGTGAGATAGGGGTCATTGTGCAATTTTGGGAGGATGGCAAATTCTGGATTTGTACATTTCACTGCACACGGGAGGTCGCTGGATATAGCTCTTAACCTCACTGTTGTTCCCATTGTAAACTCTGGCCCAATGTAGCGGCCAGTGCTGGGATGGTGCGGCAAACTGTTGCCTTTTCGAAGCCCTAGGAGACTTTTAAAATGCCTTGAGTGGAGAGTCAGCAAAGCTTCGCCCACCAAATGGGCCCTGAGAAGTAGGAGAGCAGGAATAATTCATGCTGCGTGTGTTGGATTTGGGTTTAGATGATAGACAGGCACTTTACCCAGCTGTGAAAGTAGCGTAACTCCCACTCGGCGAAGTTATATCTAACCTGAACCATCAGGAAGAATCCATGGAATCCCGACAGTGCAGAAGGAGGCCATTTGGCCCATCGAGTCTCCTGATCTACACCCAATCCAGCTCTCCCATTCCCCAGCTTTCCACACTGGGTGGCTGAAGATCAGGAGGGTTGCCGGGGGTGTGGGGGGGTTTGCGTGTCCGCCATTGACACAATGCCAATGGCCTCACGTAGAGGACAGAATTATCCAAAATGGCCGCCCGTTCCCACAGGGCCGCAGCTGATCTGGAACTGGATTGCCTCCTGCTCCCTCTACTATTTCTCCCTTTGTCTCTTTGACTTTTCTCCTCCTCTGTCTCATTCTGTCTCTCATTTTGCCCCCCCTTCTCTCTCTAACACTCTTTCTCTCTCTCTCTCTCTTTCCCCTGCATCTCTCACTTTGTTTTTCCCTCTTCTTCTCTATCTCTCTCCTCTTCTATCTTTCTATTCCATTCCCCCTTCTTGTGTTGGCTGTCTGGGTGAGATAGGGGTCATGGTGCAATTTTGGGAGGACGGCAGATTCTGGATTTGTGCGTTTCACTGCACACGGGAGGTCGCTGGATATATCTCTTAGCCTCACTGTTGCTCCCATTGCAAAACTCTGGCCCAATATGGCGGCCAGTGCTGGGATGGTGCGGCAAATTGGCGCCAGGGACCCGGGTTCGATTCCCGGCTCGGGTCACTGTCTGTGTGGAGTTTGCACATTCTCCTTGTGGATTCCCTCCGGGTGCTCCGGTTTCCTCCCACAGTCTGAAGGATGTGCTGGTTAGGGCGCGTTGACCGTGTTAAATTCTCCCTCAGTGTCCCCGAACAGGTGACTGTGTGGCGACTGGGGGATTTTCACTGTCACTTCATTGCAGTGTTAATGTGTGCCTACTTAATGACACTAATAAATAAACTTAAAGTTAAACTCTCCTCGTTCCCTCACTTTCTCCTGTCTCTTCTGTCTGTCTCTCACCCACCTCTCTCCTCTCTCTCTCTCTGTCTTCTTCTGTCTGTCTTTCTCTCCTCTATGTCTCCTGTCGCTCGCATTGTGTCTCACTCCCTCTTCCCCTCTCTGTCTCCCTCTCTCGCTCTCTGTCTGTCTCCATCTGTCTCTCTGTGTCTCTCCCCTCTCTGCCTCCCCCCTCTTTCTTTCTCTCCCTCTCTCTGTCTCTCCCTCTCTCTGTCTCTGTCTCCCTCTGTCACTCTCTTTTTCTGTCTTCTTTCTCTCTCTCTCTGTCTCACCCCAACCCCGTCTCTCTCTCTCTCTCTCTCTGTCTCCTCTCCCTCTCTCTCTGTCTCTCACTTCTCTCTCTGTCTGTCCTCTCTCTCTGTCTCTCCTTTCTCTGTCTGTCTCTCCCTCTCTCTCTGCTCTGTCTCTCCTGAACTTGCATTGTGTCTCACTCTCTCTTCTCACTGCCTTTCGCTCTCTCTCTCTTTCTCTCTGTGTCTCCCTCTGTCTCTCTCTTTTGCTCTTTCTCCTCTCTGTCTCCTTTTGTTTCTCTTTTTCTCTCTGTCTCCCTCCCTCGTTCTCTCTCCTTGTGTCTCCATCTGTCTCTCTCTCTGATTCTCCCCCCTCTCTCTGTCTCTCTCCCCTCTCTCTCTGTCTCTTCCTCTGTCTCTCCCCTCTCTGTTCCCCCTTCTGTCTCTGTCTCTCTGTTTCCCCTCTCTGTCTTACTCTGTTTCTCTCTCTCTCTCTCTTCCCACCTCTGTCTCTCTCTGTCTCTGCCCTCTCTTTCTCTCTCTCCTTTCTTTCTCTCTCTGTCTCTGCCCTCTCTTTCTCTCTCTCCTTTCTTTCTCTCTCTGTCTCCCCTCTGATTTCTCTCTCTGTCTCCCTCTGTCTCTCCCCCCTCTGTCTCTCCCCTCTCTGTCTCCCCTCTCTCTCTTTCTGTCTCCCTCTTTCTCCTTCTCTCTCTCCCCTCTCTATCTCCTTCTGCCCAGGCAGTAGAGTCTTGCACTCCTCTCTCTGAGTTTAACCCACACAAACCTGGAAGTTGTACGCCTGACGGAAAAGCAAATGCAGGGCTCTGGAGGAAAAGGCAGAGCAGGGGAGTGGGACCAATTAGAATGCCCTTTCAAAGAGATAGCACAGGTTTGATGGGTGAATGGCTTCGGATTCTCTAAACGTGGAGAGTTACGAAGGGTGGAAACAGCTGGATCTGTAACTGCTGTTCCTAACGTCTCGTTTATAGCAGGCCTGCTCAGCCTTTATCCATTAATTTATCCCATTAATCAAAGATCCTCGTGCATCATTTCAGCGGCAAAGTGGCTTCTGACAAGTCTTTGTGCCGGAGGAGAGGTTTATGATGGAGTGCTGAGCTTCACGGTGTACTGGCAGTGGCAGATTCACCCAGTTTCCGTGGCATTAGCGACACCGAAACAAGCCAGCAAAGCTCACTTGTGCCGTTTAAACCATCGTCTGCCTCTGAACCGTGATCCCTGAGTCAGTTAAAATGGGGCGCGTGTGAATCTAATGACCGTGGGCGAGATTCTCTTAGAACCGGGGTCTTCCAGTGTACATAAGAACATAAGAAATAGGAGCAGGAGTCGGCCATCTAGCCCCTCGAGCCTGCCCCGCCATTCAATAAGATCATGGCTGATCTGAAGTGGATCAGTTCCACTTTCCCGCTTTCTCCCCTTAATTCCCCTGTCTATCAGAAACCTATCCACCTGTGACTTAAATATATTCAGCGAGGCAGCCTCCACCACTTCAACGGGCAGAGAATTCCAGAGATTCACCACCCTTTGAGTGAAGAAGTTCCTCCTCAACTCCGATCTAAGCTGCCCCCCAGTTATGCAGGAGGTGTAAAAGTCTAGAACATAGAACGCTACAGCACAAACAGGCCCTTCGGCCCACAAGTTGGGGTGGCACGGTAGCACAGTGGTTAGCACCGCTGCTTCACAGCTCCAGGGTCCTGGGTTCGATTCCCAGCTCGGGTCACTGTCTGTGTGGAGTTTGCACATTCTCCCCGTGTCTGCCTGGGTTTCCTCCGGGCGCTCCGGTTTCCTCCCACAGTCCAAAGATGTGCGGGTTAGGTTGATTGGCCATGCTAAGAAATTGCCCCTTAGTCTAGGGATGTGTAGGTTAGAGGGATTAGTGGGTATAATATGTAGGGATAGGGGGGTAGGGCCTGGGTGGGATTGTGTTTGGCGCAGACTCGATGGGCCGAAGGGCCTCTTTCTGCACTGTAGGGTTCTATGATTCTATAATTTATAAGTTGCGCCGATCATATCCCTACCTACCAGGCCTATCTATAACCCTCAATCCCATTAAATCCCATGTACACATCCAGGAGTCTCTTAAAAGACCCCAGCGAGTTTGCCTCCACCACCACCGACGGCAGCCGATTCCACTCACCCACCACCCTCTGAGTGAAAAACTTACCCCTGACATCTCCTCTGTACCTACTCCCCAGCACCTTAAACCTGTGTCCTCTTGTAGCGACCATTTCAGCCCTGGGAAATAGCCTCCAAGAATCCACCCTATCTATACCTCCCAACATCTTACACACCTCTATCAGGTCGCCTCTCAACCTTCGTCTCTCCAGGGAGAAAAGACCCAGCTCCCTCAACCTATCCTCATAAGGCATGCCTCCCAATCCAGGCAACACCCTTGTAAATCCTTGTAAATAAATGGGGAGAGACTTTGGGGTGGCCCGGTGCAGAGGGATCAGGGTGATTCTCTTAAAGTTAATGCACAGGTTCAGTCGGCAGTTAGGAAGGCAAATGCAATGTTAGCATTCAAGTCGAGAGGGCTAGAATACAAGAGCAGGGATGTACCTCTGAGGCTCTGGTCAGATTTGGAGGATTGCGAGCAGTTTTGGATCCCATATCTAAGGAAGGATGTGCAGGCCTTGGAAAGGGTTCAGAGGAGGTTCACTAGAATGATCCCTGGAATGAAGAGCTTGTCGTATGAGGAACGGTTGAGGACTCTGGGTCTGTACTCATTGGAGTTTAGAAGGATGAGGGGGGGATCTTATTGAAACTTACAGGATAGTGCGAGGCTTGGATAGAGTGGACGTGGAGAGGATGTTTCCACAAGTAGGAAAAACTAGAACCAGAGGGTACAACCAAAGGGACACTCCTTTAAAACAGAGACGAGGAGGAATTTCTTCAGCCGGAGAGTGGGGAATGTGTGGAACTCTTTGCCGCAGAGGGTTGTGGAGGCCAGGTCATTGAGTGTCTTTAAGACAGAGGTAGATAAGTTCTTGATTAATAAGTGGATCAGGGGTTATGGGGAAAAGGCAGGAGAATGGGGATGAGAAAAGTATCAGCCACGATCGAATGGCAGGGCAGACGTGATGGGCCGAGTGGCCTAATTCTGCTGCTATGCCTTATGATCTTATGGGTGTTCTCGTTCTTGAGTCAACGGAAAACTAGCAGCAGGTGAAGCAGGTAATAAAGAAAGCGAATGGAATGTTGGCTAAAGGAATCAAATTTACTGGAGTTCTATGAGGATGTGTGTCGGGCGGTGGATAGAGGAGAGCCGGTGGATGTGGTCTTTCTTGATTTTCAGAAGGCGTTCGACAAGGTACCTCACAAGAGGTTATTGCAGAAGGTAAGGGGGCATGGAGTTGGGGGTAGGGTGTTAGCGTGGATAGAGGATTGGTTGTCAAATAGGAGGCAGAGAGTGGGGGTCAATGGGTGCTATTCGGATTGGCGGATGGTGACTAGTGGAGTGCCCCAGGGGTCAGTGCTGGGGCCTCAGCTTTTTACCATTTATATAGATGATCTGGAGGAGGGAACTGAGTGTAGGGTGTCGAAATTTGCTGATGACACCAAGATTGGTGGAACGGCAAATTGTGCGGAGGGTGTGGAGAGTCTACAGAAGGATCTAGATAGGCTGGGCGAATGGGCCAGGAACTGGCAAATGGAATTTAATGTTGGCAAGTGCGAGGTGGTCCACTTTGGTAGGAATAATGGTAGGAAGGATTATTACTTATGTGGCGAAAAACTGCAGCAGGCGACGGTGCAGAGGGACCTCGGGGTCCTTGTGCATGAGTCGCAAAAACCCAGCTTGCAGGTGCAGCAGGTGGTCAGGAAGGCGAATGGGATGCTGGCCTTCATAGCGAGGGGGATTGAATATAAAAGTAGGGAGGTCTTGCTGCGGCTGTATAGGGCATTGGTGAGGCCGCAGCTGGAGTACTGTGTGCAGTTTTGGTCGCCGTACTTACGCAAGGATATTTTGGCCTTGGAGGGAGTGCAGAGGAGGTTTACTAGGCTGATGCCGGAGTTGAGGGGGTTGAGCTACGAGGAGAGGCTGAATAAACTAGGCTTGTACTCGTTAGAGTTTAGAAGAATGAGGGGAGATCTCATTGAGACATATGAGATGATGAATGGGATGGATAGGATAGAGGTGGAGAGGCTCTTCCCGCTCAGAAAGGACAGTAGGACTAGGGGGCACAGCCTCAAGATAAAGGGGGGGGCGGTTTAGAACGGAGTTGAGGAGGAACTTCTTCACTGAAAGGGTGGTGAATCTCTGGAATTCTCTGCCCGTTGAAGTGGTGGAGGCTGCCTCGCTAAATATTTTTAAGACGCGGGTTGATGGTGTTTGATAAGAGAGGGGATTAAGGGTTATGGGGAGAGGGCGGGAATGTGGAACTGAGCCACGACATATCAGCCATGATCTTATTGAATGGCGGGGCAGGCTCGAAGGGCCAGATGGCCGACTGCTGCTCCTATTTCTTATGTTCTTATGTTCTTATATAAAGATAAGGAAGTGTTGTTGCAACTACACAAGGCATTGTTGAGGCCGCACCTGGAGTATTGTGCACAGTTTTGGTCCCCTTATTTGAGGAGAGATGTAGTGACATTGGAGGCAGTTCAGAGGAGGTTCACTAGATTGATTCCAGGGATGAGGGGTTTGTCGTGTGGAGAGAGATTGAACAGTTTAGGCCGAGACTCTCTGGAGTTTAGAAGAATGAGGGGAGACCAAATTGAGGTTTACGAGATGATAAAAGGTCTGGATAAAGTAGATGAGGAGCAGATTCTTCCTCTTGTGGGACATCCTGGATGAGAGGCCTTAGGATAAGGGGCAGCAAATTTAAGACGGAGTTGGAGGAGAAGCTACTTCTCCCAAAGGGTTGTGAATCTGTGGAATTCGCTCCCCCAGAGTGTAATGGATGCTGGGACTGTGAGTAAATTTAAGGAGGAGTTAGACAGATTTTTAATGGGTTGAACGGTTATGAGGGGAAGGCAGGAAAATGGGGATGAGGAGCGTATCAGCCAATGGCAGAGCAGATTCGATGGGCCGAATGGCCTAATTCAGCTCCTGTACCTCATTAACTTATTAATTACGAGCTTAAGGTACACATGAATCACAGCAAGACGCGCTAAAAGTCTGCAACTTCTGAACATTTGCGTTTTGTTTGACTGTGTGGTGGGGGGGGGGTGCGCAGTGGGTGGGTGACCTCTGACCTGCGGCCTATCTGTGTTCTGACTGCGGCCCCCACCAGACATTTTGTTGACTGTTGCCCAGGCACGGGGTTGCTGATGATTCCCATCTGTGTAGTTATTTCTTCCTCCTCCCCCCCTCCTCCTGCCCACCCACCCCACCCCACCCCATTCCCCTCCGCTCCCCTGTACCCCCCAATCAGTGTGACTGAAGCAATTCGCACATAAAGCAGGGACGAGTGAAGTGAGGTGTGTGCTGATCGCTCACAACACTGACCGTGAGAACCGTGCGCTCCCTCTGTGTCCAAAGCATCAATATTTCTTTTGTTTTTAACCATTTGAAGTTGATGAGAGTTCTATTAATATATAAACGATGAAGCAGTTTCTGTAACTCGGTATGGGATATTCAGCATGGATTAAATGTGTTTAATCTTATTCACGGGGTCATGGTGAGTGAACAAGCCAGTATTCCTCCCACAGCCCAAACATGTGCAGGTTAGGTGGATTGGCCATGCTAAATTGCCCCTTAGTGTCCAAAGATGTGCAGGTTGGGTGGATTGGCCATGCTAAATTGCCCCTTAGTGTCCAAAGATGTGCAGGTTGGGTGGATTGGCCATGCTAAATTGCCCCTTAGTGTCCAAAGATGTGCAGGTTGGGTGGATTGGCCATGCTAAATTGCCCCTTAGTGTCCAAAGATGTGCAGGTTGGGTGGATTGGCCATGCTAAATTGCCCCTTAGTGTCCAAAGATGTGCAGGTTGGGTGGATTGGCCATGCTAAATTGCCCCTTAGTGTCCAAAGATGTGTAGGTTAGGTGGATTGGCCATGCTAAATTGCCCCTTAGTGTCCAAAGATGTGTAGGTTAGGTGGATTGGCCATGCTAAATTGCCCCTTAGTGTCCAAAGATGTGTAGGTTAGGTGGATTGGCCATGCTAAATTGTCCCTTAGTATCCAAAGATGTGCAGGTTGGGTGGATTGGCCATGCTAAATTGCCCCTTAGTGTCCAATGATGTGTAGGTTAGCTGGATTGGCCATGCTAAATTGCCCCTTAGTGTCCAAAGATGTGCAGGTTGGGTGGATTGGCCATGCTAAATTGCCCCTTAGTGTCCAAAGATGTGTAGGTTAGGTGGATTGGCCATGCTAAATTGCCCCTTAGTGTCCAAAGATGTGTAGGTTAGGTGGATTGGCCATGCTAAATTGCCCCTTAGTGTCCAAAGATGTGTAGGTTAGGTGGATTGGCCATGCTAAATTGCCCCTTAGTGTCCAAAGATGTGTAGGTTAGGTGGATTGGCCATTCTAAATTGCCCCTTAGTATCCAAAGATGTGTAGGTTGGGTGGATTGGCCATGCTAAATTGCCCCTTAGTGTCCAAAGATGTGTAGGTTAGGTGGATTGGCCATGCTAAATTGTCCCTTAGTATCCAAAGATGTGCAGGTTGGGTGGATTGGCCATGCTAAATTGCCCCTTAGTGTCCAATGATGTGTAGGTTAGCTGGATTGGCCATGCTAAATTGCCCCTTAGTGTCCAAAGATGTGTAGGTTAGGTGAATTGGCCGTGCTAAATTGTCCCTTAGTATCCAAAGATGTGTAGATTAGGTGGATTGGCCATGCTAAATTGTCCCTTAGTGTCCAAAGATGTGTAGATTAGGTGGATTGGCCATGCTAAATTGTCCCTTAGTGTCAAAGGGACTAAATAGGGTAAATGCATGGGGTTATGGGGATAGGACCTGGGTGGAATTGTGGTCGGTGCAGAATCGATGGGCTGAATGGTCTCCTTCTGTACTTTGATTTGATTTATTATTGTCACATGTATTAACATACAGTGAAAAGCATTGTTTCTTGCGCACTATACAGACACAACATAACATTCATAGAGTACACAGGGGAAAAGGAAAGGAGAGGGTACAGAATGTAGTGTTACAGTCACAGTAGGGTGTAGAGAAAGGTCAACTTAATGTGCAGTAAGTCCATTCAAAAGTCTGATGGCAGCAGGGAAGAAGCTGTTCTTGAGTCGGTTGGTACGTGAGCTCAGACTTTTATATCTTTTTCCTGACGGAAGAAGGTGGAAGAGAGAATGTCCGGGGTGCGTGGGGTCCTTAATTATGCCGGCTGCTTTTCCCGAGGCAGTGGGAAGTGTAGACGGAATCGACGGATGGGAGGCTGGTTTGAGTGACGGACTGGGCTACGTTCACGACCCTTTGTAGTTCCTTGCGGTCTTGGGCAGAGCAGGAGCCCAGACCAAGCTGTGACACAACCAGAAAGAATGCTTTCTGTGGTGCATCTGGAAAAGTTGGTGGGAGCTGTTTGTATTTGCTGCCTGGCCCCATTCATCCCTCTCTACTTGTCTCTGGATGTTTGGGGATGAAGCTTAACGTTAGCGAGCGTGGGACATCTTGGCGCGTCCAGGGTTAACAAGCGAGCTTCCTTGTATCTCGGAACAGCAGGCGTGATGTAAACAGGGTAGTAACAGGATGCCAGGAGCAGAAAGTAGGGCATGCCATCTGCTTTCAGTGCCTGGGTATTATCGACAAGAAACTCTCGAGTAAGGAAGCAGGGGACTCAGGCAACATGGACCACAATTGATTGAAGTATAACGATTAGTATAATAAACAGGCCCATTAACTGCAAGCATGGGAAGACTGATTCGGAAGATAAGCAATGAATAAACTGAAGAAAGCCAAACTCAGGAAGTCTTTTCTGGGAGAAGTATTGTTGAATTTGTTTGTTGACAAGGCTGACGTTTATTGCCAGTATCTAATCGAGAAGCACGGAAGCCCAACCGTGCAGAAGAGGCCATTCGGCCCATCGAGTCTGCACTGACTCTCTGACCCTCTCCCCCACCTTATCTCCGTAGCCCCACACATTTCCCATAGCTAATCCATCTAACCAAGACATCTTTCTGAGGCAATTTAGCATGGCCAATCCACCTAACCTGCACATCTTTGGACACTAACGGGCAATTTAGCATGGCCAATCCATCTAACCCGCACATCTTTGGACACTAAGGGGCAATTTAGCATGGCCAATCCACCTAACCTATACATTTTTGGACACTAAGGGGCAATTTAGCATGGCCAATCCACCTAACCTGCACACCTTTGGACACTAAGGGGCAATTTAGCATAGCCAATCCACCTAACCTGCACACCTTTGGACACTAAGGGGCAATTTAGCATAGCCAATCCACCTAACCTGCACATCTTTGGACACTAAGGGGCAATTTAGCATGGCCAATCCACCTAACCTATACATTTTTGGACACTAAGGGGCAATTTAGCATGGCCAATCCACCTAACCTATACATCTTTGCGCACTAAGGGGCAATTTAGCATGGTCAATCCACCTAACCTGCACATCTTTGGACACTAAGGGGAATTTAGCATGGCCAATCCATCTAACGTGCACACCTCTGGACACTAAGGGGCAATTTAGCTTTGCCAGTCTACCTAACCTATACATTTTGGAGAAGGTGGTCATGAGTTACTGCCTTGTCAATGGCCTCGCTCGCCCATTTCAGAGAGGCAATTAGGAGTCAGTATTTATTGCCCATCCCTAATTGGCCTGGAACTGAGTGGGCAGCTCGGTTATTTCAGCGGGGCAGTTGAGAGTCACATGTAGGCCAGACCAGGTTAGATTGGCAGATTTCCTTCCCGAAAGGGGACATTAGTGAACCAGACGGGTTTTTTACGACAATCTAATTGTTATAGTGATCAACATTCTTCCTCACACCCACTTTCTACTCCAGATCTCTGTAATTAACTGATTTTACGTTCCCCGAGGGGCGGTTGAACTCACACCTGGAAACATTACGTTTGAAAGTTTATTTATGAGTGTCACGAGTCGGCTGCGACTAACACTGCAATGGAGTTACTGTGAAAATCCCCCTGTTCGGGGCACGCTGAGGGAGAATTTGGCATCCAACCAGCACGTCCTTGGGACTGCGGGAGGAGCACCCGGAGGAAACCCACGCAGACACGGGGAGAATGTGCAGCATCCGCACAGACCCAAGCCGGGTCCCTGGCGCTGTGAGGGAGCAGTGCTAACCACCGTGCCGCACCTTTGGAACGTTAACATCTGCTAATCCAGATGCTACCATTCTGGGAAACCGCTTTCCTTTGAAATAATGAACTCTAAACTTTGATGTAAGCCAGGCAGAAATTAGACGACAGGTAACTCACTGGGTCTGGACTGCCTTTGACGTCGATATAAAGGTGCAGGGTTCTCCACACTTATTCACAGAGCGCCAAAGACGTAGAAAGCAAAAACTCTCTGCATGCGGTGCCGATCATCTGTATCAATTATTCATAAACTCTGCTGTTTAACCTGCAGTTGAGTATCTCATGCTCACTCAAGGCATGTTGTTCTGCACTGTAGGGGGATGTGTGGGTGGGGAGGGTGTGGGTGGGGAGGGTGTGGGTGGGGGTGGGGGTGGGGGGGGTTTCCGATGTTGAGGAACCCAGTGAGGGAAGGGCTCCGTTTCTGCTCCCTCTCCCTGGCTGCTCACAGCGAGGGGGGAGCTGAGGGGGTTCTCGCCCAGCCGAGGGGGCGGTGATGTGGATCAGATTGTCTCCTGCCATCTTCCGCCTGTCGATTCACGAACCCCGCTTTGGGAATGGAGGGGATCGATGGTCACACACCGCATCGAGTCACAGGATCCCGACAGTGCAGAACGAAGCCGTTCGGCCCATCGAGGTCGCTCCGCCATTCATTTTCAATATCCTGATTCCCCTCCCCCACCACCCCCCACCTCCCCCCCCCCCCCCCCCAAATCCCTTCAGCCCCAGGAGCTGGATCTAATTCCTTATTGAAATCAGACAATGTTTTAGCCTCAACTGATTTGGCTTTGGCGCACCCACTTGGCGCACCCCCTCGGCGCACCCACTCGGCGCACCCCCTCGGCGCACCCCCTCGGCGCACCCCCTCGGCACACTCCAACAGCCTACCCCCTCAGTGCACCCCCTCAGCGCACCTCTGTCAGCGCACTCCCTCCCCCAGGCTGTTCGATGAAAGACTGCCAGCAGGCCCCAGATTGGTTCATTATAAACCCCCACAAGTGCAAGGGAGGGTGTGGGGAATTTGTGAAGCTACAGGGGATAGGGGGAAATTGTCCGCCTGGGCTCGATGGGCCAAATGGCCTCCTTATGGATTCCGTGGAGCGTTAGACACACATCTGTGGAACTCGGGGAACTGGACGTTGAGCCAAGGGTCGGGAGATGGGGGGGGAGGTGGCGGGCACAGGGACAGTTCGATAAAAACATTTCCATGGCCTTTTGCGGAGGATTATTTGCAATTTCGAGCTACATTAGGACGTAATTGATTTGTCCTGGTTGGGAACAAAAGCAGGTTACTGGAGATTAGAATCGGCCAATGTTTACAACCCGCCGCCTTCTTCATTTATTTTTGGCTCTCTGGACAGCGAGTGTGGAGAATCCAATTTAAACCGAATCTTTTCTTTCTGGATTTGAACGTGCGCTCGCTGCAAAACCCCTTTTGATATTGTTTACCGCCTGTCCCTCGGAATATTGCAGCCGTTTCTTCAGCCGCTGTCCGCGATCTGCTCATCGAAACGTAGAAGATAGGAGCAGGAGAAGGCCATTCGGCCCTTCGAGTCTGTCCCATGATTCGTTACGGTCATGGCTGATTACCCAACTCAGTAGCCCAATCTGGTGGCACAGTGGGTTAGCACTGCTGCCTCACAGCGCCAGGGACCCCGGGTTCAATTCCACCCTCGGGTGACCGTGTAGACTCCACACGGACAGTGACCCAAAGCTCGGCTTGAACCCGACTCCCTGGTGTTGCTAACCACCCTACCACTGTGGCACCCGGAACATCGCCCTGGGACAGAGAATTCCCATGGTTCCTGACCCCCTGAGACATGGTCGCACGGCGGTTAACAGCGCCAGGGACCTGAGATCGATTCCTGGCCTTGGGTCTGCGCGTTCTCCCCGTGTCTGCATGGGTTTCCTCTCGCACTCCAAAAATGTTGCATTGGCCAGGCTAAATTGCCCCTTAGTGTCAGGGGATTGGCAGGGTAAATAGTGGGGTTGCGGGGATAGGGCCTGGGTAGGATTGTTCTCAGTACAGACTTGATGGGCTGAATGGCCTCCTTCTGCACTGTAGGGATTCTATCAGAGTGCCAGTTTTGTCATCCTGGTACGTCGCGCCCTCTTTAAAACTGAACTGGGATCTCCTCTCCCCGTATCCTAACGACATGGACATTTCATCAATCCCCATTCGCTGCTCACCTCTTTTCTCACTAATCTTGTCCGCCGATGCCTCAATGTTCATCAATGTTTCCAAATGACTCCATGGCCTCCAGCAAGGTGGTCAGCATCACTGCTCAATAACTCCAGGGATCCAGGTTCGATTCCGGCTTTGGGTCATGGTCTGTGTAGAGTTTGCACTTTCTCCCTGTGAGATTCCGCCGGCACTCCAGTTTCCTCCCTACACTCCAAAGATGTGCAGGTTAGGTGGATTGGCCATGCTAAATTGCCCCTTGGTGTCCAAAGATGTGAAGGTTAGGTGGATTGGCCATGCTAAATTGCCCCTTGGTGTCCAAAGATGTGAAGGTTAGGTGGATTGGCCATGCTAAATTGCCCCTTGGTGTCCAAAGATGTGAAGGTTAGGTGGATTGGCCATGCTAAATTGCCCCTTAATGTCCAAAGATGTGAAGGTTAGGTGGATTGGCCATGCTAAATTGTCCCTTAGTGTCCAAAGATGTATAGGTTAGATGGATTGGCCATGCTTAATTGCCCCTTAGTTTCTAAAGGTGTGTGAGTTAGGTGGATTGGCCATGCTAAATTGCCCCTTAGTATCTAAAGATGTGTGGGTTAGTGGATTGGCCATGCTAAATTGCCCTTAATGTCCAAAGATGTGCAGGTTAGGTGGATTGGCCATGCTAAATTGTCCCTTAGTATCTAAAGATGTGTGGGTTAGTGGATTGGCCATGCTAAATTGCCCTTAATGTCCAAAGATGTGCAGGTTAGGTGGATTGGCCATGCTAAATTGCCCCTTAGTATCTAAAGATGTGTGGGTTAGTGGATTGGCCATGCTAAATTGCCCTTAATGTCCAAAGATGTGCAGGTTAGGTGGATTGGCCATGCTAAATTGTCCCTTAGTGTCCAAAGATGTACAGGTTAGGTGGATTGGCCATGCTAAATTGCCCCTAGTGCCCAAAGATGTACAGGTTAGGTGGATTGGCCATGCTAAGTGTGTTAGATTATAGGGATAGGGTGGGGGTGAGGGCCTGGGTAAAGTACTCTGTTAGAGCATTGGTGCAAAGTTGATGGGCTGAATGGCCTCTTCTGCACTGGAGAGATTCTATAACAGTTACCCTCTACAACTCTCCATGGTCTTCTAATTCTTACCCAGCCCTGATTTTAATCCTCAGCCTCCCGCTGATCCTAAAATCTGGGATTTCCTTCATAAATCCTCTCTCTGTATCCATTTAAGATGCTCCTTAAAACCTGCCCCCATACCTATACTTTACTCTGTGGAACACCTTGGGACATTTTCCCTTCTTCCAGGTAAATCCAGGCTGTTTCACACAAAGACTCAGGAACGCCTCCTGGCTCCCGTGTCCTCCACCTCCAGTGATGCCACGCACTTTGAGGTGCTGCATGACCTCTGAACCTTCAGCTCCCCAACGCCCCCTGGACTCCCGCACATGCAGCCCAGTCCAGCAATGGGTGACCTGTGACCCGGGGGGGGTGGGAGGAGTCACCTGCGGCCTACCTGGGTTCTGAGTGCGGCCTCCACCAGACATTTTGTTGACCGCTGCCCAGGTGTGTGTAGTTCTTTTTCTACCACTGTGACTGAAGCGATTTGCACATAAAGTGAGGGTGAGTGAAGTGAAGTGCATGTTGATTGCTCACAACACTGACCATGAGCGTGTACACTCTCTCTGTGTCCAAAGCGTCAATATTTCTCTTGTTTTAACCATTTGAAGTTGATGAGAGTCCATAGAATCATCACAGAAACCCTACAGTGCAGAAAGAGGCCCTTCGGCCCATCGGGTCTGCACCGACCCCACCCAGGCCCTACCCCCATATCCCTACATATTTACCCTCTATTCTATGCATCTCGGGCAATTTTGGCATGGCCAATCAACCTATCCTGCACATCTTTGGACTGTGGGAGGAAACCGGAGCACCCGGAGGAAACCCACGCAGACACGAGGAGAATGTGCAAACTCCACACAGACAGTGACCCGAGCCGGGAATCGAACCCAGGTTCCCTGGAGCTGTGAAGCAGCAGTGTTAAACCACATATAGAAATCCTGCAGTACAGAAAGAGGCCCTTCGAGTCTGTACCAACCACTATCCCACCCAGGCCCTACCCCCATATCCCTACCTATTATACCCACTAATCCCTCTAACCTACACATCCCAGGACACTAAGGGGCAATTTCTTAGCATGGCCAATCAACCTAACCCGCACATCTTTGGACTGTGGGAGGAAACCGGAGCACCCGGAGCAAACCCACGCAGACACGGGGAGAACGTGCAGTCTCCGCACAGACAGTGACCCGAGCCGGGAATCGAACCCAGGACCCTGGAGCTGTGAAGCAGCAGTGCTAACCACTGTGCTACCGTGCTGCCCCTATTTAAGATGCATCTATTATAGAACATAGAACACTACAGCACGAACAGGCCCTTCGGCCCACAAGTTGCGCCGATCCTATCCCTTCCTACCTGGCCTATCTATAACCCTCAATCCCATTAAATCCCATGTACTGTATTAATATATAAACAATGGAGCATTTTCTATAACTCGCTGTGAAATATTCGGTGTGGATTAAATGTATTTAATCCTATTCACGGGGTCGCGGTGAGTGAACAAGCCCAATTCCAATCCCACTGGGATGCAGGAGGGTCTCTCTCTAGCCTAGGTTGTCCACCACTAGTCTACGGCCAATAACGTGCTTCTGAAATGTGCTTCTGACAACTAGGAATCGCAGCAGCAATTTGTACACAGCAAGATCCCACAAACAGAGGCGAACCGGTTCGCGGGACATTGACGGGGATTCCTGCCCGCGAGGGACGGACCGTGGAAAGATCCATTGACCTTGGGCGGGGCTGTAAAATCCCCGTCCGCCGGGTTTTACAGCGCACAAAGAGGCCCTTCAGCCCATCGTGTCTGCCCCCACCATCAAACACCTATCCCATTTTCCAGCACTTGCTTCCCTCGCCTTGTAGGTTCTGATATCACAAGTGCTGACCTAAAAAGCTCATTCACAAGCCGAGGTTACCCATTGCTAGTCTTCTCCCTTTGCTGCTGTTACTTTGATGAGCTGAGATCAGCTCCTTATTCGCTGATGTCAGGTTTCAACTGTCTGTTCAGCTATTTTCTCAGCCCTTTCCTCCTTCGAAAGAATTAATGCTTTGCTGCAGTTTGCACATCTCACTGGGTTAATGTTTTTGCTTTACGAGTGTCACAAGTACATAGAACACTACAGCACAAACAGGCCCTTCGGCCCACAAGTTGCACCGATCCTATCCCTACCTACCAGGCCTATCTGTAACCCCCAATCCCATTAAATCCCATGGACTCATCCAGAAGTCTCTTAAAAGACCCCAGCGAGTTTGCCTCTACCACCACCGACGGCAGCCGATTCCACTCACTCTGAGTGAAAAACTTACCCCTGACATCTCCTCTGTACCTGCTCCCCAGCACATTAAACCTGTGTCCTCTCGTAGCGACCATTTCAGCCCTGGGAAATAGCCTCAGAGAATCCACCCTATCTATACCTCTCAACATCTTATAAACCTCTATCAGGTCACCTCTCAACCTCCGTCTCTCCAGGGAGAAGAGTCCCAGCTCCCTCAACCTACCCTCATAAGGCATGCCTCCCAATCCAGGCAACATCCTTGTAAATCTCCTCTGCACCCTCTCAATAGCTTCCACATCCTTCCTGTAGTGAGGGGACCAGAACTGCGCACAGTCCTCCAAGTGGGGTCTGACGTACGTTCACACTGCAGTGAAAATCTCCTCATTGCCACACTCCGGTGCCTGATAGGGTACACTGAGGGAGAATTTAGCTCCTAACCGGCACGTCTTTCGGACTGCGGGAGGAAACCGGAGCACCCGGAGGAAACCCACGCGGACACGGGGAGAATGTGCAGAGAGACCCAAGCCGGGAATCGAACCCGGGTCCCTGAGGCAGCATCGCTAACTCAATAATGGCCATTGTTACCAACGAGGAGGATTGTGTCTGGCGAATTGAACCCTCAGGGGTGCCACCCTCAGCTCTGGGGAACTTGTGAAGAACTCCCCAAATCCTTCCGAGTTTCGCAACATCCATTACCCCCCCCCCAGCCTCCGAATCCCACTCGCTCAATCTTCCCTCTTAACCTTCGATGCAGCTCTTGTCAACATGTTTTCCGAAGTACAATGGCATCTGATATTTATTCCGGTTCTCCTCACCCTTGACTGTTATCTCCTCAGAAAATTCATGAGGTTAGTCACGCATGACTGTCCTTTTCAGAATCAATACTGGGTCTTTCTGTTTCCTCTCTCTCTGGATATGTGGTAATTTCATCCTTAATTAAGGCCTCTTAAATTGTCCCCACCATAGATGCTAAGCTAACCGACCTGTAATTACCTGATTAGCTCCATCTCTCTTCTTAACAGTGCATCTGAAATTGGACAAACTCCAGCACTCTGAATCGAGCCCGGAATTATAATTTCAAAGGCTTCTGCGGTTTTTATTTTCCACCTGAGGATGTATCCTGATGTTTTCCTTCTACCACCGTCACCTGGGAACTCGGCGTGGTGGCACAACGGTTAGCACTGCTGCCTCACAGCGCCAGGGACCTGAGTCCTTGGGTCACTGTCTCTGCGGAGTCAGCACGTTCTCCCCATTGTTTGCGTGGGTTTTCTCCGGGTGCTCCGGTTTCCTCCCACAGCCCAATGATGTGCAGGTTAGGTGGATTGGCCATGCTAAATTGCCCCTTAGTGTCCAAAGATGTGCATGTTAGGTGGATTGGCCATGCTAAATTGCCCCTTAGTGTCCAAAGATGTGCAGGTTAGGTGGATTGGCCATGCTAAATTGCCCCTTAGTGTCCAAAGATGTGTAGGTTAGGTGGATTGGCCATGCTAAATTGCCCCTTAGTGTCCAAAGATGTGTAGGTTAGGGGGATTGGCCATGCTAAATTGCCCCTTATTGTCCAAAGATGTGCAGGTTCGGCGGATTGGCCATGCTAAATTGCCCCTTAGTGTCCAAAGATGTGTAGGTTAGGTGGATTGGCCATGCTAAATTGCCCCTTATTGTCCAAAGATGTGCAGGTTCGGCGGATTGGCCATGCTAAATTGCCCCTTAGTGTCCAAAGATGTGTAGGTTAGGTGGATTGGCCATGCTAAATTGCCCCTTAGTGGCAGGGGGATTAGGAGGGTAAGATTTAGGAGGGTAAGGATTATGGCCTGAGTGAGATTGTTGCCAGTGCAGACTTGATGGGCCAAATGGCCTCCTCTTGCACTGTAGGGATTCTATTCAATGTATCCTATTGCTCTTCTTGGCACTGGTCAACTCAAGGGACCATTTTCAGCCTGAGTTCAAATCCGAACTTCTTGTTAATTCCAGAGAAACGGCGGAGAGGAAGAGAAGGGAGGTTTAAATGTGACGAGTGGGTTACTATGGTAAAAGTATGGGTGGCGTTGCCTTTTGAGCCAACCTTTTGTTCAGCTCAATGTCATTTTGTTCTTAATCACTACTTGTGTTAAATTTAGAATGTGTAGCATGGCTGAAAATTTACACTGGGCTGAATAATTACAGAAGAACATTTTACCATCTAATTGCAATTGGCATTAGTCTCGATTATTAACTCACTGTTGTTCATTAATATTGCCAAATTACATCAGCGTCTGAGCGTCATACTGATGAAGTCAAATTAAAGGAACATTTGCCTTCCTGGAACGATCAATCTATTTTTTTTTTGTCCTTTCATGGGATGTGAGTGTTACTAACTGGGTCAGTGTTTGTCTCCCCTATCTTCGGGTGGCGCAGTGGTTAGCACGGCTGCTTCACACCGCCAGGGACCCGGGTTCGAATCCGGCCTTGGGTGTCTGTCTGTGCAAAGTTCTCCCCGTGTCCGCATGGGTTTCCTCCGGGTGCTCCATTTTCCACCCATAGTCCAAAGATGTGCAGGTTAGGTGGATTGGCCATGCTAAATTACCCCTTAGTGTCCAAAGATGTGCAGGTTAGGTGGATTAGCCATGCTAAATTGCCCCTTAGTGTCCAAAGATGTGTAGGTTAGGTGGATTAGCCATGCTAAATTGCCCCTTAGTGTCCAAAGATGTGTAGGTTAGGTGGATTGGCCATGCTAAATTGTATCTTAGTGTCCAAAGATGTGCAGGTTAGGTGGATTGGCCATGCTAAATTGCCCCTTAGTGTCCAAAGATGTGTTGGTTAGGTGGATTAGCCATGCTAAATTGCCCCTTAGTGTCCAAAGATGTGTAGGTTAGGTGGATTGGCCATTGCTAAATTGCCCCTTAGTGTCCAAAGATGTGCAGGTTAGGTGGATTGGCCATGCTAAATTGCCCCTTAGTGTCCAAAGATGCGTAGGTTAGGTGGATTGGCCATGCTAAATTGTCCTTTAGTGTCCAAAGATCTGCAGGTTAGGTGGATTGGCCATTGCTAAATTGCCCCTTAGTGTCCAAAGATGTGCAGGTTAGGTGGATTGGCCATGCTAAATTGCCCCTTAGTGTCCAAAGATGTGTTGGTTAGGTGGATTGGCCATGCTAAATTGCCCGTTAGTGTCCAAAGATGTGCAGGTTAGGTGGATTGGCCATGCTAAATTGCCCGTTAGTGTCCAAAGATGTGCAGGTTAGGTGGATTGGCCATGCTAAATTGCCCGTTAGTGTCCAAAGATGTGCAGGTTAGGTGGATTGGCCATGCTAAATTGCCCGTTAGTGTCCAAAGATGTGCAGGTTAGGTGGATTGGCCATGTTAAATTGCCCCTTAGTGTCCAAAGATCTGCAGGTTAGGTGGATTAGCCATGCTAAATTGTCCCTTTGTGTCCAAAGATGTGTTGGTTAGGTGGATTGGCCATGCTAAATTGCCCCTTAGTGTCCAAAGATGTGTAGGTTAGGGAGATTAGTGAGGGTAAATATGTAAGTTTACAGGGATACAGCCTGGATAAGGTGCTCTGATGGAGACTTGGCGCAAAAGGGCTGAATGGCCTCCTTCTGCGCTGTTGGAATTTTATGAAAAGCAGTGTCTCGTCTTCCTAAGGGAACTAAACCAGTGCAGGGGCTGCCTGTCTCCCTCGGCCTTACAGAGGGAGCGAGCCTGTCTCGGCCTTACTGAGGGAGTGAGCCTGTCTCTCGGCCTTACAGAGGGAGCGAGCCTGTCTCTCGGCCTTACAGAGGGAGCGAGCCTGTCTCTCGGCCTTACAGAGGGAGCGAGCCTGTCTCTCGGCCTTACTGAGGGAGTGAGCCTGTCTCTCGGCATTACTGAGGGAGTGAGCCTGTCTCTCGGCATTACTGAGGGAGTGAGCCTGTCTCTCGGTCTTATTGAGGGAGTGAGCCTGTCTCTCGGTCTTACTGAGGGAGTGAGCCTGTCTCTCGGTCTTACTGAGGGAGTGAGCCTGTCTCTCGGCCTTACAGAGGGAGTGAGCCTGTCTCTCGGCCTTACTGAGGGAGTGAGCCTGTCTCTCGGCATTACTGAGGGAGTGAGCCTGTCTCTTGGCCTTACAGAGGGAGCGAGCCTGTCTCTCGGCCTTACTGAGGGAGTGAGCCTGTCTCTCGGCCTTACAGAAGGAGTGAGCCTGTCTCTCGGCCTTACTGAGGGAGTGAGCCTGTCTCTCGGCATTACTGAGGGAGTGAGCCTGTCTCTCGGCCTTACAGAGGGAGCGAGCCTGTCTCTCGGCCTTACTGAGGGAGGGAGCCTGTCTCTCGGCCTTACTGAGGGAGTGAGCCTGTCTCTCGGCCTTACTGAGGGAGGGAGCCTGTCTCTCGGCCTGTGCGTTAGGAGCCCAATAGCCCATCCAGCTCACAGCAGACAGACGAGATCTCAGCCTGCGCCAGATGACTGAGCCTAGGTACTGAGATAAGAGGAGCGGAGATGATGAAGGGGAGATTAGTGGGCTGACAAAAGAAGAGTGAATTATTTATTGAATCCTTTCTTGCGAGTCACACAGTGCACATCGAGTGCTGTGAGAACACACATTATTCTCTCATAGACCATGGGGGTCATTCCTTCGTTGTTAATTTGCGCTGGTCCATGGCCCTGTGGAGCAGGATGTGGTTTAATACGTCTAATGCCTGTTTCGCCTGTTGTTTAAGAACAAGCAAAGAGCGAGGGCGGCACAGTGGGTTAGCACTGCTGCCTCACGGCGCCAGGGACCCGGGTTCGATTCCCGGCTTGGGTCACTGTCTGTGTGGACTTTGCACGTTCTCCCCGTGTCTGCCTGGGTTTCCTCGGGTGCTCCAGTTTCCTCCCACAGTCCAAAGATGTGCAGGTTAGGTGGACTGGCCATGCTAAATTGTCCCTTAGTGTCCAAAGATGTGCAGGTTAGGTGGATTGGCCATGCTAAATTGCCCGTTAGTGTCCAAAGATGTGCGGGTTAGGTGGATTGGCCATGCTAAATTGCCCGTTAGTGTCCAAAGATGTGCGGGTTAGGTGGATTGGCCATGCTAAATTGTCTCTTAGTGTCCAAAGATGTGCCGGTTAGGTGGATTGGCCATGCTAAATTGCCCGTTAGTGTCCAAAGATGTGCGGGTTAGGTGGATTGGCCATGCTAAATTGCCTCTTAGTGTCCAAAGATGTACAGGTTAGGTGGATTGGCCATGCTAAATTGCCCGTTAGTGTCCAAAGATGTGCGGGTTAGGTGGATTGGCCATGCTAAATTGCCCCTTAGTGTCCAAAGATGTGCAGGTTAGGTGGATTGGCCATGCTAAATTGTCTCTTAGTGTCCAAAGATGTGCAGGTTAGGTGGATTGGCCATGCTAAATTGCCCCTTAGTGTCCAAAGATGTGCAGGTTAGGTGGATTGGCCATGCTAAATTGTCTCTTAGTGTCCAAAGATGTGCAGGTTAGGTGGATTGGCCATGCTAAATTGTCTCTGAGTGTCCAAAGATGTGCAGGTTAGGTGGATTGGCCATGCTAAATTGTCTCTTAGTGTCCAAAGATGTGCAGGTTAGGTGGATTGGCCATGCTAAATTGTCCCTTAGTGTCCAAAGATGTGCAGGTTGGGTGGATTGGCCATGCTAAATTGTCCCTTAAAGTCAGGGCCATTAGCAGGGTAAATGTGTGGGCTTCTAGAAATAGGGCTTGGGTGGAATCTGGTTGGTACAGATTCTCGGACACAGCGCAGGAACAGGCCCTTCGGCCCTCCAAGCCTGTGCCAACCATGATGCCTAACTAAACTAAAAAAAAACTTACTCAGACCATTTATTTACAGGGCCTGCATTATTCTTTATCAAAATGAGAAACGCAATGGTAATGGAAATGGAATTCCAGCTATAAGTAAGAATAAAAACAGGAGGAGGCCATCCAGCCCTTCGAGCCTGCTCCACCATTTAATATCATGGCTGATTTGATTTGATTTATTATTGTCACATGTGTTGGGATTCAGCAAAAAGGTATTGTTTCTTGCGCGCTATATGGACAAAGCATACCGTTCATAGAGCACACAGGGGAGAACGAAAGCTTAGGGGGCAGAATATAACATTACAATCATAGCTGGGGTGTAGAGAAATATCAGCTTAATATTACATAGAACACTACAGCTCAGGCCCTTCGGCCCACAAGTTGAGCCGATCCTATCCCTACCTCCCAGGCCTATCTATAACCCTCAATCCCATTAAATCCCATGTACTCATCCAGAAGTCTCTTAAAAGACCCCAGCGAGTTCGCCTCCACCACCACCACCGATTCCACTCACCCACCACCCTCTGAGTGAAAAACTTACCCCTGACATTTCCTCTACCTGCTCCCCAGCCCCTTAAACCTGTGTGCTCTCGTAGCGACCATTCCAGCCCTGGGAAATAGCCTCCGAGAATCCACCCTTTCTATACCTCTCAACGTCTTATAAACCTCTATCAGGTCACCTCTCAACCTTCGTCTCTCCAGGGAGAAGAGACCTAGCTCCCTAAATTAGGTAGGTCCATTCAAAAGTCTGATGGCAGCAGGGAAGAAGCTGTTCTTGGGTTTGTCAGTATGTGATGTCAGACTTCTGTATCTTTTTCCTGATGGAGGAAAGAGTGTCTGGGGTGCGTGTGGGGCTCTTGATTATGCTGGCTGCTTTTCCGAGGCAGCTGGAAGTGTAGACGGAGTCAATGGATGGTTTGCGTGATGGATTGGGCTACATTCACGACTCTTTGTAATTTCTTGCACTCTTGGGCAGAGCAGGAGCCCGTACCAAGCTGTGATACAACCTGAAAGGATGCGTTCTACTCGGGGGGGGGTGGATAAAAAGGTGGAGTTGATGCTCCAATCTGATTAACCATGATCTTACGAAATGGCTCGGACAGGCTCGAGGGGCCAAGTGGCCTTCTCCTGCTCTGATTTCATCGTCTGCACTCTTTGCGAACTGGAAACTGACTCGGATTCTTAGTTAACTTAATTGGATTTCGGAAGCCCTTTGCTAAGTCAGAGGGAGCAATCTGGAAGGTCCGCCGTGAGCCCAGAGGGATTTGCACTCTGGGAATTTTACAGCAGTATTGATCCGCGTCCAGAATCATGAGGCTCCTGGGGCTGGGGTGATTGGATTAAGATAGAGACAGGAACGAGGCACTTACATCGGAGACTGCTGTCTGTGAGGGATGTTATTGTATTCGTCCAATACATCCGACGCTGGTAGGAGCCAGTTATACCTCGGATGGCTGGTAAAGCCACGTCGAACAATAGCACCCGCGCAGAGGAGGGACTGAGAGAATAGAAGACAGATTTAAGACCATAAAATCCCAACACTGCAAAAGCAGGCCTTTCAGCCCGTCGGGTCTGCACCAGCTCTCCGATAGAGCATCCCAACCAGGCTCTCAACTTGTAACCCCACATATTTACCCCACTAATCCCCCTAACCTCCACATCATGGGATACTAAGGGGCAATATAGCATGGCCAATCCACCTAACCTGCACATCTTTGGACACTAGATGACAATTTAGCATGGCCAATCCCCCTAACCTACACATCATGGGACACTAAGAGACAATTTAGCATGGCCAATCCACCTAACCTGCACATCTTTGGACACTAAATGGCAATTTAGCATGGCCAATCCCCCTAACCTATACATCATAGGACACTAAGGGGCAATTTAGCATGGCCAATCCCCCTAACCTCCACATCATGGGACACTAAGAGGCAATTTAGCATGGCCAATCCACCTAACCTGCACATCTTTGGACACTAAGGGACAATTTAGCATGGCCAATCCACCTAACCTACACATCTTTGGACACTGAATGGCAATTTACCATTGCCAATCCACCTAACCTACACATCTTTGGACACTAAGGGGCAATTTAGCATGGCCAATCCACCTAACCTGCACATCTTTGGACACTAAGGGGCAATTTAGCATGGCCACTCCACCTAACCTATACATCTTTGGACACTAAGAGGCAATTTAGCATGGTCATTCCACCTAACTTACATATCTTTGGACTCTAAGGGACAATTTAGCATGGCCAATCCACCTAACCTACACATCTTTGGACACTAAGGGACAATTTAGCATGGCCAATCCACCTAACCTGTACATCTTTGGACACTAAGGGACAAGTTAACATGAATAATCCACCTAACCTGCATATCTTTGGACACTAAGGGACAAGTTAACATGACTAATCCACCTATCTTGCAAATCTTTGCACATTAAGGGACAATTTAGCATGGCCAATCCACCAAACCTAGACAGCTTTGGACGCTAAAGGATAATTTAGCATAGCCAATCCACCTAACCTACACATCTTTGGGCTGTGGGTGGAAACTGGAGCACCCGGAGGAAACCCATGCAGACATGGGGAGAATGTGCAAATATCACACGGATAGTGACCTGAGGCATTGAACCTAGGTCCCTGACACTGTGAGGCAGCAGTGTTAATGACTGTGCCGCCCCGATTATTGTGTTACTGTTGTGCCATCAACACTTGGTCTTCAGCCCATTGATTGAGATTTTTTATAAATTTGTTTTGGGATACGGGCATCTCTAACTAGGCCAGCATTTATTGCCCATCCCTTGTTGCCCCTCGAGAAGGTGTTGGTGATCTGCCTTCTTGAATCGCTGCAGTCCCTGTGGTGTAGGTACACCCACAGTGCTGTCAGGGAGGGACTTCCAGGATTTTGACCCAGCGACAGTGAAGGAACAGCCGATATATTTCCAAGTCAGGATGGTGTTCCCCATGCACCCAGGGTGATAGGGTTGTTAAGAAGGCGTACGGTGTGTTAGCTTTTATTGGTAGAGGGATTGAGTTTCAGAGCCGCGAGGTCATGTTACAACTGTACAAAACTCTGGTGCGGCCGCACTTGGAGTATTGCTTACAGTTCTGGTCGCCGCATTATAAGAAAGATGTGGAGGCAATGGAAAGGGTGCAGAGGAGGTTTACCAGGATGTTGCCTGGTATGGTGGGAAGGTCTTATGAGGAAAGGCTGAGGGACTTGAGGTTATTTTCGTTAGAGAGAAGAAGGTTAAGAGGTGACCTAATTGAGACATACAAGATGATCAGAGGGTTAGATAGGGTGGACAGTGAGAGCCTTTTTCCTTGGATGGTGACGGCTAACATGAGGGGACATAGCTTTAAATTGAGGGGTGGTAATTATAGGACGGATGTCAGAGGTAGGTTCTTTACTCAGAGGGTAGTAAGGGCGTGGAATGCCCTGCCTGGAGCAGTTGTGGACTTGCCAACTTTAAGGGCGTTCAAATGGTCAGTGGATAGGCATATGGATAACATTGGAATAGTTTAGGTTAGAGGGTCATTAGATTGGTTCCACTGGTCGGCACAACATCGAGGGCCGAAGGGCCTGTACTGCGCTGGAATGTTCCAAGTTCTATCCGCTGCCCCTGTCCTTCTGGATGGGTTTGGAAGGTAGTGCCTAAGGATGGCCAGAGACTAGACAAAGGCCCGTGACACAGAATATCCCACACATCCCACGATCGCCTCAATTTTGCTGTCTGAAGTAGCTCAATCACCCGCTCAGTGTACAAACAATCACTGCAGTGTATAAGAGTGCGTTCACTCAACACCATGAAGGAGATTATCATTGACTTCAGGAAGCGTAGTGGAGAACATGCCCCTGTCTACATCAACGGGGGGGCAAAGTCGAAAGGGTCGAGAGGTTTTTAGGCATCCAGATCGCCAACAACCTGTCCTGGCCCCCCCTATGCTGACACTATAGTTAAGAAAGCCCCACCAACGCCTCTACTTTGTCAGAAGACTAAGGAAATTTGGCATGTCCGCTACAACTCTCACTAATCTTTACAGATGCATCATAAAAAGCATCCTTTCCGGTTGTACTACTGCTTGGTATGGGCTCCTGCTCTGCCCAAGACTACAGGAAATTACAAAGGGTCGTGAATGTAGCCCAGTCCACCTTGCAAACCAGCTCCCATCCATTGACTCCGTATACACTTCCCTCTGCCTCGGCAAAGCAGCCAGAATAATTAAGGACCCCACGCACCCCGGACATTCTCTCTTTTTCCATTGGGAAAAGTCTGAGCTCACGTACCAACAGACTCGAGAATGGTTTCTTCCCTGCCGCTGTCAGGCTTTTGAATGGACCTACCTCGCATTAAGTGGATCTTTCTCTACACCCTAGCTATGACTGTAACACTACATGCTGCATCCTCCTTCTCTATGAACGGTATGCCTCATATAGCGTGCACGCAACAATACTTTTCACCATATACTAACTAATACATACGGAAATAATAAATTAACTGCTGCATGTGACGAGAAGACCAACCCTCTATATGATGGCCAAGAAGTGCCCAGCTTGCCAGCGATGCCCACACTCTGCCCAGGGAGGAACGGTAGCACAGTGGTTAGCACTGCTGCTTCACAGCTCCAGGGACCTGGGTTCGATTCCCGGCTCGGGTCACTGTCTGTGTGGAGTTTGCACATTCTCCCCGTGTCTGCGTGGGTTTCCTCCCACAGTCCAAAGATGTGCGGGTTAGGCTGATTGGCCGTGCTAAAATTGTCCAAAGATGCTTAGATTAGAGGGATTAGTGGGTAAAATGTGTAGGGATGTGGGGGTAGGGCCTGGGTGGTTGGTGCAGACTCGATGGGCCGAAGGGCCTCTTTCTGCCCTGTAGGACTCGATGAGGAAGGGTTGATGGATAAGCAGGAGCAGGTTTTTAAACAGCGGGTGATGCTTTCTCTCCAGGGGACATTGTTTACTTGAGTTAATGAGGCCGGTGTGAAGAAGCAGGATTAATGCACTCAAATGAAACAGAGATTATCGCGGAATGATACCGTACAGCAGGACATCTTTTGGCCGGTGCCAGGTTAACATTGTTGCCATCGGGGCTTCTGCAGAAGCAATCTCTCTCAGATCTAACGTGCAAGAGACACTGCCTCTGCATGTAATTTACTAATATTTGAGGCTGAGTTTTTTTATTCCGTATTTTCATCATGGTTCCCCATTCCCAACCGCCTTTGACCTGAGTGGCTGGCCAAGAAACCTGCAGGGCAACTAGGGATGGACAATAAATGTTGCCCTAGTCAATGACGCCCACATCTCGTCAGTTGTGGCTGGGCCAACATTTATTGCCCATCTCTAGTTGCCCTTGGAGGGCAGTTGCGAGTCAACCCCATCGCTGTGGCTCTGGAGTCACAGGTAGGCCAGACTGGGGTAAGGACAGCAGATTTCCTTCTCTAAAGGGACATTAGTGAACCAGATGGGTTTTTCCACAATGGTTTCATCAGTAGATTCTTAATTCCAGATTTTTTTTTTAACTAAATTCAAATTCCAACACCTGCCGTGGCGGGATTTGAACCCAGAACATTAGCAGAGTTTCTGGATTAATATTCTAGTGATAATACCACTTAGGCCGTCGCTTCCCCTTATTAATGGCCAATTATGGATCTGGAGTCTTAACCAGACTGGGTAAGGATGGCAGATTTCCTTCCCTATCAGTGAACCAGATGGGTTTTTAACAAGAACCGATGATAGTTTCATAGAATATAGAAATCATAGAAACCCTACAGTACAGAAAGAGGCCATTCGGCCCTTTGAGTCTGCGCTGACCACAATCCCACCCAGGCCCTACCCCCATCCCTACATATTTTAGCCGCTAATCCCTCTAACCTATGCATCTGAGGGCCTTAAGGGGCAATTTTAACATAGCCAATCAACTTAATTTGCACATCTTTGGACTGTGGGAGGAAACCAGAGCACCCGGAGGAAACCAGAGCACCCAGAGGAAACTCACGCTGACACAGGGAGAATGTGCAAACTCCACACAGACAGTGACCCGAGCCGGGAATTGAACCCAGGTCCCTGGAGCTGTGAAGCAGCAGTGCTAACCCACTGTGCTACCGTGCCGCCCATTTCATGATCTATTAATCAAATTCAAATTCCATCAGCTTCCTTGGTGGAACTTGGTGGGGTAGGCAGTGCTGGTATTGTTGCTGGAATCCATTGACCCAGAACACTGATGGGTCTGGGTTCAAATCCGGACTGAATATACCAGGAGGCCGGAGTATCCAGTTTCAAATCTGTTAAATGATTTTAAATCTGTTAAAAGATAATTGAAATGATTATTAATGAATATTTATCAGATACCCACCCTGAGTGGAGCTGGGGGAGATTAGTTATTAGTGTCACAAGCTGCATTAACACTGCAATGAAGTTACTGTGAAAATTCCCTAGTTGCCATACTCTGACGCCTGTTCGAGTACACCGAGCGAGAATTTAGCATGGCCAATGCACCTAACCAGCACGTCTTTGGATATTAAAGGGCAATTTAGCATGGCCAATCCACTTAACCTACACATCTTTGGACACTAAGGGACAATTTAGCATGGCCAATTCACCTAACCAGCATGTCTTTGGACATTAGGGGCAATTTAGCATGGCCAATCCACTTAACCTACACATCTTTGGACATTAAGGGGCAATTTAGCATGGCCAATCCACCTAACCTACACATCTTTGGATATTAAGGGGCAATTTAGCATGGCCAATCCACTTAACCTACACATCTTTGGACATTAAGGGGCAATTTAGCATGGCCATTTCCCCTAACCTACACATCTTTGGACACTAAGGGGCAATTTAGCATGGCCAATCCACCTAACCTGCACATCTTTGGACATTAAGGGGCAATTTAGCATGGCCAATCCACCTAACCTACACATCTTTGGACACCAAGGGGCAATTTAGCATGGCCAATCCACCTAACCTGCACATCTTTGGACATTAAGGGGCAATTTAGCATCGCCAATCCACCTAACCTACACATCTTTGGACACCAAGGGGCAATTTAGCATGGCCAATCCACCTAACCTGCACATCTTTGGACATTAAGGGGCAATTTAGCATCGCCAATCCACCTAACCTACACATCTTTGGACACCAAGGGGCAATTTAGCATGGCCAATCCACATAACCTGCACATCTTTAGATAGTAAGGGGTAATTTATCGTGGTCAATCTCCCCAACCTGCACATCTTTGGACCATGGGAGGAAACCGGAGCACCTGGAGGAAACCCACGCAGATACGGGGAGAACATGCAGACTCCACACAGACAGTGACCCAAGCCGGGAATTGAACCCAGGTCCCTGGTGCTGTGAGGCAGCAGTGCTAACCACTGTGTTGCCACATGCAGACTCGCTATGGTTCTGATGTTATTGTCCTCAGTCACGATTCAATGGGCCAGCGAGGAACCCCACCTGCAGTTCACGGGCTCAGAGAATTCCAAGTTGAGAGAATGATAGAGAGAGAGAGAGAGACACGCACGCAGAAAGAATGAGAGCAAATTGTGAGAGAGAGGGAGCGAAACACACAGTGAAAGAGAGAGAGAGAAAACTGCATCAAACGTCCTGCTGTGTTGGAGAAGAGAGAATGACAAACACCAGCGGCAGAAAGTGGATCGCAGAACATTCGGGGAAATTTTAATTAAAGGTTTTGCTGGATCTCTGCTCAGATGGCTGCACAGAAACAGAGGGAGAGAATGGGAGCACATGGAGAGAGAGAGAGAGAGCTCTCAGTTACAGAACAGGGTATTGCCGACACTGACCAGGGAACTGAGTGAGGGAGGGTTGGGAGCGGGGTCTCACTGCACGATTAAAAGAAGTCACAGTTTTCACAACAAATCAGTAAAAATAACAGGTTTGAAATGGACAGGTGTTAAAGTCAAATTAAACCTGGGTCAACCCTGAGGATGTGTACCTGAGGCCAGCTGGAATATCACGGTGTGGAGATACCGGCGTCGGACTGGGGTAAACACAGTAAGAACTCTCACAACACCAGGTTAAAGTCCAACAGGTTTATTTGGTAGTAAGTTGGCATTTTGTTGCCAAATAAACCTGTTGGACTTTAACCTGGTGTTGTGAGACTTCCAACTGGGAATGTGACAGTTCGGAAAATTTTTCAAGTCTATTTATTAGCGTAGGCGTACGTTAACACTGCAATGAAGTTACTGTGACAACCCCCGAGTCGCCACACTCCGGCGGCTGTTCGGGTACACTGAGGGAGAATTTAGCACGGCCAATGCGTCTAACCAGCACGTAAAAATTTACAGCACAGAAACAGGCCTTTTGGCTCTTCTTGTCTGTGCTGAACCATTTTTCTGCCTAGTCCCACTGACCTGCACCTGGACCATATCCCTCCACACCCCCTCTCATCCATGAACCCGTCCAAGTTTTTCTTAGAAGTGACCCCGCATTTATCCGGCAGCTCATTCCACCCTCCCACCACTCTCTGAGTGAAGAAGCCCCCCCCTAATATTCCCTTTAAACTTTTCCCCTTTCACCCTTAACCCGTGCCCTCTGGTTTTTTTTCTCCCCTAGCCTCAGTGGAAAAAGCCTGCTTGCATTCACTCTATCGATACTCATCAAAATCTTATACACCTCTATCAAATCTCCCCTCATTCTTCTACATTCCAGGGAATAAAGTCCTAACCTATCCAATCTCTCTCCCTGTAACTCAGTTTCTCGAGTCCCGGCAACATCCTCGTGAACCTTCTCTGCACTCTTTCAACCTTATTTACATCCTTCCTGTAACTAGGTGACCAAAACTGTACACAATACTCTAAATTCGGCCTCACCAATCTTTCATAGAATCCTACAGTGCAGAAAGAATCCTACAGTGCAGAAAGAGGCCATTCAACCCATCGAGGTTGCACAATCCCACCCAGGCCCTATCTCCATAACCTCCCCCCTGCATTTACACTAGCCAGCCCCCTTGACACTAAAGGGACGATTTACCATGGCCAATCCGCTGAACATCTTTGGACTGTGGGAGGAAACTGGAGCACCCGGAGGAAACCCACGCAGACATGGGGAGAATGTGCAGACTCCACACAGACAGTGACCTGAGCCGGGAATCGAACCCAGGACTCTGGAGCTGTGAAGCAGCAGTGCTATCCACCGTGCTACCGTGCCGCCCACATCGTAATGACCGCTTCATCTGTTTTTGTGATGTTGATTGAGGGGGAAGAATTGGCCTAGGCCTCAGGGGGACCTCCCCCACCCCTCTTCAGTACTGCTGTGTGGCTCTTGCACCCCAAGTAGACAGGGCGGACCTCAACATTCAGTCTCGTCCACAAGATTTGCTTTATTATTGTCACATGTATTGGGGCACAGTGACAAGTATTGTTTCTTGCGAGCTGTTACAGACAAACCATACCGTTCATAGAGTACATAGGGGAGAAGGAAAGGAAAGGGTGCAGAATATAGTGTTACAGTCATAACTAGGGTGTAGAGAAAGATCAACTAAATTAAGGTGAATGGATTTGATTTATTATTGTCACATGTATTGGGCTACAGTGGAAACTATTGTTTCTTAGAGCCAAAACATACCCTTCATAGAGTACATAGGGGAGAAGGAAAGGAGAGGGTGCAAATGTAGTGTTACAGTCATAACTAGGGTGCAGAGAAAGATCAACTTAATGCGAGGTAGGTCCATTCAAAAGTCTGACGGCAGCAGGGAAGAAGCTGTTCTTGAGTCGTTTGGTGCGTGAGCTCAGACTTTTGTATCTTTCTTGGAGGAAGGTGGAAGAGAGAATGTCCCTGGCGCGTGGGGTCCTTAATTATGCCGGCTGCTTTTCCCGAGGCAGCGAGATGAATTGCTGGAGTCGATGGATGGGAGGCTGGTTTACACGATGGACTGGGCTCAACCCTTTGTAGTTTTGAGCAGGCGGGCTCAGAGCAGGAGCCGGAGCAAGCTGTGATACACCCGGGAAGGATGCTTTGTACGGTTCGTCTGTGAGTATTGGTGAAAGGCGTAGCGGGCATGCTGAATTTCGTGAGTTCTTGAGAAAGCAGAGGCGGTAATGGGCTTTCCTAAATACGGAGTTGGTGTGGAGGGAACAGGAAAGGTTGTTGGTGATCTAAACACCTAGAAGTGCAAAGGCAGCACCGCCTTGGGATTTGTGCTGAAGTCCTGAAATGGAATTAAACCCTGAACCTCGTGACTCAGAGGCAGGAGTGCTATCAGCTGAGCCACAGCTGACATACAGAGGAATAATACTCTGGAGAGAGGGGCATATAACGATCTCCCCCCCCCCCCACCCCAAGGAGAGATTGGCCGTGCTAAATTGCCCCTCAGTGTCCAAAGATGTGTACATTAGGTGGATTAGCCATGCTCAATTGCCCCTTAGTGTCCAAAGATGTGCAGGTTAGGTGGATTGGCCATGCTAAATTGCTGCTTTTGTCCAAAGATACGTAGGTTAGATGGATTGGCCAAAGAGAGAAGGAAATGAAGGAGAGAGATATCCCGTAGAGAGACTGAGAGGGGGGGAATGGGCCCCAACCTTGCTTCTTTTCGCCCCCTTGAGGCTGGTGTTGTTGGGTGGTCAGCGATTTGTTGCAGGCTCAGTCCTTAGCCAGTTATCATAGAATCCCTACAGAGCCAAAGGAGGCCATTTGGCCCATCACGTCTGCACTGACTCTCTGACAGAGTGTCTTACCCAGGCCCTATTCCCCACCCAATCCCCATAACCCCACACAAGGTTAATTCACCTAACCTACACATCTTTGGACATTAAGGGGCAATTTAGCATGGCCAATCCACTTAACCTACGTATCTTTGGATGCAAAGGGGCAATTTAGCATGGCCAATCCACCTAACCTGCACATCTTTGGATGCTAAGGGGCAATTTAGCATGGCCAGTCCACCTAACCTGCACATCTTTGGAAGCTAAGGGGCAATTTAGCATGGCCAATCCACCTAACCTGCACATCTTTGGATGCTAAGGGGCAATTTAGCATGGCCAATCCACCTAACCTGCACATCTTTGGATGCTAAGGGGCAATTTAGCATGGCCAATCCACCTAACCTGCACATCTTTGGACACTAAGGGGCAATTTAGCATGGCCAATCCACCTAACCTACACATCCTTGGACACTAAGGGGCAATTTAGCATGGCCAATCCACTTAACCTACGTATCTTTGGATGCTGAGGGGCAATTTAGCATGGCCAATCCACCTAACCTGCACATCTTTGGACGCTAAGGGGCAATTTAGCATGGCCAGTCCACCTAACCTGCACATCTTTGGATGCTAAGGGGCAATTTAACATGGCCAATCCACCTAACCTGCACATCTTTGGATGCTAAGGGGCAATTTAGCATGGCCAATCCACCTAACCTGCACATCTTTGGACATTAAGGGGCAATTTAGCATGGCCAATCCACCTAACCTGCACATCTTTGGACATTAAGGGGCAATTTAGCATGGCCAATCCACCTAACCTGCACATCTTTGGATGCTAAGGGGCAATTTAGCATGGCCAATCCACCTAACCTGCATACCTTTGGACGCTAAGGGGCAATTTAGCATGGCCAATCCACCTAACCTATACATCTTTGGACACTAACGGGCAATTTAGCATGGCCAATCCACCTAACCTGCACATCTTTGGACACTAAGGGGCAATTTAGCATGGCCAATCCACCTAACCTATACATCTTTGGACACTAACGGGCAATTTAGCATGGCCAATCCACCTAACCTGCACATCTTTGGACACTAAGGGGCAATTTAGCATGGCCAATCCACCTAACCTACACATCTTTGGACTGTAGGAGATAACCGGAGCACCCGGAGGAAACCCACGCAGATACGGGGAGAATGTGCAGTCTCTGCACAGGAGAGTCACTCGAGGCTGGAATCAAACCGGGCTCCCTGGCGCTGTGAGGCTACAATGCAAACCACTGTGCCACCGGTTCTTGGCGGGAGTGCTGTTTCCCTGCATTGGCGCCCCTCAACTGGATGGGCACTTTGCGACTGGCACGCTCCCTTGGCACTTTTCCTGTGTCTGGTGTGGGGTACGACTGCCCTTTCTCTCTGAGCGCAGATTTCAGCATTGTTTCGCAGAGGGAGGGAGAAGGCAGTTTCTCTCCTAACCACCCCCTGGGTCAGAAACAAATGTTAACTGGAGAGCCAGTATCAGACCTGGGTCTCGAGTCACTTTGTACCTTCAACGTGAAGGCAAACAGCAAGCAAAGCATTGTGCTGTTGGCAGCTTAATTATTGACTGCTTGTGTAGCAACCAGTTGCCTGGGGAGCTCTCTGTGGGGTTTTTACACTTTATTCTGTAGAAAGGGACGGCCAGAAGGTTGAGGCTGTCTCGCCTTGCTCACTGCGCAGCCAGCGAATGTGACACTCCACGGAATCTTTCAGACACTCAAGGATCTGGAAATAATGCAGGGCTCAGCATTCCAGAATCTGCCGGTGAGGTGGGGGCGGCTTTGACTGAGGAATAACGAAAGACTCGCGCGCAATCTCGTACCCGTTATCTAGCACGCCATGTCCCTAAGCTGACAAAGTACCTCTTGTAGTTAAAATGTGCGGGAAGCTGAAACAGCTGAAATAACGCGGGGAATGTGGCTCTGGCAGCAGGGGTGGCGAGAGGGAGGGAGGCCGGAGTTTTTCCGGCCATTCACACCCCCCCCGTGAGGACAGAAACTTTGGCGCTTGGCCAAATCTCCATTCGCTGCAGCGGCACTGGAGAATCCGACCACAGAGTGTAACCGGACACTGATGGGTTCGGTGAGTGGTACGGGGAGGCACAGTGGTTAGCGCTGCTGTCTCACAGCACCGAGGACCTGGGTTCGATTCCGGCCTCGGGTCACTGTCTGTGTGGAGTTTGCACATTCTCCCCATGTCTGCCGGGGTTTCCTCCCAAAGTTCAAAGATGTGCAGGTTAGTTGGATTGGCCATGCTAAATTGTCCCTTAGTGTCCAAAGATGTGTAGGTTAGGTGGATTGGCCATGTTAAATTGCTCCTTAGTGTCCAAAGATGTGCAGGTTAGGGGGATTGGCCATGCTAAATTCCTCCTTGGTGTCCAAAGATGTGTAGGTTAGGTGGATTGGCCATGCTAAATTGCTCCTTAGTGACCAAAGATGTGCAGGTTAGGTGGATTGGTCATGCTAAATTGCCCTTTAATATCCAAAGATGTGTAGGTTAGGTGGATTGGCCATGCTAAATTGCCCCTTAGTGTCCAAAGATGTGCAGGTTAGGTGGATTGGCCATGCTAAATTGCCCCTTAGTGTCCAAAGATGTGCAGGTTAGGGTGGATTGGCCATGTTAAATTGTCCCTTAGTGTCCAAAGATGTGTAGGTTAGGTGGATTGGCCATGCTAAATTGTCCCTTAGTGTCCAAAGATGTGCAGGTTAGGGTGGATTGGCCATGCTAAATTGTCCCTTAGTGTCCAAAGATGTGTAGGTTAGGTGGATTGGCCATGCTAAATTGTCCCTTAGTGTCCAAAGATGTGCAGGTTAGGGTGGATTGGCCATGCTAAATTGTCCCTTAGTGTCCAAAGATGTGTAGGTTAGGTGGATTGGCCATGCTAAATTGTCCCTTAGTGTCCAAAGATGTGCAGGTTAGGGTGGATTGGCCATGCTAAATTGTCCCTTAGTGTCCAAAGATGTGTAGGTTAGGTGGATTGGCCATGCAAGGTTAATATGTGGGTTTATGGTGATAGGGCCTGGGTGGGATTGTGGTCAGTGCAGGCTCAATGGGCCGAATGGCCTCCTCCTGTGCTGTGGAGATTCAATGAAATCAGGCAGAAGCATCATTTGCAAAGGGCTTGACCTCACACGGTTTGAGATGACGTGAACCTTCCCCCCTCTTCAAAGCGTCCTGGAGCTGCGAATTGTTTTAATTGATGTGGCCTTTGTGTTGCCTGGGCTGTGTGTGTGTGTGGGCGGTGGTGGTTAATTTGCTGAGAGGCTTTGATTTACCCTTCTGCCTAATGGCCTTCCTGGGCTGGGTGGTAATGTGATCAGTGGGCAGGGTGACCGTGAGTTATGGACAGGATGAAGCTGTAACTCCAGACACGGCAGGCCAGCAAGTGACGTCCGAGCTTTCGCATGAATGAGAAAGACAGGATGGTGTAGCAGCATCACGGAGAGGATCTGTTAACCCCCGTCCTTCACCACCATTAAGGCTCTTCAGACAACGTGCCGACAACATTAGTTATAATAAACGGGGAAAAGAAAAATCCCTTCGGGTTTTACTCCCAGCAGATCCCCATTTGTGTATTTTATCGAACAGAATGGGCAACAGGAAATTAAAGCTTTAGAAAATCCCAATCTCACAAATAGAATCCCCGCAGTGCAGATGGAGGCCATTTGGCCCATCCAGTCTGCACTGACAATAATCCCACCCTATCCCCATAACCCTGCACATTCACTCAGCTAATCCTCCTGACACTAAGGGGCAATTTAGCATGGCCAATCCACCTAACCCGCACATCTTTGGACACTAAGGGGCAATTTAGCATGGCCAATCCACCTAACCTGCACATCTTTGGACATTAAGGGGCAATTTAGCATGGCCAATCCACCTAACCTGCACATCTTTGGACACTAGGGGGCAATTTAGCATGGCCAATCCACCTAACCTGCACATCTTTGGACACTAGGGGGCAATTTAGCATGGCCAATCCACCTAACCTACACATCTTTGGACACTAATGGGCAATTTAGCATGGCCAATCCACCTAACTCCCACATCTTTGGACATTAAGGGACAATTTAGCTTGGCTAATCCACCTAACCTGCACATCTTTGGACACTAAGGGGCAATTTAGCATGGCCAATCCACCTAACCTGCATATCTTTGGACACTAAGGGGCAATTTAGCATGGCCAATCCACCTAACTCCCACATCTTTGGACATTAAGGGACAATTTAGCTTGGCTAATCCACCTAACCTGCACATCTTTGGACATTAAGGGGCAATTTAACATGGCCAATCCACTTAACCCCCAGATCTTTGGACACTAAGGGGCAATTTAGCATGGCCAATCCACCTAACCTGCACATCTTTGGACACTAAGGGGCAATTTAGCATGGCCAATCCACCTAACCTGCAAATCTTTGGACACTAAGGGGCAATTTAGCATGGCCAATCCACCTAACTCCCACATCTTTGGACATTAAGGGACAATTTAGCTTGGCCAATCCACCTAACCTGCACATCTTTGGACATTAAGGGGCGATTTAGCATGGCCAATCCACCTAACCTACACATCTTTGGACAATGGGAAGAAATCGGAACACCCTGAGGAAACCCACGCAGATATGGGGAGAATGTGCAGTCTCCGCACAGACAGTGACCCAAGCCGGGAATCGAACCCGAGTCACTGGCGCTGTGATGCAGCAGTGCTAACCACTGTGCCACCCACAAAGCTTTGAGTGAAAAAGCAAGGTTGGGCCTCCATGAGAGTATTGTGTCCAATTCTGGGTACCAAGCTTCGAGGGAGAACGTCAATAAAAGAACAGCACCGTTGTCAAACGCCATCAATCTAGTGAAACGAACCCAAGGTGCTTCACAGAGGTGTTACTGACCAAGATTGATGAGAGAGGAATGCTCAGGCGGAGTTCAGAAGCATTGCGGAGGGGTGCGAGGACATGGAATATTGAATATGAGCCGAATCTAAAATAGACTGACAGGGAAGGGGCCTAAACCAGCAGTGGGCAAGCTGTGGCCTGGGGTGTGGGGGGCATGTGCGGCCCACTGGGTTCTGAGTGCGGCCCCCACCAGACACTTTGTTGACCGGTGTCCAGGCGCGGGATTGCCACGTTCCGTTAGCTTCCTTCCGCGTAGTTTTTCTTCCCTACCCGTGTGACTGAAGGGATTCACACGCAAAGCAAGAGTGAGCAAAGTGAGGTGTGTGCTGATTGCTCACAGCGTTGACTGAGAGAGCCCTGGGCTCCCTCCGTGTCCAAACCGTCAATATTTCTCTTGTTTTTACCCATTTGAAGTTGATGAGAGTTCCATTAATATATAAACGGTGAAGCATCTTCTGTAACTCGCTGTGAAATATTCGGCGTGGATTAAATGTATTTAAGTGCACGGGTGGCACAGCGGTTAGCATTGCTACCTCACAGCGCCAGGGGGCCGGCTTGGGTCGCCGCCTGTGCGGAGTCTGCACGTTCTCCCCATGTCCGCGTGGGTTTCCTCCCACAATCCGAAAGACGTGCAGGTCAAGCGGATTGGCCGTGCTAAATTGCCCCTCAGTGTCGGAGGGTTAGCAGGGTGAATACGTGGGGTGACGGGGACAGGGTGGGATTGTGCAGACTGGATGGGCTGAATGGCCTCCTTCTGCACCGAAGGGATTTTATTAAGAATACAGCACAGGAAACAGGCCCTTCGGCCCGACAAGCCCGCGCTGCCCATTGTAACACACTCAGTGAGTGTCTCATTCAAGTCTTTTGTCGCTCGTTGATGTTTTTGTCTACCCCTAGTGGAACTCCACAATAAAGGGGGTGGAAATTTAGGGAATTATACGTACGCCAGATTAAGGGAGATCCAATTCAGGGACAATTTATTGACGCTGGTCAGCCTAAAAAGCAGGTTTTTGGGATGTGGGAGCACCTGGAGAAAACCCACGCAAGCATTTGGTAGGAGTAATGGTAGGAAGGACTATTACTTACGTGGCGAAAAACTGCAGCAGGCGATGGTGCAGAGGGACCTGGTGGTCCTTGTGCATGAGTCGCAAAAACCCAGCCTGCAGGTGCAGCAGGTGGTCAGGAAGGCAAATGGGATGCTGGCCTTCATAGCGAGGGGGATTGAATATAAAAGTAGGCAGGTCTTGCTGCAACTGTATAGGGCATTGGTGAGGCCGCAGCTGGAGTACTGTGTGCAGTTTTGGTCGCCGCACTTACGCAAGGATATTTTGGCCTTGGAGGGAGTGCAGAGGAGGTTTACTAGGCTGATACCGCAGTTGAGGGGGTTGAGCTATGAGGAGAGGCTGAATAAACTAGGCTTGTACTCGTTAGAGTTTAGAAGAATGAGGGGAGATCTCATTGAGACATATGAGATGATGAATGGGATGGATAGGATAGAGGTAGAGAGGCTCTTCCCGCTCAGAAAGGACAGTAGGACTCGGGGGCACAGCCTCAAGATAAAGGGGGGGGCGGTTTAGAACGGAGTTGAGGAAGAACTTCTTCACTGAAAGAGTGGTGAATCTCTGGAATTCTCTGCCCGTTGAAGTGGTGGAGGCTGCCTCGCTAAATATTTTTAAGACGCGGGTTGATGGGTTTTTGATAGACAGGGGATTAAGGGTTATGGGGAGAGGGCGGGAAAGTGGAACTGAGCCACGACAGATCAGCCATGATCTTGTTGAATGGCAGGGCAGGCTCGAAGGGCTAGATGGCCTACTCCTGCTCCTATTTCTTATGTTCTTATGGGGAGAATGTGCAAACACCACACAGACACCGACCAAAGCCAGAGATCTGATCCGGGTCCCTGTAACTGTACAGCAGACAATTAATCTTAATGATGGGGTCACGCTTGGCAAGCAAGCCTGATTCAATCTTGGGGTCTTCTGAGATAGAGGTCCACTCACCAGCCTAAAGTACCCACCACTGGCTTATATGATAGATCTATCGGCGGGCTGGCACTTGCAGAATGGGCCAAATGGCCTGCTACGGAACTGTAGCTTTCCAGGATTGTGCTCCAGCGATGTTAATTGGTGCCCAGCGAGAGTCTGTATCTGGTGTACCAGTTGCTGTTTTTTCCACTCGAGATTAAGTCGCTATCGAACCATTCCGGTGTGTGTGTGGCCCAGAGCTGTAGCCCTCGGAGCTCATTGAGTTTGGAAATCTCACACCAGTTTTACCTGGCACGCAGTCCGAATAAGCATTGTTGTATAATAGGGCCATCTGTCCCTCATTGATTTACCGCCCCACCGTGAGGCACAGCTAGTGACAGGCCAGCGAGGGATCCGTCTCTCGCCCAGTCCCAAACCTGGCAACTGGCGCTCTTGACTCCAACGCACGGCACTTGGGTTACGCAGAGGATTTTATCATTTTAGAAGAAACTGCAATCGATAATCTGTGGAAGCAGGGCCCTCATGCAACAGATCTCCCGTCAGCAGTCACTCCGCCAGCTGGTGGACTGAGGGGGAGCGTCACACGGATTGTGGGTGCGTGAGAGAGGGTGGCAGAGGAGGTTCACCAAACTGGGACAGAAGCTTGGCCAGGATCGAATTGAATGGCAGAACAAGCTCGAGGGGCCGAGTGGCCTACTTCCTATATTCCAAAGTTAATATACCCCTGTCCATTCTAACACTCCCTCAATGCTGAGTGGGTCCTTTGCAGTGTGGGGCTCCCGGATCATCGAGAATGCGAATGGCGAAGTGACGGCTTGATTCCATTTCCTCGAGCAAGCCGGAGAGTATTTGGCTGTAAAGAACATTCTAGCTCGAATATCTCGGGCTTTTTTGTGTGGAGTTTGCACATTCTCCCCGTGTCTGCGTGGGTTTCCCTCCGGGTGCTCCGGTTTCCTCCCACAGTCCAAAGATGTGCGGGTTAGGTTGATTGGCCATGCTAAGAAATTGCCTCTTAGTGTCCAGGGATGCGTAGGTTAGAGGGATTAGCGGGATGGAGGGATAGGACCTGGATGGGATTGTGTTCAGTGCAGACTCGATGGGCTGAAGGGCCTCTTTCTGCACTGTAGGGTTGCTATGGTCTCCTCCTATGGTCTTTCTTCTGGTCTCTCTTTCTCCGGGATTTGTTGGCTGAACGTCCAAACTCCTCAGGTAGAGTTTGAGAGAATGCCTTGCAATGTACCTGCTGGGTGTGGGGAGATTTGAGGAGCAGCCATTGTCTATCTATCTCCACACAGGCCTGCGCTATGGCAAACATTCAAATCGGAACTGATTCGGTTGCTGATATTTCAAGGGATGAAGGGAATAATGAAGGAGAATGGCGTCAATGAGAGAGGGAGAGGTTGATTCTCTCCTGGCTGTCACAGTCGCCTTGTTCTGGCCATTTACACATTTTATGTTGCTCTCGCTGTACAGATAAGCCGATACAGCTGAACGCAACATCGATCAGTCCAGGGAAGGGAGAGAAACTGGAAGATTCAAAAGCTTTTCCATTTTTTTCCCCCCATTCTTTGATTAAATACACAACTTGGTTCTTGGTTCCAGCCAAAATGTCAAATCTGTTCTCCCAAAGCCAGACCGTTACTCACAGCACCCCCCTCATCATCCACCCACACTCCCCCCGCACCCACCCACGCACCTCTCCCACACTCCCAAACCACCCACGCAGCGCGCCCCCCCCCCACACTCCCCCCGCCGGCACTCCCCCCACCCATCCCACCCACCCACACTCCTCCCACACTCTCCCCACCCATCCATGCATCTCTCCCACACTCTCCCTCAACCCACCCATGCTCCCCCACCCCCCCACCCAACTCCCCCCACCCATCCCACACTCCCACCCACCCACACTCCTCCCACACTTCCCCCACCCATCCATGCATCTCTCCCACACTCCCCCTCAACCCATCCATGCTCCCCCACCCCCCCACCCAACTCCCCCCACCCATCCCACACTCCCACCCACCCACACTCCTCCCACACTCTCCCCACCCATCCACGCACCATTCCCACACACCTCCCAACCCACCCATGCTCCCCCATCCCCCCACCCAACTCCCCCCACCCATCCCACACTCCCACCCACCCACACTTCCCCCACCCATCCACGCACCATTCCCACACACCTCCCAACTCACCCATCCGCCCCCACTACCCCCCCCCACACATTCCCCCCACCCACCCACCCACACTCCCCCCACCACTCCCACACTCCCCCCCCCCAACTCCCACATTCCCCCCTACCCACCCCTCCCACTCCTGCAGCCCCCCCACACCATGCCCACCACTCCCACACACTCCTTGCCCACCCAGGAAGGGGGCTGAATGCTTTGAGACTTGCCCGCCACGTCATGGCACACTCCCTTTGTTTGCCAGGGCCCCCCCTGCCCTTGCCCAGTGAAGGTGCCAATGATCTTTAATGGAGATGTTGTGGGGGGGGGGGGCAGGGGACGCAGAGGGAGGTGGCCGTGTCGAGGGGAGGGGGGGGTGACTTCTGTTGTCGGAATTTCAGACGCAGTGATCCAAAGATGGGCAAGAGCCTCAGATCTGCCCAGCAGCATTTACTGGCGCAGTGATGGGGAGTCAAAACAGGAGTTGGTACAAAGGAAATTGTTGCGTTTATTCAATTACGTTGTTGACCGTTTGAAAACTCCTGCTAATCATCCTCGACCAGGTTTGAGGACACACTTCAGCCCACTGCATTTTCATATTCAGCGCTGGGCTTTTAAAGCACTGAGTGCTAAATTAGTATGGGGGCTACAGGCATACTATTTGCATAATAGGACTTCTCTACAAGTGCTTATTGCCAGTATCGAACGCTGAGCAATTATCATGTCACTTTCTTTGGAACGGACCTGATTAACTCTTAGCGGCTCAGTGGTATTGTCGCTGCACTATTAATTCAGCTAATGCTCCGGGGACCCGGGTTCAAATCCCAGCACAGCAGATGGTGGAATTTAAATACAGTTTAAAAAAAAAATCCGGAATTAAGAATCTGCCGATGAAAGCATAGTATTCACAGTGGTAAACGCAGCTGCCTCAGGGACCCCGGGTTCAGTTCTGGCCTCGGGTCACTGTCTGTGTGGAGTCTACGCGTTCTCCCCATATCTGCGTGGGTTTCCTCCAGGCGCTCCGGTTTCCTCCCATGCTCCAAAGATGTGCAGGTTAGGTGGATTGGCCATGCTAAATTGCCCCTTAGTGTCCAAAGATGTACAGGTTAGGTGGATTGGACATGCTAAATTGCCCCTTAGTGTCCAAAGATGTGCAGGTTAGGTGGATTGACCATGCTAAATTGCCCCTTAGTGTCCAAAGATGTGCAGGTTAGGTGGATTGGCCATGCTAAATTGCCTCTTAGTGTCCAAAGATGTGCAGGTTAGGTGGATTGGCCACGCTAAATTGCCTATTAGTGTCCAAAGATGTGAGGGTTGGGTGGATTGGCCATGCTAAATTGCCCCTTAGTGTCCAAAGATATGCAGGTTAGGTGGATTGGCCATGCTAAATTGCCTCTTAGTGTCCAAAGATGTGCAGGTTGGGTGGATTGGCCATGCTAAATTGCCTCTTAGTGTCCAAAGATGTGCAGGTTGGGTGGATTGGCCATGCTAAATTGTCCATAGTGTCCAAAGATATGCAGGTTAGGTGGATTGGCCATGCTAAATTGCCTCTTAGTGTCCAAAGATGTGAGGGTTGGGTGGATTGGCCATGCTAAATAGTCCATAGTGTCCAAAGATGTGTAGGTTAGGTGGATTGGCCATGCTAAATTGCCCCTTAATGTCCAAAGATGTGAGGGTTGGGTGGATTGGCCATGCTAAATTGTCCATAGTGTCCAAAGATATGCAGGTTAGGTGGATTGACCATGCTAAATTGCCCCTTAGTGTCCAAAGATGTGAGGGTTGGGTGGATTGGCCATGCTAAATTGTCCATAGTGTCCAAAGATATGCAGGTTAGGTGGATTGACCATGCTAAATTGCCCCTTAGTGTCCAAAGATGTGAGGGTTGGGTGGATTGGCCATGCTAAATTGTCCATAGTCTCCAAAGATGTGTAGGTTAGGTGGATTGGCCATGCTAAATTGCCCCTTAATGTCCAAAGATGTGCAGGTTAGGTGGATTGGCCATGCTAAATTGCCCCTTAATGTCCAAAGATGTGCAGGTTAGGTGGATTGGCCATGCTAAATTGCCCCTTAATGTCCAAAGATGTGCAGGTTAGGTGGATTGGCCATGCTAAATTGCCCCTTAATGTCCAAAGATGTGCAGGTTAGGTGGATTGGCCATGCTAAATTGTCCCTTAGTGTCTAAAGATGTGTAGGTTAGGTGGATTGGCCATGCTAAATTCTCCCTCAATGTTCCCGAACCGGGGCCGGAGTGTGGCAACTAGGGGAACTTCACAGTAACTTCATTGCGGTGTTAATATAAGTCTTATTTGTGATGCTAGTAAATATAAAAAAGGACGTGCAGACAGTGACCCAAGCCGGGAATCGAACCCGGGTCCCTGGCGCCTGTGAGGCAGCAGCATTAACCTCGGGTGAGGGAAGTGTATGATGGGGTGGTGTGGGGATTTGGGGAGAGAGGATGCAGAGGTAAGGTTTGTCTGCAGGAGAATGCGATTCTATCAGGGACCAGATGGCATTCCACTTGGCATAAGGTAGAGCAGGCACAAGGCGTGTGCGTGTGTGTGTGTGTGTCTGACAGCAGCCTGCTTTGTGTGACAAGCAAAAGTCATATTTACATTCCAAACGCACCCACACTCCAGCCCTAATGCTCACTTTGTTCACTCGAGCAGCCATTATGTAATGAAGTATGCCTGGCAGAAAATTTAATTTAGCAAAAATATGGCACACTGCATCAAATAGTTTCTAACTGGGTGAAGCAGCGCAGACATGGAGTGAGCGCCAGGGGCTGGGTACCAACTGTTTGAACCCGTAGCTTTTTTTTCCGCACACCTTTTGGTCTGTGCACTCCTGATCAGAAAACAAGCACCAGGCAGCGGGGGTGGGCTCCATCCCATCCCCCGCATCGGCGAGAATATGTTCAAAGCTTCCCTGCAAAAATCCAAGTTCTGCATCCCCAGTGCCAACCACAGTGGCACAGCGCCAGGGACCCGGCTTCCGCTCCAGCCTCAGGTCACTGTCTGTGTGGGTTCTCGCTGTGTCTGCGTGGGTTTCCTCCGGGTGCTCCGGTTTCCTCCCACAGTCCAAAGATGTGTAGGTTGGATGGATTGGCCATGCTAAGTTGCCGCTTAGTGTCCAAAGATGTGCAGGTTAGGTGGATTGGCCATGCTAAGTTGCCCCTTAATGTCCAAAGATGCATAGGTTAGGTGGATTGGCCATGCTAAATTGCCCCTTAGTGTCCAAAGATGTGCGGGTTAGGTGGATTGGCCACGTTAAATTGCCTCTTAGTGTCCAAAGATGTGTAGGTTAGGTGGATTGGCCATGCTAAATTGTCCCTTAGTGTCTAAAGATGTGCAGGTTAGGTGGATTGATCATGCTAAATTGTCCCTTAGTGTCTAAAGATGTGCAGGTTAGGTGGATTGGCCATGCTAAATTGTCCCTTAGTGTCCAAAGATGCGTAGGTTAGGTGGATTGGCCATGTTAAATTGTCCCTTAGTGTCCAAAGGTGTGTAGGTTAGGTGGATTGGCCATGCTAAATTGTCCCTTAGTGTCCAAAGATGTGTAGGTTAGGTGGATTGGCCGTGCTAAATTGTCCCTTAGTGTCCAAAGGTGTGTAGGTTAGGTGGATTGGCCATGTTAAATTGTCCCTTAGTGTCCAAAGATGTGCAGGCTAGGTGGATTGGCTGTGCTAAATTGTCCCTTAGTGTCCAAAGATGCATAGGTTAGGTGGATTGGCCATGTTAAATTGCCCCTTAGTGTCCAAAGATGTGCAGGTTAGGTGGATTGGCCGTGCTAAATTGTCCCTTAGTGTCCAAAGATGTGTAGGTTAGGTGGATTGGCCATGCTAAATTGTCCCTTAGTGTCCAAATATGTGCAGGTTAGGTGGATTGGCCATGCTAAATTGCCCCTTTGTGTCAGAGGGATTAGCTGGGCAAATATGTGGCGTTACGTGGATAGGGCATGTGTGGGATTGTTGTCGGTGCAGGCTTGATGGGCCAAATGGCCTCCTCCTGCACTGTAGATTCTGTGATTGACAATATTATAAGTAAAATCTCAGTCACTGACATGTTCAGTGGAGTGTCCGAGTAGCGATATTAAAAATATCTGTATCCTGAAGAGTTGATTTTCAACCTCTTGGAGCGAAAGATGAAAGGATTAGCAATGCCCTCAGAACGAGGTCAGTATCCCTCAGTGCCCTGTAACCCGATGCCATCTTGAATGGTGAGTTGATCACGTGATGTACTGATCACATGATCTCCTGCCATGTGACCTGTGATCCCACGCACCCCGGACATTCTCTCTTCCACATTCTTCCTTCGGGAAAACTCTTGAGGTCACGTATGGACTGACTCAAGAACAGCTTCTTCCCTGCTGCTGTCAGGCGTTTGAATGGACCTACCTCGCATTAAGCTGATCTTTCTCTACACTCCTAGCTATGGCTGTAACACTACATTCTGCACCCTCTCCTTTCCTTCTCCATGAACGGTATGCTTTATCTGTTCAGCGCGCAAGAAACGATACTTTTCACATTCACATAAATAAATCAAATTAATTCACCTGCATTCTCCAAATCACATTGGTTATTACTGTTGAAAATTTTAGCTCATGCTTTCTCACTGTTCCCTGAAGTGATGTTTCGGGTCCACCTAAGCTCCTATATGTGAATCATAGAACCCTACAGCGCAGAAAGAGGCCCTTCAGCCCATCGAGTCTGCACCGACCACTATCCCACCCAGGCCCTACCCCACCCCCCCCACCCCATATCCCACCCGCTAATCCCTCTAACCTAAGCATCTCAGGACACTAAGCGGCAATTTTAGCGTGGCTAATCCACCTAACCTGCACACCTTTGGACTCTGGGAGGAAATTGACTCTTAAATCGGCCTCTCAGGTGGAGGACGTGGTCAAGAAGGCGTATGGTGTACTGGCCTTCATTAATCGAGGGATTGAGTTTAGGAGTCGGGAGGTAATGCTGCAACTTTATAAGACCCTTGTCAGACCCCACTTGGAGAACTGTGTGCCGTTCTGGTCGCCTCACTACAGGAAGGATCTAGAAGCTTTTGAGAGGGTGCAGAGGAGATTTACAAGGACGTTGCCCGGATTGGGAGGCATGCCTTATGAGGATAGGTTGAGGGAGCTGGGACTCTTCTCCCTGGAGAGACGAAGATTGAGAGGCGACCTGATAGAGGTTTATAAGATGTTGAGAGGTATAGATAGGGTGGATTCTCAGAGGCTATTTCCCAGGGCTGAAATGGTCGCTATGAGAGAGCACAGGTTTAAGGTGCTGGGGAGCAGGTACAGAGGAGATGTCAGAGGTAAGTTTTTCACTCAGAGGGTGGTGAGTGAGTGGAATCGGCTGCCGTCGGTGGTGGTAGAGGCGAACTCGCTGGGGTCTTTTAAAAGACTTCTGGATGAGTACATGGGATTTAATGGGATTGAGGGTTATAGATAGGCCTGGTAGGTATGGATATGATCGGCGCAACTGAAGGGCCTGTTTGTGCTGTAGTGTTCTATGAAACCGGAACACCCGGAGGAAACCCACGCAGACACGAGGAGAATGTGCAAACTCCACATAGACAGTGACCCGAGCTGGGAATCGAACCCAGGTTCCCTGGAGCTGTGAAGCAGCAGTGCTAGCCACCGTGCCACCCCTGTGGTGGTGAAGTATCTCATCGCCTGGTTGTCCCCAATTCAAGAACCTCCTCTCCCTCTCTCCCCCATTGGTTTTTCCAGGGAGCGTTCCTGGTTTCCACCCCTCTGATCCGCAATTCTCCGGATCCTTTTGTCTTTGGATGCTGTTTTAAGAGTTGTGTGTCTGCCACCAGCCACGAGTGTTTCACGGTTGGAGATTTATTTTAGACTTTAGGACTCTGTGTCAGTGCAGCGGCCTTTCCAGTAGTGATGACCAGAAGCACTAGTTGATGCAGAACTCATTAAATTGTCCTTCACTGCGTAAGGAAATGGTGTACCGAGCAGCCCTCAGAATTAGACTTGTAAAAGGTCACTCTGATTTCCCCAAAGAATTGTTAGTGAGAATGGATAGCTGTGCTTTACCACTTACACTGTTTGCATTTATTAAAGGCTGGATAGGAAAACTGCAAACTCATATATCCTCCCGTAAAGAGGACCGTCCCAAAGGCCAAGGGATAATTGTGGATCATTCTTAAAGGGGACAGTGTTGTCGGTGCAAACTGCTTAAAGGGAACAGCACAGTCAGCCTGAACTGCTTAAAGGAGACAGCACAGTCGGTGTGAACTGCTTAAAGGGGACAGCACAGTTGGTGTGAACTGCTTAACGGAGACAACACAGTCGGTGTGAACTGCTTAAAGGAGAAGCACAGTCGGTGTGAACTGCTTAAAGGAGACAGCACAGTTGGTGTGAACTGCTTAAAGGGGACAACACACTCGGTGTGAACTGCTTAAAGGGGACAGTACAATTGGTGCTTAAAGGAGACAGCACAGTCTGTCTGAACTGCTTAAAGGAGACAGCACAGTCAGTGTGAACTGCTTAAAGGAGACAGCACAGTTGGAGTGAACTGCTTAAAGGGGACAGCATAGACAATGTAAACTGCTTAAAGGGAACAGCATCGGCAATGTGAACTGCTTAAAGGGGACTTTACAATTGGTGTGAACTACCTAAAGGGGACATTACATTCAATGTGAACTGCTTAATTTCCTAATGGGGACAATGCAGTCAGTGTGAACTGCTTAAAGGGGCAGTGCAGTCAATGTGAACTGCTTAAAGGGGACCCAAACACGCTGGTGCAAGTTGGCACGGGGATAGCAGGTTTATTGTGAGGAGATCGGGAGGCTTTGTTCTATTTTTGGGACTCTAATGAGCTAACCTGCACCGGGACGAGTGCCCCTGCGCCCCTGCTCAGTCTCCGCGGGAGGCCCCGTTCCTCCAGCATTCCGGTCCCTGCAAGGCTCCAAAATGGCCGCCGCCTGCCTTTGCCACGTGGGCGGCTCCCGCCTCCCCGGAGGCCACCAGTTGGCCGCTGAGCTGGTGGCCCGTCCCAATCCCGGCATGGCGGTTCTGTGAGAGGCGAGGGGGTGCGGGGGAGCTGGTTTGAACTCGGGAGAGTGGGGACAGGGTTTTAGCCCCTGAGTTACCACCTTGGGCCCGCTGGAGCTCCCGGTGCGGCCCTCAGTTCTCAGTCAGGCTTCTGAAGAGGAGAATATGTTTGGAATAAATTGAGTAACAGTGTGGCTCTGACTCCATTACAGCTGAGCAGCTGAGGTCTTTGTAAGTAAGGATTTCAGTTCATTGTGATATTAATATTGAATATATCATCTATCATATCAATTAGCAAAGCCCAAAGGAGACACTAAATACTCTCAGCTCAGTTGCTTATGAACCTGGGATGTACTTTCTCATTTAATGAAAATGTAATGACTCGAGTATTGCTCTCGTCTCAAGTTGCTTTTACACTGGAGTGCTCCTTCAGTCCTGAGCCGTGCAAGTCACTGAGACCGGTGTTAACAACAGGCAAGAGGAGGATCTAAAGACTCCAAGCCGCGAGTTGCCACATTCCCGGCGCTTAACCTTATGACCTCGATGGGCCGAATGGCCTTCCTCTGCACTGTCCCCATGACCTTTTGACCATGTGACACCTGCCCCACGGTTTGTTGGCTTTATCCTTGAAGGTTTGGGACCTGTTGTAGCCCAGTGGTTCGCGCTGCTGCCTCACAGAGTCAGGGGGTCCGGGCTCGATTCCCAGCTTGGGTCACTGTCAGTGAGGAGATTGAACGTTCTGTGCGTGAGTTTCCTCCGGGTGCTCCTGTTTCCTCTGAAAATGTGCAGGTTATGTGGATTGGCCATGCTAAATTGTCCCTTAGTGCCCCAGGATGTGCAGGTTAGGGGGATTGGCCATGCTAAACTGCCCCTTAGTGTCCCAAGATGTGTAGGTTATGTGGATTGGCTATGCTAAATTGTCCCTTAGTGTCCCAAGATGTGTAGGTTAGGGGGATTGGCCATGCTAAATTGTCCCTTGGTGTCCCAAGATGTGTAGGTTAGGGGGATTGGCTATGCTAAATTGTCCCTTAGTGTCCAAAAGTGTGCAGGTTAGGGGGATTGGCTATGCTAAATTGTCCCTTAGTGCCCCAAGATGTGTAGGTTAGGGGGATTGGCCATGCTAAATTGTCCCTTAGTGCCCCAAGATGTGCAGGTTAGGTGGATTGGCCATGCTAAATTGTCCCTTAGTGTCCAAAGATGTGCAGGTTAGGTGGATTGGCCATGCTAAATTGTCCCTTAGTGTCCAAAAATGTGCAGGTTAGGGGGATTGGCCATGGTAAATTGCCCCTTAGTGTCCAAAAATGTGCAGGTTAGGTGGATTGGCCATGCTAAATTGTCCCTTAGTGTCCAAAGATGTGTAGGTTCGGTGAATTCAAATTTCACCATGGTGGGATTCGAACCTGGGCCCCCAGAGCATTACTCTGGGTCTCTGGATTACTGGTCCAGTGATAATATTACTATGCCTTTGCTTCCCCTAAATGTAAAAGTAAATGCATGGGGTTACAGGGAAAGGGCACGGGGGAGATTCTCAAAGAGTCAGTGCAGACTAGATGGGCCAAATGGCCTCTTCTGTACCGTAGAGATTCTATGATTCTGTGTCCCTAAGTGAGTGTGAGAATGGTCCCCAGCCAAGAGAAAATGCCATGCATCCATCCCCCCTTTCCAAAGAGTCTGTCTTTTGCTCACATCTTCCCCAGGATGGTACCTCCCCCATCCCGACTTGGTCACTTGATCGCGCCTCCTTAGAATCGTGTGATATCCTCCGCTGGTTGCCGGAATGCCAGGACTGGCAGTATTCTGGGAAGGTGGGATCACAGCAGTGTACAAGCAGTGGCTGCCTCTCTCTCATGGGGGAGAAAGGTGGGGGGGTGGCGGGGGCAGTAACCTGTTTGAGCCAACACCCTATTTGGAATTAGCTCTCCCAAGCTCAGAATCCCACCACAGCCGTCAAAAAAAACAACATCACTGTCGACAAATTCTCCCTCAAAGAGCCCTGCGCGCGTGACACTTGCTTCCAATTTTCCACAAAGCAAGTGCAATCCATCTTTGACCTTCTAAAGCTCATTTATAAATCAAAAGATAATGAACAGAACAAAACATTCTCATTTGCTCGCAGTTACTGCTAATTAATTATAATCTTAAATCAGGGGCCTTTCGCATTTGCGATGGAACTGCTTGTATTTGTTAGCCGTGGTTTTGAATAATTATCTGCCCCACGTGCCGACAATATTAAGCCAGTTAACGGCTTCTTCATGGTTGAATAGCTCATTCTGGAAAGATAATGCTGCCCAGCGATTCCTTGGTAAAGCTAATGATCCAGATTCCTGAATAGCGATGAATAGATTCCTAATCATTCGTATCTGCTTCTCTGTTTCCTCTATTGTCTTGTGTTTCTCAACATTGTTGTAATTTTTGACACGCTGCTGAGAGATACTTCAAGCTCATCACTCACTCTCTCCTCCTCACTCTCTGCCCCCTCACTCTCTGCCCCCTCACTCTCTGCCCCTCACTCTCTGCCTCATCACTCTCTGCCTCATCACTCTCCGCCCCCTCACTCTCCGCCCCCTCACTCTCCGCCCCCTCACTCTCTGCCCCCTCACTCTCTGCCTCCACACTCTCTGCCCCCTCACTCTCACTCTCTTTCCCCGTCCCGCTCCCTCCCCCTCGCCATTTCTCCCACTCCCTGTTCTTTGCTCTCTGTCCCCCATCCTGTGTTCCCTCTCTGTCCCCCAGTGACCCACCTTCACACACTGACCCTCACACGCTGACGCTCACAGGCTGACCCTCACACACTGACCCTCACACATTGACCCTCACACACTGACCCTCACACACTGACCCTCACACGCTGACCCTCACACGCTGACCCTCACACGCTGACCCTCACACACTGACCCTCACACATTGACCCTCACACACTGACCCTCACACACTGACCCTCACACATTGACCCTCACACACTGACCCTCACACACTGACCCTCACACGCTGACCCTGACACACTGACCCTCACACATTGACCCTCACACACTGACCCTCACACGCTGACCCTCACACGCTGACCCTCACACGCTGACCCTCACACGCTGACCCTGACACGCTGACCCTGACACATTGACCCTCACACACTGACCCTGACACACTGACCCTCACACATTGACCCTCACACACTGACCCTCACACGCTGACCCTCACACGCTGACCCTGACACACTGACCCTCACACACTGACCCTCACACACTGACCCTCACACGCTGACCCTCACACGCTGACCCTGACACATTGACCCTCACACACTGACCCTGACACACTGACCCTGACACGCTGACCCTCACACACTGACCCTCACACACTGACCCTCACACGCTGACCCTGACACGCTGACCCTGACACGCTGACCCTGACACGCTGACCCTGACACACTGACCCTCACACACTGGCCCTGACACGCTAACCCTGACACGCTGACCCTGACACGCTGACCCTGACACACTGACCCTCATATGAACATAAGAACATAAGAAATAGGAGCAGGAGTAGGCCATCCAGCCCTTCGAGCCTGCCCCGCCATTCAATAAGATCATGGCTGATCTGTCGTGGCTCAGTTCCACATTCCCACCCTCTCCCCATAACCCTTAATCCCCTCGCTTATCAAAAACCCATCAACCCACGTCTTAAAAATATTTAGCGAGGCAGCCTCCACCACTTCAACGGGCAGAGAATTCCAGAGATTCACCACCCTTTCAGTGAAGAAGTTCCTCCTCAACTCCGTTCTAAACCGCCCCCCCTTTATCTTGAGGCTGTGCCCCCTAGTCCTATTGTCCTTTCTGAGCGGGAAGAGCCTCTCCACCTCTATCCTATCCATCCCATTCATCATCTTATACGTCTCAATGAGATCTCCCCTCATTCTTCTAAACTCTAACGAGTACAAGCCTAGTTTATTCAGCCTCTCCTCATAGCTCAACCCCCTCAACTCCTGTATCAGCCTAGTAAACCTCCTCTGCACTCCCTCCAAGGCCAAAATATCCTTGCGTAAGTACGGCGCCCAAAACTGCACACAGTACTCCAGCTGCGGCCTCACCAATGCCCTATACAGCTGCAGCAAGACCTCCCTACTTTTATATTCAATCCCCCTCGCTATGAAGGCCAGCATCCCATTCGCCTTCCTGACCACCTGCTGCACCTGCAGGCTGGGTTTTTGCGACTCATGCACAAGGACCCCGAGGTCCCTCTGCACCGTCGCCTGTTGCAGTTTTTCGCCCTGTAAGTAATAATCCTTCCTACCATTATTCCTACCAAAGTAATAGCAAGGCATCTTGAGGGGAATTGCTTGATAGAGCAGACGCAGCACGGTTTCGTTAAGGGGAAGTCGTGTCTGACGAATTTATTGGAGTTCTATGAGGATGTGTCTAGGGCGGTGGATAGAGGAGAGCCGGTGGATGTGGTCTTTCTTGATTTTCAGAAGGCGTTTGACAAGGTACCTCACAAGAGGTTATTGCAGAAGGTCAGGGGACATGGAGTTGGGGGTAGGGTGTTAGCGTGGATAGAGGATTGGTTGTCAAATAGGAGGCAGAGAGTGGGGGTCAATGGGTGCTATTCGGATTGGCGGATGGTGACTAGTGGAGTGCCCCAGGGGTCGGTGCTGGGGCCTCAGCTATTTACCATTTATATAGATGATCTGGAGGAGGGAACCGAGTGTATGGTGTCGAAATTTGCTGATGACACCAAGATTGGTGGAACGGCAAATTGCGCGGAGGGTGTGGAGAGTCTGCAGAAGGATCTAGATAGGCTGGGCGAATGGGCCAGGAAATGGCAAATGGAATTTAATGTTGACCCTCACACGCTGACCCTCACACGCTGACCCTCACACGCTGACCCTCACACGCTGACCCTCACACACTGACCCTGACACGCTGACCCTCACACACTGACCCTCACACACTGACCCTCACACGCTGACCCTCACACGCTGACCCTCACACGCTGACCCTCACACGCTGACCCTGACACGCTGACCCTCACACGCTGACCCTCACACACTGACCCTCACACACTGACTCTGACACACTGACCCTCACACACTGACCCTGACACACTGACCCTCACACGCTGACCCTGACACGCTGACCCTCACACACTGACCCTGACACGCTGACCCTGACACGCTGACCCTGACACGCTGACCCTGACAAACTGACCCTGACACGCTGACCCTCACACGCTGACCCTGACACGCTGACCCTCACACACTGACCCTGACACGCTAACCCTGACACGCTGACCCTCACACGCTAACCCTGACACGCTGACCCTCACACACTGACCCTGACACGCTGACCCTCACACACTGACCCTGACACGCTGACCCTCACACACTGACCCTGACACGCTGACCCTCACACACTGACCCTGACACGCTGACCCTCACACACTGACCCTCACACACTGACTCTGACACGTTGACCCTGACACACTGACCCTCACACGCTGACCCTCACACACTGACCCTCACACACTGACTCTGACACACTGACCCTGACACGCTGACCCTCACACACTGACCCTGACACGCTGACCCTCACACACTGACCCTGACACACTGACCCTCACACACTGACTCTGACACACTGACCCTCACACACTGACCCTCACACGCTGACCCTCACACACTGACCCTCACACGCTGACCCTCACACACTGACCCTGACACGCTGACCCTCACACACTGACTCTGACACACTGACCCTGACACACTGACCCTCACACACTGACTCTGACACACTGACCCTGACACGCTGACCCTCACACGCTGACCCTCACACACTGACCCTCACACGCTGGCCCTCACACACTGACCCTGACACGCTGACCCTCACACACTGACCCTGACACACTGACCCTCACACACTGACTCTGACACACTGACCCTCACACACTGACCCTCACACGCTGACCCTCACACACTGACCCTCACACGCTGACCCTCACACACTGACCCTGACACGCTGACCCTCACACACTGACTCTGACACACTGACCCTCACACACTGACCCTCACACGCTGACCCTGACACACTGACCCTCACACACTGACCCTGACACACTGACCCTCACACACTGACTCTGACACACTGACCCTGACACGCTGACCCTGACACACTGACCCTCACACACTGACCCTGACACACTGACCCTCACACACTGACTCTGACACACTGACTCTGACACACTGACCCTCACACACTGACCCTGACACGCTGACCCTCACACACTGACCCTCACACGCTGACCCTCACACACTGACCCTCACACACTGACCCTGACACGTTGACCCTCACACATTGACCCTCACACGCTGACCCTCACATGCTCACCCTGACACACTGACCCTCACACACTGACCCTGACACACTGACCCTCACGCTCTCTCTCTCTCTGTCCTCACTGACTATCTGGCACCCTGTGTCCCACATTCACCATTATTCATTTCCCAGCTCCCACTCTCTGAGCGTCATTGTGGTTTTACAAAGGGATGAATTTCTTCTGGATTGCGGGAGCTACTCACTGATTTAAATTGAATTAGCTAATGATATCTCGTTATAAAACAAGACCAGAAGATATAGGAGCAGAACTAGGTCATTTGGCCCATCAAGGCTGCTCCGCCATTCGATCATAGCTGATAAATTTCTCAACCCCAGTCTCCTGCCTTTTCCCCGTAACCTTTGATCCCCTTACCAATCAAGAACCTTTCTGTCTGTGTCCTAAAGACACTCAGTGACCCAGCCCCCACATCCTTCTGTGGCAAAAAGATACAAAAGTCTGAGGTCGTGTACCAACCAACTCAAGAACAGCTTCTTCCCTGCTGCTGTCAGACTTTTGAATGGACCTACCTTGCATTAAGCTGATCTTTCTCTGCACCCTAGCTATGGCTGTAACACTGCATTCTGCACTCTCTCCTTTCCTTCTCTATGAACGGTATACTTTGTCTTGATAGCGCACAAGAAACAATACTTTTCATTCTATGCTAATACATGTGACAGTAATACATCAGATCAAATTGTATTCCATCTGCCAGTTCTTTGCCCACTCTCCGAACCTGTCCAAGTCCTTCTGCAGCCCGCCTACCTCCTCAATACTAACTGCCCCTCCACCTATCTTTGTACCATCATAGCCACAATGCCCTCAGTTCCTTCATCTAGATCATTATTGTAAAGCAAAATGCTGTGATCTCAACGCTGACCCCTGCAGAACTCATCTAGTCACTGGCTGCCATCCTGAAATGGACCCTTTTATCTCCATTCTCTGCCAGTATGCCAATCTTCTCTCCCTTTGTGTCCAAGATGTGCAAGCTAAATGGATTGGCCATGCTAAATTGCCCCTTAGTGTCCAAAGATGTGTAGGTTAGGTGGATTGGCCATGCTAAATTGCCCCTTAGTGTCCAAAGATGCGTAGGTTGGGTGGATTGGCCATGCTAAGTTGCCCCTGTGTGTCTAAAGATGTGTAGGTTAGGTGGATTGGCCATGCTAAATTGCCCCTTAGTGTCCAAAGATGTGCAGGTTAGGTGGATTGGCCATGCTAAATTGCCCCTTAGTGTCCAAAGATGTGTAGGTTAGGTGGATTGGCCATGCTAAATTGCCCCTTAGTGTCCAAAGATGTGTAGGTTAGGTGGATTGGCCATGCTAAATTGCCCTTAGTGTCCAAAGATGTGTAGGTTAGGTGGATTGGCCATGCTAAATTGCCCCTTAGTGTCCAAAGATGTGTAGGTTAGGTGGATTGGCCATGCTAAATTGCCCCTGTGTGTCCAAAGATGTGCAGATTAGGTGGATTGGCCATGCTAAATTGCCCCTGTGTGTCCAAAGATGTGCAGATTAGGTGGATTGGCCATGCTAAATTGCCCCTGTGTGTCCAAAGATGTGCAGATTAGGTGGATTGGCCATGCTAAATTGTCACTTAGTGTCAGGGGGATTAGCAGGGAAATAAGTGGGGTTATGGGAAGCAGGCCTGGGTGGGATTGTGGTCAGTGCAGAATCGATGGGCCAAAAAGCCTCCTTCTGCAGTGTAGGGATTCGATGGCAATGGGTGCCAACATTTCCCTTTGAAGAGTTAAAGGAGAGAATGGAGTGAAGGCGGAAGAGAGAGAGGCTGATGAATTCTTTTCAGATTCAGTGCATGTCCTGGCCGCAATGAGATTAATGATGTAAAAGCTCAGGGGGTGTGAACCGACTCCCAAGAACAGCAATCCAGCTGCTCTCATTAACTACCTAACTAACCTCAGTGTCAAACTAAACCGCGCACAATCTGAACCATTAGCGCAGGGCAAGCAGGTTAGTCAAACCCAACCTCCAGCCCAGCTCGCCCGCCTCCCAGTCAGAGGGTCAAACACGGAATCCATTTCAGTGTCACACTGGGGGAGTGCTGCACTGTCGGATGTTAAACCCGGATCCTCCCCGTCCTCACTGCCGGATGCAGGAAATCCCATGGCGTTGTTCTGGACAAGAGTGGGGAATTTATCATTGAACCCCTACGGTGCAGAAAGAGGCCATTCGGCCCACTGAGTCTGCATAACACCCTCTGAAGGAACATGTCATCCAGGCTCTTCCTCCGTCCTATCCCTAAACCCCACACATTTTACCATGTCTAATCCCCCTAACCTGTACATCTTTGGACACTAAGGGGCAATTTAGCATGGCCAATCCATCTAACCTATACATCTTTGGACACTAAGGGACAATTTAGCATGGCCAATACACCTAACCTGCACATCTTTGGACACTAAGGGGCAATTTAGCATGGCCAATACACCTAACCTGCACATCTTTGGACACTAAGGGGCAATTTAACATGGCCAATCCACCTAACCTACACATCTTTGGACACCAAGGGGCAATTTAGCATGGCCAATCCACCTAACCTGCACATCTTTGGACACCAAGGGGCAATTTAGCATGGCCAATCCACCTAACCTACACATCTTTAGACACACAGGGGCAATTTAGCATGGCCAATCCACCTAACCTGCACATCTTTGGACACCAAGGGGCAATTTAGCATGGCCAATCCACCTAACCTACACATCTTTAGACACACAGGGGCAATTTAGCATGGCCAATCCACCTAACCTACACATCTTTGGACACCAAGGGGCAATTTAGCATGGCCAATCCACCTAACCTGCACATCTTTGGACACTAAGGGGCAATTTAGCATGGCCAATCCACCTAACCCGCACATCTTTGGACACCAAGGGGCAATTTAGCATGGCCAATCCACCTAACCTACACATCTTTAGACACACAGGGGCAATTTAGCATGGCCAATCCACCTAACCTGCACATCTTTGGACACTAAGGGGCAATTTAGCATGGCCAATCCACCTAACCAACACATCTTTGGACACTAAGGGGCAATTTAGCATGGCCAATCCACCTAACCTACACATCTTTGGACACTAAGGGGCAATTTAGCATGGCCAATCCACCTAACCTACACATCTTTGGACACTAAGGGGCAATTTAGCATGGCCAATCCACCTAACCTGCACATCTTTGGACACTAAGGGGCAATTTAGCATGGCCAATCCACCTAACCTGCACATCTTTGGACACTAAGGGGCAATTTAGCATGGCCAATCCACCTAACCTGCACATCTTTGGACACTAAGGGACAATTTAGCATGGCCAATCCACCTAACCTGCACATCTTTGGACACTAAGGGGCAATTCAGCAATGGCCAATCCACCTAACCTACACATCTTTGGACACTAAGGGGCAATTTAGCATGGCCAATCCACCTAACTTGCTCATCTTTGGAGTGTGGGAGAAAACTGGAGCACCTGGATGAAACCAATGTAGACATGAGGAGAACGTGCAAACTCAGACAGTGACCCGAGGCCAGGAATCGAACTCGGATCCCTGGTGCTGTGAGGCAGCTGTGCCAACCTCTGCTGCTGTGCCGCCCCGATAATCTGTCATCCTGGATTAGAACCCTTCAGACTGGTAGCTTTGTTATCTACTCAGTGCTGAGTGATCCAGTATGCAGTGGAGAGTTACAATTGGGGTCAGCACCTTTCGTTGAGTGTTTGCGTTCCTTCAGGGCTCGCAGGAGGATGGGGCAGGTACGCAATTTTAATGATACGTGGGAAAAGCTACATTGTTATTATTTCTCACTGAAGCGGAAATTAAAACCTGGAGAATTTTCTAACATTTGGGGAGTTGTATCAGAGTGAGATACTGGGGAACAAGGATTAGGAAGTGTCCTGAGGGAAAGTTACTCATTGGAAAGTGCTGGGACGGTGACCAGCCCTGTTATTTCATCTTCCACATTTGGAAAACATAGAAACATAGAAGATAGGAGCAGGGGGAGGCCATTTGGCCCTTCGAGCCTACTCTGCCGTTCATTACGATCATGGCTGATCATCCAACTCAATAGCCTAATCCTGCTTTCCCCCCATAACCTTTGATCCCATTCGCCCCAAGTGCTATATCCAGCCACCTCTTGAATACATTCAGTGTTTTGGCTACTTCCCGTGGGAATGAATTTCACCGGGTGAAGAAATGTCTCCTCACCTCCGTCCTAAAAGGTCTAACCCCGAATCCTCAGACCCCCCTGGTTCTGGATTCCCCCACCATCAGGAACATCCTTCCTGCATCTATCCCTGTCTAGTCCTGTTGGAATTTTAGAAGTCTCTATGAGATAAATCCCTCATCCGTCTGAACTCCAGTGAAAACAATCCTAATCCAGTCAATCTCTCCTGATACATCAGTCCCACCATCCCCGGAATCAGCCTGGTAAACCTTCACTGCACTCCCTCCAGACCAAGAACATCCTACCTCAGAAAAGGAGACCAGAACTGCTCACAATGCTCCAGGTGTGGCCTCACCAAGGGTAGCTAGGGTAAATGTATGGGGCTGTGGCCTGGGTGGGATTGTGGTTGGCGTGGGCTTGATGGGCCGAATGGCCTCCTTGTGCACTGTAGGGATTCTATGATTCATTCCCGTGTTAATGTAAAACTAAAACCTGTCGATTGATACAGGCGGTTGGAAGCTGCAGTGTCTTTGGGCCTGTAAGTTCGAAAGAAATCCTACTTCTGCGAGCGGAGGTTAGACGGGTGCGAAATGGCTGGAGAGCGTGGGTTCCGTTGGGCAGCGACTCCTGCCAAATTCTGCCCGTTATTTATGGGAGCGGCCAGACCTTGGAGACAAGAGGCACGGCGCGTGGTGTCTCTGTAACAATCACCAGGGTAACACAGCATGTCAAGAGATAGCGCGCTATCTTTTAACGAGGGAACAGCCTTCAGCAGCAGCCCCGCAGCTTTTCATTACTAACCTTGATTCATTGGACGCAAAATCAATTTAATTGTACAAATCTTTAGCAATTAGAGTCAGCTTGTGCTAAATCTCCTCTGGCCGCGCTGGTCACTTCTGCTCTTACTGAGGTCGGGACCACTTGAAGCCACATTGTCTATACTGTTAACCTTCCCCCAGGGGGTGAGGAGAGGATGGGAGAGGGGGTCAGTCAACAACTTACATGTAATTTGATGTATTATTGTCACATGTATTAGTCTACAGTATTGTTTCTTGCGCGCTGTACAGATAAAGCATACCGTTCATAGAATATGAGGTGGAGATGCCGGCGTTGGACTGGGGTGGGCACAGTCAGAAGTCTCACGACGCCGGGTGGGTCCTGATGAAGCGTTCCAAAAGCTCGTGCTACCAAATTAGATTTTAACCTGGTGTTGTGAGACTTCTTACTGTTCATAGAGTACTTTGGAGAGAAGGGAAGGAGAGGGTGCAGAATATAGTGTCATAGCTAGGGTGTAGAGAAAGATCAACTTAATATTTGGTAGGTCCATTCAAAAGTCTAATTGCAGCAGGGTAGAAGCTGTCCTTGGGTCAGTAGCTATGTGCCCTCAGACTTTTGTATTGTTTTTCCGATGGAAGAGAGAGTATCTGGGGTGCGTGGGGTCCTTGATTATGCTGGCTGCTTTTCCCAGGGCAGCAGGAAGTGTGGATGGAACCAATGAATGGGAGGCTGATTTGCGTGATATACTGGGCCACGTTCACAACCGTTTGTAGATTCTTGCGGTCTTGGGCAGAGCAGGAGCCCATACCAAGCTGTGCTACAACTGGAAAGGATGCTGCAGTGGGGGTTTTTTTCCTGTTGGTGGCCTGATTCTTTTAAAAACGTAAGAAAACTTAGAATTAAATTCTCAAAGGCAATACTTGTCAGTTTTAAGACGAGACTAAAAATTTATTTTAAAACATAAAAGACATACAAGACAAGTAAGACATTAACCTCGGCCACAGGACTCCTCGGAAGGTCAAATAAGACTGGTTAGTGTGCTAAAGACTGCTTCAAAGTTCTGAGGCGTTGAGCCAAAATCTCTTGCAATTATACTTTTCCAACATTTAAGGTACTTTTCTGATTAGCTTCAACTTTATTTTCATTTCACGTTAGCGTGTCAGTCCGAAACATGACCGATAGCTCGGCCAATTCTGAAGCAACGCTTGACTTAATGATCTTCCATTTGCTGACCCACAGACCGGGCACCCTTTGGCATTCCTCCTGGCTCTGTCTCTCCAAGGATGCGGTCATCCGGAAACTTTTCCCAGCAGCACCTTGGACAGGGCCCTCTGGATAGACACATTCTTGTGCCCAATTGGGCCTTTCACTTTAAGATTAAACGTTTCAGCATTTGTTCTGCGTTTAAAACTCCATTCTGTTCCTGCTGACTAAATGGCTTTTAGCTATAAACTTTTGAACTTTGATAGTCTCTGCAGTGCTTGTACATTTGACTGTGGCAAATAGATTTTTCTAGTTTAAACTTTATTCGTATTAATATATTATTATCATTCGATATAAATATACACACTGAGCATTAAAATCATCCTTTTAATAATGTTTAGCATTCACGTATGAGGAAACCATTAACATCTTGTTAGATGTAAATCATAGAACCCTACAGTGCAAAAAGAGGCCCTTCAGCCCATCGAATCTGCACCGACCACAATCCCACCCAGGCCCTACCCCCATATCCCTACACATTTACCCACTAATCCCTCTAACCTATGCATCTCAGGACATGAAGGGGCAATTTTAGCATGGCCAATCAACCTAACCCGCACATCTTTGGACTGTGGGAGGAAACCGGAGCACCCGGAGGAAACCCACGCAGACACGAGGAGAATGTGCAAACTCCACACAGACAGTGACCCGAGCCGGGAATCAAACCCGGGTCCCTGGTGCTGTGAGGCAGCAGTGCTAACCACTGTGCCACTGTACTTAACTGGTGCTAGGGGGTCTGTGATTCTTCGACGATGCATGTGACTCAGTACCAGTGTTGTTGAATCTCCACTGCTCTCTGATACAACTTAGCAAGCCGCTCAGCTCAGGGCAGCTGGGTATGGGCAATAAGTGCTGGACTTTGCCCACATCTGATAAGTGAATAAAGAAAAGGGCAGTGAATGTGCCCTGGATTAGTGACGTCATTGTCCATCACCCAGAGTGGTTCAGTAGCAGCATTACTGAACAAAACCTTTTTTTCCTTTTTCAGTAATTTTGTTTGCAGGTCACTCCTGCCTCCCTCTTTCACCCATTTCTCCCACCCCATTGCTGCCTCAATCACAATGTGAATACTGTGAACAGTTTTGGTCTCCTTATCTAAGGGAAGGTTTACTGGCATTGGGGGCAGTCCAGAGAAGATTCACTTGATGGATCCTGGGTATGGAGAGATTTTCTCATGGGGAGAGGTTGAATAGGAGTGTGTGAGTGTGTGTGAGTGTGTGAGTGAGAGTGTGTGAGTGAGAGTGTGTGAGTGTGTGTGTGAGTGAGAGTGAGTGTGTGTGAGTGTGTGTGTGAGTGAATGTGTATGTGTGTGTGAGTGTGTGAGTGAGAGTGTGTGAGTGTGTGTGTGAGTGAGAGTGAGTGTGTGTGAGTGTGTGTGTGAGTGAATGTGTATGTGTGTGTGAGTGTGTGAGTGAGAGTGTGTGAGTGTGTGTGTGAGTGAGAGTGAGTGTGTGTGAGTGTGTGTGTGAGTGTGTGTGTGTGAGTGAGTGTGTATGAGTGAGTGTGTGAGTGTGAGTGAGTGTGTGTGTGAGTGTGTGTGAGTGAGAGTGTGTGTGTGTGTATGTGTGAGTGTATGTGTATGTGTGAGTCTGTGAGAGTGTGTGTGTGTGTATGAGTGTGTGACTGTACGTGTGAGTGAGTGTGTGTGAGTGAGTGAGTGTGAGTGAGTGTGTGTGTGTTTGTGAGAGTGTGAGTGTGTGTGTATGTGTGTGTGAGTGAGTGTGTGTGACTGTGTGAGTGTGTGTCTGTGTGTGACTGTATGTGTGTGTGTGTGTGACTGTATGTGTGTGTGACTGTATGTGTGTATGTGTGTGTGACTGTATGTGTGACTGTATGTGTGTGACTGTGTGTGGGTTGGTGTTTGCACACTGTCACTCTAAGCTGATAGTTTGTGATGAACAGGCAGCCTCGGCCAATCACCTTCTGGTAAACAAGCCGCAATCTAATACCACAGTTGGCTGCAATGTAATAATTCTACCTTGCTTTCTGGGGAATGATTGAATAAGAAGCAGTGTCTATTCCCTTTTGGCTGCCAGCCTTTCATTGTGTTATTAAACTAATTACCAGAGTGAATACTGTAGTGGTTTGATCATTATGCAATGTCAGCCTATTGTTCCTGTGAGCCTGATACCACCACACAGTTATCTCCTCATCTCCCTCTCTCTTTCACATCTCCTCCCTAATGAGTGACAACGATTGCAGCTCTGAAGATACTTCCCACCCAGAACAGGCACCGACTCCGGGGGTGGTGGTAGCTGCTTTTCTCTTTTGCGTGCCAATTATTGCTGTTACTTTGCATACCTTAATGGTTACTTGTTGCACGCGCACTCTTCCTGAGACCACGATCTCCCCCTCCCCCGGGGTCACAGGCTGGCTGGCGATGGAATAATTCTCCTTAACATGCTTCAGAGACCCTTTGCAAAGTTTAAAGTTTATTTGTTAGTGCCACAAGTAAGGCTGACATTAACACCGCAGTGAAGTCACTGCGAAAATCGCCACACTCGTGTTCGGGTTACACTGAGGGAGAATTTAGCACGGCCAATCCACCTAACCAGCACGTCTTTCGGAGGAAACCGGAGCACCCGGGGAAAAAAAACCCACAGGGAGAATGTGCAGACTCCCCACAGACAAGTGACCCAAGCTGGGAATCGAACCCTGAGGTCCCTGGGACTGTGAGGCAGCAGGGTTAACTACTGAGAAGCTATGCTAAACCTTTACACAACACTAGATCGACCCCAGCTGGAGTCTTGTCCCCTGATCTGGGCTCCACTGCACAGGAAGGAACATCTGGAAGCGGATTTAGAAGAGATTTATTTGGACAGTTATAGCATAAGAAATTATTTTTCCGTGAATTGACAGATGCCGGGTTGCTCTTCTTAGAGAAGAGAAAGCTAAGAAGAGAGTGATTAAAATCATAATGGGGAGTATAGCGAGTGTTTGTAATATTCCTTTGAAGGATATCAGCATTGCATTACGAGAAGGGAAGTGTGTCATACAATCCCGTCTTGGTTTCCCCGTTGCTTTGAGCAGAGCACACACGCACAGCTCTGATGCCTTCAAGCTTTATCATAGAATTAGAGAATCCCGACTCTGCAGAAGGAGGCCATTCAGCCCGTTGAACCTGCACTGAGAATAATCCCTATCCTATCCCTGTAACCCCTTGCATTTAACCCGCTAATCCCCCTGACCTGCATATCTTTGGACATGAAGGAGCAATTTAGCCAGTCCATTTAACCCGCGCACCTTTGGACTGTGGGAAAAAAAACTGGAGCACCCGGAGGAAACCCATGCAGAGAACAGACAGTCACCCGAGGCTGGATTGAACCCAGGTCTCTGGCACTGTGCGACAGCAGTGCTAACAACTGTGCCAGCGGGAAGTACCTTCATTGCAGTGTTAATGTAAACCTACTTGTGACACTAAATAAATATACATTACTTTATAATTATGTAAGAACATAAGAAATAGGAGCAGGAGTAGGCCATCTAGCCCTTCGAGCCTGCCCCGCCATTCAATAAGATCATGGCTGATCTGAAGTGGATCAGTTCCACTTTCCCGCTTTCTCCCCTTAATTCCCCTGTCTATCAGAAACCTATCTACCCGTGACTTAAATATATTTAGCGAGGCAGCCTCCACCACTTCAACGGGCAGAGAATTCCAGAGATTCACCACCCTTTGAGTGAAGAAGTTCCTCCTCAACTCCGTTCTAAACTGACCCCCTTATCTTGTGGCTGTGCCCTCTAGTCCTGGTTTCCTTTCTAAGCGGGAAGAATCTCTCTACCTCTATCCTATCTATCCCCTTCATTATCTTATACATCTCTATAAGATCCCCCCCTCAGCCTTCTTAACGAGTACAGACCCAGTCTATTCAGTCTCTCTTCATAGTCCAACCCCTTCATCTCCGGTATCAGCCTAGTGAACCTCCTCTGCACTCCCTCCAAGGCCAAAATATCCTTGCGCAAGTGCGGCGACGAAAACTGCACACAGTACTCCATCTGCGGCCTCACCAGTGCCCTGTACAGTTGCAGCAAAGACCTCCCTGCTTTTATATTCTACCCCCTTTGCGTGGTCCCCAAATCCCCTAGATCCCCCCGCTTTCAAGTACTTCATTTGAACACAGATCAAAAGGGCGGTTTGAGTAATCAAACCCACAGCAGACAGCCAGCCTGAAGGCTTTCGCGAATGTACTTACCCCCAAGAATCAGAGCAATTCTTTCTGCAGTGAGCTAAGCAGCAATCCCGGGTGCGTAGCCCTGTCTCTCTCCCCCCACGCTTCAGTGGTCAGAATCAAGTTGGGTGGACATTGCGTCTCACGCTTTGCGAGCGTCCAACCTGTGCTGAATCGACTCGTCCAAGTGTGGGAAGCGATGCTGGAACCTGACGCAGGTGCCACGCGTTCCGTGAACTTCCCCGCGGAGAGACTGGGGGAAATTTTCCAGGCCCGCTCGCTGCAGGACGGAAGATTTGACCATCGGAAGCTCCGATGGTCGCGGGCAAGACTTCCCGGTCCTGGCGGGGATGGGGGAGCCCAGAAAATCCCGTCTCACGACAGCTGTCCCGGAGACCGAGGCACAGCTTTCTTGTTCTGAAACTTTTGCCGCCGCCAGCTCAAACCAACATTGACTCAATATTACTCAGTGCTCAGCTAATATTGGGTTTCCTCCGGGCGATCCGGTTTCTTCCCACACTCCGAAGATGTGATGGTTAGGTGGACTGGCCGTGCTAAATGACCCTTGGGGGGGGGGGAGGGGGGGTGGCGGGGTGGGAAGGGGCGGGGTGGCGAATATGCAAAGATCCGTTGACCTTGGGCGGGATTTTCTAGTTTTGGAGCGAGCGTGGTCACCAAATCCCAGCCTTTGTGTCCAGTGAGTGCAGGTTAGGTGGATTGGCCATGCTAAATTGTCCCTTAGTGTCCAAAGATGTGTAGGTTAGGTGGATTGGCCATGCTAAATTGTCCCTTAGTGTCCAAAGATGTGTAGGTTAGGTGGATTGGCCATGCTAAATTGTCCCTTAGTGTCCAAAGATGTGTAGGTTAGGTGGATTGGCCATGCTAAATTGTCCCTTAGTGTCCAAAGATGTGTAGGTTAGGTGGATTGGCCATGCTAAATTGTCCCTTAGTGTCCAAAGATGTGTAGGTTAGGTGGATTGGCCATGCTAAATTGTCCCTTAGTGTCCAAAGATGTGCAGGTTAGGGTGGATTGGCCATGCTAAATTGTCCCTTAGTGTCCAAAGATGTGTAGGTTAGGTGGATTGGCCATGCTAAATTGTCCCTTAGTGTCCAAAGATGTGCAGGTTAGGTGGATTGGCCATGCTAAATTGTCCCTTAGTGTCCAAAGATGAGTAAGTTAGGTGGATTGGCCATGCTAAATTGTCCCTTAGTGTCCAAAAATGTGCGGGTTAGGTGCTAAATTGCCCCTAATGTCAGGGAGATTAGCAGGGTAAATGTGCAGGATTACGGGAATGGGGCCTGTGTGGGTTTGTGGTCAGTACGGACTCAAAGGGCCGAATGGTCTCCTTCTGCACTGCCAGGATTCTGTGACTCGCGAATCCCCTCTGAAATGTCCGAGTGATACACTCAACCCAAGGGCAATTCGGAATGAGCAATAAAAACTGGCCAGCCAGCATCCCAGGAATGAATATAAAGAAAAGCTTACACCTCCGCCAGTAACTGGGAGAATGGCACTGGTTATTCATTATTTATTGATTTCTGCAGCGGTGCAAATGGGCTCGGATAGTCAGCGCTGTGTTTCACACCATCTATTTCTTAACACAAAATCTCAGAGTGGCGCAATAATTCCTCAGGTCTTCATCGCTAGTATCTCAAGCTTCCCAACGAACAGGCTGCCAAAATTCAACTCATCCCACGCTGAATAGAAACAGGAAAAAGAGAGAGCATCTTTAAATAAATTATTCAGCCTGTGTCGTACAGATTACGGAGGCCTGGCACTCATTCAGTAATGACTTGATGCTAACGCTCGTTAGTCTGCCCAGGTTTGGTGGTTTTGCCATTGACAGCAGGCTCAGATGGATGACTCTGTCGACCCTTGCTCGAACCCAAAGAATGGCAAATTCTTTGATTGATTGCGCTCCTGCGGTAAGTCCCCTCAAACCGCACACTCGCTTTGCAGCCACTGTGAGGGCGGAGAAACATGCGTCACCAGGAAAGGCCAACTGACCCATCAAGTTTGCCCCCACCGCGCCCACAATAGCTGGCACACCCTGAATCGATATTGAGTTGAAGGTCCTGCTGTAAATTATACAATGGGCAGTGGTTGGTTTAGCTCAGTTGGTTGGGTGGCTGGTTCGTGATGCCGAGGGTGCAGGTTCAATCCCCGCACCGGCTGAGGTTAATCCCTCCTTCTCCACCTTGCCTGAGATTTGAGTTGAATAAATAATATATTTATTTTTTATTATAAATATTTTTTAGCATTATTTATATTGAGAGGTTTTAGAGGAGATGTGCGAGGCTAGTTTTTTTACACAGAGGGTGGTGAGTGTCTGCCCGGGGAGGTGTTGGGAGCAGGTACGATAGTGACATTTAAGGGGCAACTGGATGAACACATGAATAGGATGGGAATGGACCGATACGGACTCTGTTAGTGTATTTGTTTTTAGGTTCGGCAGGCCTCATGATCGGCACAGGATTGGAGGGCCGAAGGGCCTGATCCTATGCTGCATTGTTCTGAATTGATCTATTATTGTTGGGATACAGTGAAAAGTTTTGTTTCTAGTGAACCGTTACAGACAAAGCATGAGACATAGGAGCAGAATTAGGCCACTCGGCCCATCGAGCCTGCTCTGTCATTCAATCATGGCTGATACTTTTCCATTCTCCTGTCCTTTCCCCATGACCCCTGATTAATCAAGAACCTATCTGTCTCTGTCTCAATGACCCGGCCTCCCCTGCGGCAAAGACTTCCACAAATTCCCCACTCTCTGGCTGAAGAAATTCCTCCCCGTCTGTTTTAAAGGATCGTCGAAAGACGCTGTTTGGTTTTTTTAATTTGCCATTCTTTGGTTTTATTTTCTGTTTTTAAAGTTTATTTATTAGTTGTCACAAGTAAGGCTTACATTAACGCTGCAATGAAGTTACTGTGAAAATCCCCGAGTCGGCGCACTCCTGTTCGGGTACACCGAGGGAGAATTTAGCACGGCCAATGCATCCTAACCCAGCACGTCTTTTGGACTGTGGGAGGAAACCGGAGCACCTGGAGGAAACCCATGCAGACACGGGGAGAACGCGCAGACTCCACACAGACAGTGACCCAAGCTGGGAGTCGAACCCAGGTCCCTGTGCTGTGAGGTAGCAGTGCTAACCACTGTGCCACATTACAGAGTACATAGGGGAGAAGGGAAGGATAGGGTGTAGTGACCATCAGGTTAAACCTCCACCAGTCAGTTCACTCACTGAAAGGGGAGAGCAGTGTACGGTCACCTGGGGCGATAGTGACTTTACTTTTTGATTTGTGTCACTGACTTTTGGCCTTGAGCTGAAATAGCGGAATAGCTGGGCTGGCACAGTGGTTAGCACTGCATTGGCGTAGTGGTATTGTCTCTGCACGAGCAATCCAGAGACCCATGCTGTGGGAACCCAGGTTCAAATCCCACCACGGCAGACGGTGAAATTAAAATTCAATTTTGGGCAGCACAGTGGTTAGCAGGGCAGTACAGTAGCACAGTGGTTAGCACTGCTGCTTCACAGCTCCAGGGTCCCAGGTTCGATTCCCAGCTCGGGTCACTGTCTTTGTGGAGTTTGCACATTCTCCTCGTGTCTGCGTGGGTTTCCTCCGGTTTCCTCCCACAGTCCAAAGATGTGCAGGTTAGGTTGATTGGCCATGCTAAGAAATTGCCCCTTAGTGTCCAGAGATGTGTAGGTTAGAGGGGATTAGTGGGTATAATATGTAGGGATATGGGGGTAGGGCCTGGGTGGGATTGTGTTCGCTGCAGACTCGATGGGCCAAAGGGCCTCTTTCTGTACTGTAGGGTTCTATAATCACTGATTACAGATTACATGATTTATATGATCTATAATCACTGCTGCCTCACAGTGCCAGGGACCTGGGTTCGATTCCCGGCTTGGATCGCTGTCTGTGCGGAGTCTGCACATTCTCCCCGTGTCTGTGTGGGTTTCCTCTGAAAGACGTGCCGGTTAGGGTGCACTGACCCGAACAGGAGCGTGGCGACCAGGGGAATTTTACAGTAACTTCATTGCAGTGTTAATGTAAGCCTTGCTCGTGACTAACAAATGAACGACGGGGGAACGGAGTTGTACAGGGAGAGTGGAGGCCAGTGTGAAGGAGTGACATTGACGAGGAAAAGACAAAGAAACGACAGTGGAAGATTAGAGAGACTCTAATCTTACCTCAGAAGGCTGGTCCACGGAGGCCCTCGGAATCACGGGAAATTAAATCATCTCTTACGAACAATTAATTATAATTCTCGCTAAATTTCAATCACAGCAGAAAGAGTTGGTGAGGATCTACAATTAATCTGCACCAAAATTGTCCACAATTGATTCCAACATAAAACCCTCCTGACTGGAGCATCAGGGACTGGAATATCGCGATTTATTATTCTGAAAGTTATTCTAATTGCTCAGATTAAGTCCACACTTAAATCACAGCCTGGAGATAATTGAATGAATGAAATTGTGGATCAAATCGGTGAATGAGCTGTAATTAAAAGCTGCCCCCTTTGTAAATCTTTCAGTGGTGGGGGCTGAGGTTAGGCCGCTCGCTGATAAAGAAAGAACCCGCATTGGAATAGCGTCAAGCACAGCCCAAGCTGTCTGACAGAGCTTTGCAAGCTGTCTCGTCCTTCTGAGGCATGGCGACTGTGGTAATGCAGGAAAACCCTGGCAGGCGGTTTGTGATGTGGAGATACCGGCGTTGGACAGGTGTGAACACAGTAAGGAGTCTCACAACACCAGGTTAGAGTCCAATAGGTTTATTTGGGAGCAAACGCCACTAGCTCTCGGGGCTCTGCCCCTCCGTCAGGTGAGTGTCCTGACGGAGGGGCAAATCCCAAAAGCTAGTGGTGTTTACTGGCAAATAAACCTGTTGGACTTCGACGAGGCAGTTTGTGCGCAGCAAGGTTCCTCCAAACAGCATTGTGAACAAGGCGGTGGCGCAGTGGTTAGCACTGCTGCCTCACAGCGCCAGAGACCCAGGTTCAGTTCCCAGCTTGGATCACTGTCTGTATGGAGTCTGCACATTCTCCCCGTGTCTGCATGGGTTTCGTCCGAATGCTCCAATTTCCGCCCACACTGCAAAGATGTGTAGGTTAGGTGGATTGGCCATGCTAAGTTGTCCCTTAGTGTCCCAAAATGTGCAGGTTAGGTGGATTGGCCATGCTAAATTTTCCCTTAGTGTCCAAAGATGTGAAGGATAGGTGGATTGGCCATGCTAAATTGCCCCTTAGTGTCCAAAGATGTGAAGGTTAGATGGATTGGCCATGCTAAATTGTCCCTTAGTGTCCAAAGATGTGAAGGTTAGGTGGATTGGCCATGCTAAATTGCCCCTTAGTGTCCCAAGGTGTGCAAGTTAGGTGGATTGGCCATGCTAAATTGCCCCTTAGTGTCCCAAGATGTGTAGGTTGGGTGAATTGGCCATGCTAAATTGCCCCTTAGAGTTAGGAGAATTGGCAGCGTAAATACGTGGGGTTACGGGGATAGGGCCTGGGGTGGGATTGTTGTTGGTGCAGGCTCAATGGGCCGAATAGCCTCTTTCTGCACAGTAGGGATTTTCTGATTCTGTAACAGCTACTGGCGTGAACTGGTTCGGTCTACCATAACCAGGAACACCTTCCTGGAGCAGTCCGGGTCATTCCTGAGTTTTCTTGCTTTCTCCTGCTGGCTGGCTTCGTTTGGCCCATTTCCCCCTTTCCAATCCAGGATTTAGTTAAGCATCTGCTTCCATCCTGGATTTAATCCCCACTGTTCCTGTGAAGTTTCACAGCTCCACTTTTCAATTACAGTTTCGTCTCAAGCGAAGGGGCAGACCTCCGATTAAATCTGTCCACAAAAAAACGAAAAGCTCAGTTGGTTTGGGGATGATCCGAGCGAGGCAGGGTCCAGGGCCAAGCCTGAGTGACCGCAGATTGATATAAAACCAGTCCCCAGTTCAGCAACTTAAAGCAAGGCTGGGAGGCTCTTTAACTGAAAGAGGATTTATACCGCATTTCAGTTTCAACATCTATCCGAGGACTCTAATGATTATCTGTAAAGTGAGGAACTTTCCCCTGCAACATTTACTCCATGTTAAATTCAGGAATGTTAAGACGACAGGAGCTAAATAAAAATCCCAAACAAACGATGCGGGGTTCGACTCACTCAGACATTCAGTAACCACAGGTCCTTGATCCAAACCAGGAACTGGTGTCGTCAGTATTGTTTGGTCTTGGTTCAATGAGTCACACTGGGAAGGAGTGGGATTGTCACTAGACTAGTAATCCAGAGACACAGGGTCTCTGGTGACCTGGGTTCATAGGAATTAGGAGCAGATGTAGGCAAATTTAGCCCTTTGAGCTTGCCCCAATTGCAGTCCCACTCAGGCCCAATCCCCGTAACCCCACGTATTTACCCCGCAAATCCCCTGACACTAAGGGGCAATTTAGCATGGCCAATCTACCTAACCTACACATTTTTTGGACACTAATTTACCATTCAGTCAGATCATAGCTGATGTTCTCCCTGGTCTCAAATCCACCCATACCCCTTTATCCCATTTTTAAAACCAAAAATATATCTATCCCCTTCTTGAAACTATTTAATGATTCAGATTCCACTGCGCTATGGGGCAGCGAGTTCCACAAATTCACCACCCTCGTAGTTCCCCCTCGTAGATCATTACAGCGCAGTACAGGCCCTTCGGCCCTCGATGTTGCGCCGACCTGTGATACAAATCTAAAGCCCATCTAACCTACACTATTCCAATATCATCCATATGTTTATCCAATGACCATTTCAATGCCCTTCATGTTGACAAGTCCACAACTATTGCAGGAAGGGCATTCCGCACCCTTACTACTCTCTGAGTAAAGAACCTACCTCTGACATCTGTCCTATATCTATCACCCCTCAATTTAAAGCTATGTCCCCTCGTACTAGCCATCGATCCCAGTTTTAAATCTATCGCCTCTCAACCTTCACTCGGAGGGTGGTGAGTGAGTGGAATCGGCTGCCATCGGTGGTGGTGGAGGCAAACTCGCTGGGGTCTTTTAAGACTTCTGGATGAGTACATGGGATTTAATGGGATTGAGGGTTATAGATAGGCCTGGTAGGTAGGGATATGAACGGCGCAACCTGTGGGCCAAAGGGCCTGTTTGTGCTGTAGTGTTCTATGTTCTATACCAGTGATCTCTTGTTGGAGATTTCCCCATAAAGGGAAACATTTGGTCTATATTTACTCTATCCATCTCTTTTATATCCCTCGATCAGATCCCCTCTGATCCAGTACAAGCCCAAAGTGTTTAATCTCTCCCCGTACGCCAACCCTTCCATCCCCGGAATCAATCTGGGGAAACTCCTCTAAACAGCCTCCACGTCCTTCCTCAGATGAGACCAAAACTGGCCGCAGTAGTCCAAATATGGATCACCATACAATTGCAACAACACTTTCTCTACTTCTATCCTCCAGTTCGAATCCCACGACTGCAGATGGTGAAATTTGAGTTAAATAAAAATCTGGGATTAATGATGACCGTGAAACCATTGCCGATTGTTGGCGAAATTCATCCGGTTCACTGATGTTCCTTTAGGGAAGGAAATCTTCCATCCTTACTGTTGGGGCATGTCCCTTTAAGAGAATTGGTCAGGTGACCTGAGGGTTAAGCTCCACTCTTGGTGGAGCTTGCCTAAGGAGTCTTGTGCTGACTGTGCGAGAGGATAGACGTATTACATAGAAACGTAGAAAAACGACAGCACAATACAGGCCCTTCGGCCCACAAAGTTGTGCCGAACATGTCCCTGCCTTAGAGATTACTAGGCTGACCTATAACCCTCCATCTTACTGAGTTCCATGTACTTATCTAAAAGTCTCTTAAAAGACCCTATCGAATCCGCCTCCACCACCGACGGCAGCCGATTCCACGCTCCCCACCACTCTCTGAGTGAAACCCTTACCCCTGACATCTCCTCTGTACCTACTCCCCAGCACCTCAAACCTGTGTCCTCTCGTGGCAACCATTTCAGCCCTGGGTAAAAAGCCTCTGACTATCCAGTCGCTCAATACTTCTCAACATCTCATACACCTCTATCAGGTCACCCCCTCATCCTTCGTCTCCCCAAGGACAAAAGGCCGAGCTCCCTCAACCTATCCTCATAAGGCATGCTCCCATATCCAGGCAACATCCTTGTAAATTAATAAACGGTATTAATAAACAGTACTTCCACGAACCCTCCTGGTCTTGTCTTAGCTTTGTAAACAATGTCATCTGTAATACTTACCCTGCTCTGGCCTACACGTGACCCCAGAGCCACAGCAATGTGGTTGACTCTCAAATGCCCTCTGAAATAGCTCAAGGGCAATTAGGGACGGAGCGGGGGGGCAAATAGCGTCCCAGCCAGTGACACCAACATCCCATGAATGAATAGAAAAACCCGACCTCTCAAAGGAAGGGAATTGTGGATTCAAGCCTGACTGAGATGAGGACTTATTTCTTCACTCAGAGGATGGTCCTATTTCTGCTGCTCCTGCTCCTATTTCTTATGTTCTTATTGTGAACATGTGGCATTCTCGACCACAGAAGGCTGCGCAGTCCAAGTCATTACATAGATAAAGACATCAAGGGGAAGAGTGTGGGAGAGTGGTGCTGAGATCATACTGAATGACAGGGGAGGCTAGAAGGCCTGAATGGCCTGCTCCCACCCCTATCTTCTTAATTTTTAAAAATTTTATTAGTGTCATAAGTAGGCTTACGTTGACACTGCAATGAAGCTACTGTGAAAATCCCCTAGTCGCCCCACTAGTGTTCGGGTACACTGAGGGAGAATTTAGCACGGCCAATGTACCTAACCAGCGCGCCTTTCCGACTGTGGGAGCACCCAGAGGAAACCCACGCAGACATGGTGAGAAGGTGCATAGACAGTGACCCAAGCCGGGAATCGAACCCAGGTCCCTGTGAGGCAGCAGTGCTAACCACTGCTGCCTGTTTCTTCTCCAGAAATGTTGCCACATGACACATCTGGCAGTCCAGCACAGTGCTGTATTGTCAGAGGAGAGATGTCTCAGGTGAATACAGATGGATTGGCCATGTTAAATTGCCCCCTAGTGTCCAAAGATGTGTAGGTTAGGTGGATTGGCCATGCTAAATTGTCCCTTGGTGTCCAAAGATGTGTAGGTTAGGTGGATTGGCCATGCTAAATTGTCCCTTGGTGTCCAAAGATGTGTAGGTTAGGTGGATTGGCCATGCTAAATTAACCCTTACTGTCCAAAGGTGTGCAGGTTAGGTGGATTGGCCATGCTAAATTGTCCCTTGGTGTCCAAAGATGTGTAGGTTAGGTGGATTGGCCATGCTAAATTGTCCCTTGGTGTCCAAAGATGTGTAGGTTAGGTGGATTGGCCATGCTAAATTGTCCCTTGGTGTCCAAAGATGTGTAGGTTAGGTGGATTGGCCATGCTAAATTGTCCCTTGGTGTCCAAAGATGTGTAGGTTAGGTGGATTGGCCATGCTAAATTAACCCTTACTGTCCAAAGGTGTGCAGGTTAGGTGGATTGGCCATGCTAAATTGTCCCTTGGTATCTAAAGATGGCCAGTTTAGGTGGATTGGTCATGCTAAATTGCCAATTAGTGTCCAAAGATGTGCAGGTTAGGTGGATTGGTTATGCTAAATTGCCCCTTATCGCGTGACAGAAAATGGAATCATTGCCATTCTCTTTTGATAATCTCAATCTAAGCCGTGACCATTTGAAGGACGGGGGGCGGGGAGGCGGGATCTCTCCCTGTTGTCCTGACCAGTGTTAATCCTTCAGCCAACATCACTGGGAAAACTAGCTCTAGTTACTAGCCCGGGACAATCGGCCAGGAGGGTAAATCCAGGAAGAAAGACCCAAAAATGGATCAAATGCCCTCTGCCCTCTCTGTCCCGCTGCCGTGGTTAGGAGGGTCACGGCCACACATTGTTTCTTCAGATTTAGCTCCGGGGATGAAAATCATTCGTTCAAAAAAACTCTGGAATTAAACTTAAGGCATCAGTGAAGGGAAATGTGATATCGATCACCAAAAGCGCAAATCCCTGCAGATCCCTTCTATTAATTCCGGCAGTGAGTGACGGGAAGAATAAGAATTCAGTGTGAGATTGGATAGCCTCCGTAAAACCAGCAGGGAATTGAAGTCATATTGTGTTTGGAAAGTGTCTTGATTTGCCACTTGGTTTGGCTGTTAATTATGTTGCGTCTGAAATGGGAGCTGTCGGCTGATGAAGATGAATCTTCACTCCTTTCCCAAGACTGGCCATCTCTTCTGGGATTACCCTGCAAGGTGGACAGAATAGGTCGGGATCATCGAAAGAGAATTATTCCACTTTCTGTCACGCGATAAGGGGGCAATTTAACATGGCCAATCCACCTGACCTGCACATCTTTGGACACTAAAGGACAATTTAGCATGGCAAATCCACCTAACTTGCACATCTTTGGATACTACGGGACAACTTAGCATGGCCAATCTGCCTAACCTGCACATCTTTGGATACTAAGGGACAACTTAGCATGGCCAATCTGCCTAACCTGCACGTCTTTGGACACTAAAGGACAATTTAGCATGGCCAATCCACCTAACCTGCACATCTTTGGACACTAAAGGACAATTTAACATGGCCAATCCACCTAACTTGCACATCTTTGGATACTATGGGACAACTTAGCATGGCCAATCCACCTAACCTGCACGTCTTTGGACACTAAGGGACAATTTAGCATGGCCAATCCACCTAACCTGCACATCTTTGGATACTAAGGGACAACTTAGCATGGCCAATCTGCCTAACCTGCACGTCTTTGGACACTAAAGGACAATTTAGCATGGCCAATCCACCTAACCTGCACATCTTTGGACACTAAGGGACAATTTAGCATGGCCAATCCACCTAACCTGCACATCTTTGGACACTAAGGGGCAATTTAGCATGGCCAATCTGTCTAACCTGCATGTCTTTGGACACTAAAGGACAATTTAGCATGGCCAATCCCCCTAACCTGCATATCTTTGGACACTAAAGTCCAATTTAGCATGGCCAATCCACCTAACTTGCACATCTTTGGATACTAAGGGACAACTTAGCATGGCCAATCCACCTAACCTGCACGTCTTTGGACACTAAGGGACAATTTAGCATGGCCAATCTGTCTAACCTGCACATCTTTGGATACTAAGGGACAACTTAGCATGGCCAATCTGCCTAACCTGCACGTCTTTGGACACTAAAGGACAATTTAGCATGGCCAATCCACCTAACCTGCACATCTTTGGACACTAAGGGACAATTTAGCATGGCCAATCCACCTAACCTGCACATCTTTGGACACTAAGGGGCAATTTAGCATGGCCAATCTGTCTAACCTGCATGTCTTTGGACACTAAAGGACAATTTAGCATGGCCAATCCCCCTAACCTGCATATCTTTGGACACTAAAGTCCAATTTAGCATGGCTAATCCACCTAACTTGCACATCTTTGGATACTAAGGGACAACTTAGCATGGCCAATCCACCTAACCTGCACGTCTTTGGACACTAAAGGACAATTTAGCATGGCCAATCCCCCTAACCTACACATCTTTGGACACTAAGGGGCAATTTAGCATGGCCAATCCACCTAACCTGCACATCTTTGGACACTAAGGGGCAATTTAGCATGGCCAATCCCCCTAACCTACACATCTTTGGACACTAAGGGGCAATTTAGCATGGCCAATCCACCTAACCTGCACATCTTTGGACACTAAGGGGCAATTTAGCATGGCCAATCCCCCTAACCTGCATATCTTTGGACACTAAAGTCCAATTTAGCATGGCCAATCCCCCTAACCTACACATCTTTGGACACTAAGGGGCAATTTAGCATGGCCAATCCACCTAACCTGCACATCTTTGGACACTAAGGGGCAATTTAGCATGGCCAATCCCCCTAACCTACACATCTTTGGACACTAAGGGACAATTTAGCATGGCCAATCCACCTGACCTGGAATCTTTGGACACTAAGGGGCAATATAGCATGGCCAATCCACCTAACCTGCACATCTTAGGAGTGGGAGGAAACCGGAGCACCGGAGGAAACCCATGCAGACATGGGGAGAATGTGCAAACTCCACACAGACAGTTACCTGAGGCCAGAATCAAACCCGGGTCCCTGGCGCTGTGAGGCATCAGTACTAGCCACTGTGCCACCGTGCTCCCCATTTCCATTATAAATGGAAGTAATCTGAAGTTGGCTCTTGATTTCAAGAGATGTGGCTGTGACTATTTCCCTTTAGCAGCTTGTTCCCTTGTGGAGTGTTCCTTGGGAAGAAAGATTGTTGATACACTGGCCAGAATTTGATTTGATTTAGGTTAAGGGGATTGGCCCTGCTAAATTGTCCCTTAGTGTCTAAAGATGTGCAGGGGATTGCCATGCTAAAATGTTGCATAGTGTCTAGGTAGATTGGCCATGCTAAATTGTCCCTTAGTGTCCAAAGATGTGTAGGTTAGGTGGATTGGCCATGCTAAATTGTCCCTTAGTGTCCAAAGATGTGTAGGTTAGGTGGATTGGCCATGCTAAATTGCTCCTTAGTGTCCAAAGATATTAGTAAACAGTGAAAAGTATTGTTCCTTGCGTGCGATATAGTGGCATGCTGCTGCCTCACAGCGCCAGGAACCCGGGTTCAGTTCCCGTCTTAGGTCACTGCTGGTGTGGAGCTTGCACATTCTCCCCGTGTCTGCATGGGTTTCCTCCATGTGCTCCAGTTTCCTCCCGCACTCCAAAGATGTGCAGGTTAGATGGATTGGCCGTGCTAAATTTTCCCTCAGTGTCAGGGGGGACAAGTGGGGTAAATATGTGGGATTAGGACTTGAGTGGAATTGTTGTCCGTGCAGACTCGATGGGCCAAATGGCCTCTTTCAGGACTGTAGGGATTCTACACTAAGCGTACTGTTCATAGGGAAGGCAAGACGAGGGTGCAGAATGAAGTGTTACAGTCATAGCTAGGGTGTAGAGAAAGATCAACTTAATTCCCCGGCTGTTCACGCCCCACTGGTGCTGACGGTGAGGTGGAGAATTTGGCGCTCACTGACACTGTCCAGGAGATGCCTTTAAATATGGCATCCGGGTGAGTGAAGACTTGAGGTCACGGCAAGGCTGAGGTCGCCCTGCCAGCAGTCTGATACAAAACCCTTGCCTTGACAAGGCAGTGCGATACAATATGGCGGAAAAGGCCACCAGGCCTGAGGTAGAGAGATTCTTCCCGCTCAGAAAGGACAGTAGGACTAGGGGGCACAGCCTCAAGATAAAGGGGAGGGTAGTTTAGAACGGAGTTGAGGAGGAACTTCTTCACTCAAAGGGTGGTGAATCTCTGGAATTCTCTGCCCGTTGAAGTGGTGGAGGCTACCTCGCTAAATATATTTAAGTCACAGGTGGATAGGTTTCTGATAGACAGGGGAGAAAGCGGGAAAGTGGAACTGATCCACTTCAGATCAGCCATGATCTTATTGAATGGCGGGGCAGGCTCGAGGGGCTAGATGGCCGACTCCTGCTCCTATTTCTTATGTCCTTATTGTCATTGGTGGGTTCCCCATCCGATACTTTGCCGGTGTCTGGAATGGGGGGGTCCAGAAGGATAAAGACAACATGATCCCCCTGAATAAAGCTGATATCTTGACACATGAGCATGGGAAAGCTTGGGCAAAGTGTTTCACATCCTTAGTTTTTTTTTTCCCCCTTTTGATTCGGGAAGTAGTTACAATGAACCTGCCTTGTTCTTTGTTTGAGCTCTGGGAAGCTGTCGTGACTGATTCTTCCTCATCGGAAGGCGCACACAGCGGGGGAGCTCCTGCAGTATTGGCAAAGCTCTCTAAACTCACACACAAAACAACTCCTCTTCCAGCCAGGCTCGGAGGGGGGAATACGAGAGTCGTTTTGACCCCTCCTTGTGCGAAGGTGAAAGCAATCAGCCCGTCACGATTGAAGAACAGGGGAGTTGTCGCTACTGCCATATTGATCCTCTAACCAAAACCTCACCTGGTTAGTCTTGCGTGACGGTAACTTGTGTGAAAATTGGCTGCTGTGTTCTTTACATTAAGACAGCAACAACACTACCAGAAGGATGTCGAGGCTTTAGAGAGAGTGAAGAACAAAAACAGCCCGGGAAACAGGCCCTTCGGCCCAACGAGCCATTTTAATACTACCATTCCCCCCTCCACCCTTGTCTATGGCATTCCACATTGAGGGAAAACTCATTTAGGGACAATTTATTACCTCCAATCAGCCTAAGAGCACATCTTTGGGGTGTGGGAGGAAACCGGAGCACCCGGAGGAAACCCACGCAAGCACGGGGAGAATGCGCAAACTCCCGCAGACACCGGCCCAAATCCACGTGTCTGCACAGCAAACAGTGATAGTCACTGAGCTGTCGTCTTGCCCAAGAGGTTGGAGAAACTCGGTTTGTTCTCACTGGAATGATGGAGGTTGAGGGGGCAACCTGATAGAAATCTACAAGATTATGAGGGGCATTTACAGAGCGGATAGAAGCTTCTTCCCAGGGTGGAAGGGTCAATTACTAGGGGGGGGCAGAGGTTTAAGGTGTGAGGGGCAATGTTTAAAGGAGATGTACGAGGCAAGTTTTTTACACAGAGGGTGGTTGGTGGGTGCTGGGGGAGGTAGTGGAAGCAGACACGATAGTGAGTTTTAAGGGGCGTCTGGACAAATACATGAATAGGATGGGAATAGAGGGATATGGTTCCTGGAAGAGGAAGGGGGGGTTTAGTTCAGTCGGGCAGCACGGTTGGTGTGGGAGGAAACCGGAGCACCTGGAGGAAACTCGCGCAGACACGGGGAGAATGTGCAAACTCCGCACAAGCAGTGACCCGAGCCAGGAATCGAACCCGGCTTCCTGGCGCTGTGAGGCAGCAGTGCCAACCACTGTGCCACCATATCGCACGCAAGAAACAATGCTTTTCATACTGCGAGGGTTTCCTCTGGGTGCTCCCACAGTCCAAAGATGTGCAGGTTAGGTTGATTGGCCATGCCTATTAGTGTCAGGGGGATTAGTAAGGTAAATAAGTTGGGTCACGGGGATAGGGCCTGGGTGGGATTGTGGTTGGTGTAGACTTGATGGGCCGAATGGCCTCCTTCTGCATTGTGGGAATTCTATGACCCACTGAACCATAACTGACACCAAATAATATTAATTACACCATGTACTGGCCTGCATTTTTAAAAAAGCTTTACTTTTTGCTCATTCATTCATGGGACATGGGCTGGGCCAGTATTTATTGCCCATCCCTAGTTGCCCTTGGAGGGCAGTTGAGAGTCAACCACATTGCTGTGGTTCTGGAGTCACAGGTAGGCCAGACCAGGGAAGGATGGCAGATTTCCTTCTCTAAAGGGACATTTGTGAACCAGATGGGTTTTTCCGACAATTGACAATTGTTATATGGCCATCGGTAGATTCTTAATTCCAGATACTTTTTACTGAATTCATATTTCATCACCTGCCGTGGTGGGATTCGACCCTGGGTCCCCAGACGATGAAGGGTTGGCTCTGATCTCTCCCCACAGGTGCTGCCATGTTGAGATTTTCCAGCAATTTTCTGTTTTTGTCTCCAGAACATTCGCTGAGTTTCTGGATTAATAGTTTAGTGATTATACCACTAGGTCATCACCTCTCCCTTTAGAAAGATGCAGAATCATAGAATCCCTACAGTACAGGAGAGAGACCATTCAGCCCATCGAGTCTGTACCAACCACAATCCCACCCAGGAACTAACCCCATACCCCTACATATTTACCCACTAATCCCTCTAACCTCAGGACACTAAGGGGCAATTTTAGCATAGCCAATCAACCCAACCCACACATCTTTGGACTGTGGGAGGAAACTGGAGCACCTGGAGGAAACCCACGCAGACATGAAGAGAATGTGCAAACTCCACACAGACAGTGACCCGAGCTGGGAATCGAACCCAGGAGCTGTGAGGCAGCAGTGCTAACCACTGTGCTACCGTGCCCCCCACCCCCCCCCCCCAACAGTTTGTTATACAGGTTCTGACTGTACCTTCCACCTCTTGTTCAACCCCTTAGCTTGTGATGTTTTAATATGAACCTATTCAAATGACCTGAATTTAACACAGAATTGACCATTCAGAGACAAGCGACTCACTTAGCAGCTTCCAGTGGAATTATCTGGCTCTCTGTAGTAAATGCATCTTAGAGTTCAAATCAGGATAATCCTTTGAAATTTAATAGCCTCTAAGCCTTGCTTAAGTGGCTGAACTAGGGCCAGTGCAGCGGATTGCTAATATACTGATCTGCGGTAATTCTGACAATCAAGTGTGAGCTTGAAGCTTATCTCTTGCCTGTCAAAGGTCTCCCACATCCAGTGGAACTTCACAAAGATTCATCCCGCTAACCCCCGGCCCGATTTAGTTTCCCAGATCGGATACTCTGGCCAGCGCTCGTGGCTTTATGCTTGGGAACCGTTTACATGTCACAGGACATTAGCCTTGACAAGCTCAGTCATGTCATCCTCATTCCCTTCCTGGTTCAGGTCATAGAAGTGCAGAAGGAGGCCACTCGACCCATCGAGCCTGCACCGACAACAATCCCACCCAGGCCCCTATCCCCATAACCCCATGTATTTACCCCGCTAATCCCGCTGACATGAAGGGGCAATTTAGCATGGCCAATCCACCTAACCTGCACATTTATGGACACGTGTGTGTGTGTGTGTGTGCACATTAACATGTGTGTCTGTGTGTGCATGTGTCTGTGCCTGTCTGTGTGAATGCGTGCACTGAGTGACGGTGTGAATGTTGTGTGTTGTTTGCCCAGTAGCCGCCTCCTCCTCCCAGTGATGGGACCTCTGCGAAACACTGCGCCCTGTCAGCTGCTGCGATGGACACGAAGGCCTTTCCTTCCCAAGTCTATTAAAAGTCAGGCCGCAGAATCCCTTGGCTGGGCACTCGATCTGGCCTGACTGACAGCTATTCCCCCAAGCCCAGCTTTTTCCTCCTGCTGGCCTGGCGCACTTCCCTGCTAACAGCCGATCTGTGATTAATGGACTTGTCAGCTACGGAGCTGCACAACGTGGACATTCGGTGATTAACAGTGAAAGCCAGTGACAAGAGGAAAATCTCTTTAATCACAAAGTGGGGGGGGGGGGGGAGCGGCTCAGTGAACTGATCGGTGGCTCAGTGAGTGACAGCCTGTCACTGCGGGTTCCCACCAACCCCCCATAAAGAGGGACGCACGGACTTGATGCAGGATCTGTGCAACCTACTCGAGATCTGTAGTCAGTTGGACTTACACAGTTGACAGAGAAAGACAAGCCGACCAACAAAGGGTTGACCTGGACTTAAATTACACGACAAGGGCCCCAAAAACCCCACCCGAGGACCTTACCACGGCGTCCTGTCCCGCTACGATTCCCAAGGCAGCCGGGAGCAGATCCCGCAATCCCACCTTGGAAAAACTGCCCCTCCTGTTCCATTAACCGAACGGACTGAAGCTTTTCTTAAAGAGGATGGGGAGGTGAGAATGAGCCAATATTGAATCTCTCCAGATTATTCAAAGGAGAAAGAGCAGTACAGAAGCAGGCCCTTCGGCCCTCCAAGCCTGTGCTGTTCCCATTGTCCTATCCAGTCCAATCATTTGTATCCCTCTATTCCCCGTCTGTTCATGTGCCTCTCAAAATAAGCCTCAAATGTCACTCACATGTCTGCCTCAACCACCTCACTCGACAGTCCATTCCAGGCCCCCAAAACCCTCTGTGTGAAAAAAACTTGCCATGATGTGGAGATGCCGGCGTTGGACTGGGGTAAACACAGTAAGAAGTCTGACAACACCAGGTTTCAGTTCAGCCGGTTTATTTGATAGTAAACTCACAAACTTTTGAGGTTTGCCCCTTTGTCAGGTGAATGGAGAGTTCTGGCCTCAGACAGAGCATATAACAGCACAGACAGTTTACAGATTACTGATTAGAATGCGAATCTTTACACCTAACCTGCTATTCAAGTCTTAAAGTGGCCAACAATGTGAGTGGAAGGAGCACTGATCACAAGTTAAAGAGATGTGTATTGTCTCCAGACAGTACAGTAAGTGAGGTTTTGCAAACCCAGGCAAGTCATGTGGGGTTACAGATAGTGAGACATGAACCCAAGACCCCTGTTGAGACCGTCCTCATGTGATAGCCAAGTTCCCTACAGTGCAAAAGGAGGCCATTTGGCCCATCGAGTCTGTACCAACCACATTCCCACCCAGGCCCTATCCCAATAACCCCATGCATTTACCCTAGCTAGTGCCCTGGCACTAAGAAGCAATTTTGGCACGGCCAATCCACCTAACCCACACGTCTTTGGAGTGTGGGAGGAAACCGGAGCGCCCGGAGGAAATGCACGCAGACACGGGGAGACACAGACAGTCACCCAGGGCCAGAATCGAACCCGGGTCCCTGTGAGGCAGGAGCGCTAACCGCTGTGTGTCGCCCCCTATCTGCCATCCTTTCCTGGTCTGGCCTACACAGCAGTGTGGTTGACTCTGGAATGACCAAGTGAGACAGGGGCAATTAGGGATGGACAACAAGTGCCTGTCCTTGCCTGCATCAACCACGTCATCTATGACAAGACTGTTTAAATGCATGCCGCATTTAGAAAGAGCTCGATTTGAATCTAGTTACTGTGTTCATCATATTTAACATGGCTTAGGTCCCATTTCAAAAATAATTTATAATTCTTGCAGAACCTTTCATGACACAAAGTGCATAACAGTTAATTAAGCAGTGCGGTCACTGTTAGATAGACTAATGCAGCAACTGATTAATGTACATCTACAGAATCATAGAATCTGTACAATGCAGAAGGAAACCATTCGGCCCATCGAGCCTGCACCGACCGCAATCCCACCCCATCCCCATAACCCCATGCATTTACCCCAACTAGTCCCCCTGACACTAAGCGGTAAGTTACCATGGCCGATCCACCGAACATGCGCTTCTTTAGACTGTGGGAGGAAACCGGAGCATCCGGAGGGAACCCACGCAGACACGGGGAGAACGTGCAAACTCCACACAGACAGTGACCCGAGCCGGGAATCGAACCCGGATCCCTGGCGCTGTGAGGCAGCAGCGCTAACCCACTGTGCCACCCATAAAAGATTCTTCAAAGAATCACGGCACGGTAGCACAGTGGGTTAGCACTGCTGCTTCACAGCTCCAGGTACCCGGGTTCGATTCCCGGCCTCGGGTCACTGTCTGTGTGGAGTTTGCACATTCTCCTCGTGTCTGCGTGGGTTTCCTCCGGTTTCCTCCCACAGTCCAAAGATGTGCGGGTTAGGTTGATTGGCCATGCTAAGAAATTGCCCCTTGGTGTCCAGGGTAGTGTAGGTGAGAGGGATTAGTGGGTATAATGTGTAGGGATATTAGATTGGCTAGGAGGGAGTTGAAGAGGGAGTTAAGAAGGGCTAGAAGAGGGCATGAGATGACTTTGGCTGATAGGATTAAGGAGAATCCTAAGGCGTTCTATAGGTATGTCAAGAACAGAAGGTTGGTTAGGGCAAGATTAGGGCCAGTTACAGACAGTAGGGGGAAGTTGTGTGTGGAACCGGAAGAGATTGGAGAGGCATTGAACCATTATTTCTCTTTGGTGTTCACGCAGGACGATATGAATGTAGCTGAGGAGGTCACTGGGGTGAAGGGGTGTAAAATAGAAAGTATTGCAGTTGATACAGAGGATGTGTTGGATATTCTAGAAGGGTTGAAAATAGATAAGTCCCCTGGTCCAAACGGGATTTACCCTAGGATTCTATGGGAGGCAAGAGAGGTGATTGCAGAGCCACTGGCTCTGATCTTCAGGTCGTCGTTGGTCTCTGGTATAGTACCGGAAGATTGGAGGACAGCGAATGTTGTCCCATTGTTTAAGAAGGGGAACAGAGACTTCCCTGGGAATTATAGACCAGTGAGTCTTACTTCTGTAGTGGGCAAGGTTTTAGAAAGAATTATTAGGGATAGGATTTATAGTTATTTGGAGAGTAATGAATTGATTAGAGATAGTCAGCATGGTTTTGTAGCGGGAAGGTCGTGCCTTACTAACCTTATTGAGTTCTTTGAGAAGGTGACCAAAGAGGTGGGTAGGGGTAAGGCAGTAGACGTGGTATATATGGATTTTAGTAAGGCGTTTGATAAGGTTCACCATGGTATGCTTCTGCAGAAAATGCAGATGTATGGGATTGGTGGTAATTTAGGTACTTGGATCAGGAATTGGTTAGCAGATAGGAGACAGAGGGTGGTGGTTGATGGTAATTATTCATCATGGAGTTCGGTTACGAGTGGTGTGCCTCAGGGATCTGTTTTGGGGCCACTGCTGTTTGTAATCTTTATTAATGATCTGGATGAGGGTATAGTTGGGTGGATTAGTAAGTTTGCTGATGACACCAAAGTCGGAGGTGTGGTAGATTGTGAGGAAGGGTGTCGAAGTTTGCAGGGTGACTTGGACAGGTTGCAGAGCTGGGCCGCGAGGTGGCGGATGGAGTTTAATGCGGAGAAGTGTGAGGTAATCCATTTCGGTAGGAATAACAGATGTGTTGAGTATAGGGCTAACGGGAGGACTTTGAATAGAGTGGAGGAGCAGAGGAATCTAGGTGTATGTGCACATAGATCCCTGAAAGTTGGGAATCAAGTAGATAAGGTTGTTAAGAAGGCGTACGGTGTCTTGGCGTTTATTGGTAGGGGGATTGAATTTAGGAGTCGCAGCGTCATGTTGCAACTGTACACAACTCTGGTGCGGCCGCACTTGGAGTACTGTGTGCAGTTCTAGTCCCCACATTACAGGAAGGATGTGGAGGCTTTGGAGAGGGTGCAGAGGAGGTTTACCAGGATGTTGCCTGGTATGCAGGGGAGGTCCTATGAGGAGAGACTGAGGGATTTGGGGTTGTTTTCACTGGAAAGAAGGCGGCTAAGAGGGGATCTTATAGAAACATATAAGATGATTAGAGGTTTAGATAGGGTGGATGGTGATAGCCTGTTTCCTCGGATGGAGAAAGCTAGCACGAGGGGGCATGGCTTTAAATTAAGGGGGGGTAGTTATAGGACGGATGTCAGGGGCAGGTTCTTTACCCAGAGGGTGGTGAGGGACTGGAATGCCCTGCCTGCTGCAGTTGTAAATGCGCCTAGTTTGGGGGCGTTTAAGAGATTGGTGGATAGGTTTATGGACGAAAAGGGATTGGTTTAGATTAGTGGGTCAATGTTTTTTTTTAAAAATAAGACTGGTCGGCGCAACATTGTGGGCCGAAGGGCCTGTTCCGCGCTGTAATGTTCTATGTTCTATGATATGGGGGGGTAGGGTCTGGGTGGGATTGTGTTCGGTGCAGACTCGATGGGCCGAAGGGCCTCTTTCTGCACTGTAGGGTTCTATGATTCAAAGGTGGAACTTACACTGAACCGTCGCAAACAGCAGACAGGTACATTTCCCGTTAACCTGGGTTTTTTTTGGCGTTTGCTGAGCAGTATTGGTCAAGGCACTCACCCGCTTAATGTCCAGCTTGGCCAGGCAGATGGTCCCTCCTCCAACAGATGGCAGTGAATCTGGCTGCGTGGCACTCCCTCAGTGACGCCCTCGACGGCACACTTCCGGTAGCTTGTGCAGGTTTTGGGGGGTGCCGCGCCCTCGAGCGGGGCCTTGAAGAGGCAGCGAAGGTTCAGAGAGCAGCAGGAATTATTTCAGCGGGGCGAGGGAAGAGAGGTGAGAGGTTCAGGTCCTCGGAGGCACGGGTAATAAAGCTGCCAACACTCGATTTAAGTTGGGCAGCGAGCCCAGAATTAGAGGGAGCACGCACAAAATTATTTCATGTCAGCTGGTAATTGTGGTATTTGTCTTCCAGAGCCTTGAATACAGATCAGATGGTGTGTGGCTAATAGTAACATTGAATTACATAGCGTGTGCATTGAATTACATAGGGTTTACATAGGGTGACATAGGATATACATAGGATATACATAGGATGACATAGGATATACATAGGATGACATAGGATACACATAGGATTACACAGGGTATACATAATGATTACATAGAATATACATAGGATTGCATGTGATATGCATAGAGTATACGCATAATTACATAGAGTATACATAGGATGACATTGGATATACGTAGGATGACAAGATATAGATATGATTACACAGGGTATACATAATGCATAGAATATACACACAATTACATAGGATGACATTGGATACATATAGAATGACAGAGGATATACATAGGATTACACAGGGTATACATAATGATTGCGTAGAATATACATAGGATTGTATTGGATATACATAGAGTATACACATAATTACATAGAATATACATAGGATGACATTGGATATACATTGGATGACAAGATATAGATATGATTACACAGGGTATACATAATTATTGCATAGAATATACATTGAATAGCATGATATATATAGAATGTGCACATATTTACATAGAATATACATAGGATGACATTGGATATACACAGGATGACATAAGATATACATAGGATTACACAGGGTATACTTAATGATTGCATACAATATACATAGGATTGCATAGAATATACATAGAGTATACACACAATTATGTTGAATATACATAGGGTGACATTGGATATATATAGGATGACATAGGATATACATAGAATATACACATAATTACATAGAATATACATAAGATGATATTGGATATATATAGGATGACATAGGATATACATATGACTTCACAGGGTATACATAATGATTGCATAAAATATACATGGGATTGCATTGGATATATATAGAATATACATAGGATTACATAGGCTTACTTAGGGTTGCAGTATTACACAGGATATACATAAGACATACTTGGATTTCATACGATATATTTAGGATGACTCAGGATTACATAATCAGATCATTCGACCCAACCAGTTGAGACTAGTGTTTCAGACCCACTCCATCCGTCCTTTCTCACGACCATCAAAACCCTCGATTTCTTCGTCCTGCGTTGACTTGTCTAGTTTCCCCTGAAGTACATCGACACTATTCCCTTCCTCGACTCCCTGTGGGAACGAGATCCACATTCTTGCCGCTCCTGATTGGATTTCTTGGGGATTATTTTGTCCGGTTTTTAGTTCGGCTCTTCCCCACAAAGGAAATCCTCGGTATCCACTCCATCGCCTTCTACCATTTCAACCCCCGTGGTAAGGACACTCCTGGGGTGCGTGGAGGGGGGTCCTTAGTTATTCTGGCTGCTTTTCCCCGAGGCAGCAGGAAGTGTAGACAGAGTCAGTGGATGGGAGGCTGGTTTGTGTGATGGATTGGGCTACATTCATGACCCTTTTGTAGTTCCTTGCGGCCTTGGGCAGAGCAGGAGCCCATACCAAGCTGTGATACAACCAGAAAGAATGCTTTCTGTGGTACTTCTATAAAAAGTGGTGAGAGTCGTAGCGGACATGCCAAATTTCCTTCCCTTATGAGAAAGTGGAGGTGTTGGTGGGCTTTCTTAACTAGAGCAAAATGAAACATTACATTTTTGATTTCAAATTCCCATCAGAAAAAGGTAAAGGGAAAATCCTGCGGATGCTGGAATCTGAAACAGGAACAGAAACTGCTGGAAAATCCCGGCAGGTCTGACAGCCTCTGTGGAGAGAGAAGAGAGCCAATGTTTCCATGATGTTTGACAGGGGGTGTTACTACATTTGACACTCACGCACCTGGACAGGGATAATTTTGCGACCATGTGCAGGTCGCGCTGGGTGGGGGGGGGGTCAGAGAATCGCTGGGGAGGGTCCTCGCGCGTTTACAACAGTGGGAAACCCCCTTTGGGATTCTCCCAGCCCCCCCCCCACCCCAACAGCCCGATACAATCGAACTCCCACCCAGCCACTCATTTCAGTACGATTTGTCTGTTTGAATCGTGTTTGTAGGGATGGGGCCTGGGTGGGATTGTTGTCGGGGCAGGCTCGAGGGGGCCCAATGGCCTCCTCCTGCACTGTAGAGGTTCTCCCTGCTCCCGGGATTCTCCGACCCTCAGGCGCAGCTGGAAAGCCGGCGCGGATCACTACCGGTCTCCAGAGACAGAGCCCACGGCCTTGCTGTGGTGGCGGGGGGGTGGGGGGAGGTGAGGGGGTGGGGGGGATGTGTGGGGGGGCTGGGGTGGGTATATGGAAGCAGTACCCATTGGGTGGGGCCTTATTCCAGCGATTTATGTTCGGGGTGGGCGGGGGGGATGCTGGTGGGGGTTTATGCCATTCAGTGGGGTGGGGTGGGAGGGGGGGGGTGGGGTCTGATCCTGATGGGGTGGAAGGGATCTTTAATCTCATTCTGAGGTCGAGGTGCCTGCTGTGACGCAGTGTCGCCCAACGCTTCGCGAAGCCACCCACTCCGTGACAGGTAGTCGACCCCCTCAAGGTCCGCCAGGGAATTACGGGAATATTGCATTCCTGCAAATGAAGGAGCGGGCTTGTTGAATTTCCCAGGCAAAGGCAGTCAGTTCTCGTCACGTTTTCAAGCCAGATTGTGGGAAATTACTTTTTGAGATACGGCTGCCAGTGAAACTGAAACCATTCCACGCTCACGAAAGGTACAGCCAAAATCCCTCAGCAGTTTCTCACATTTTGCAAGGCAGTCATGGGAATAATTTTCCCTGGCTCCCAGATTGCAACGATTCTAATTTCAGGTCCCTGGATGTTGGCGCCATCCATTCTCAAACCCCGGTGAGAAGTTGGCCTGGGCCTCACCTGTTTTTCAGGCATACACTGGGCAGCTAAGGACTTTCAAAAAGGCGCCCCCTGGTGTTTTGGATTGGGCCTTCTGCCTCTGGGCAGCACCTTGGCACAGTGGTTCGCCCTGCTGCCTCCAGGCGCCAGGGACACGGGTTCCTTTGGTAACTCCCGAGCTCTAGGGTTATGTACCCGGGGACCACCATCGGCACATCTCCCATGTTTTGTCTTTCGATATGCAGGTTGGGTGGTGGTCTGATGTTACAGTATATATGAGAAGATGAAGGATAAGGAATGAGATAGAGAGTCTGGCGAACTGTTGCGGCGACAATAATCTCTCCCCCAGTGTCAACAAAATGAAGGATATTGTCATCGACCTCGGGAAGCGTAGTGAGAACATGCCCCTGTCTACATCAACGGGGACAAAGTAGAAATGGTCGAGAGCTTCATGTTTTTAGGTGTCCAGATCACCAACAACCTGCCCTGGTCCCCCCCCCATGCTGACACTATCATTAAGAAAGCCCACCAACACCTCTACTTTCTCAAAGACTAAGGAAATTTGGCATGTCCGCTACGACTCTCACCAACTTACAGACGCACCATAGAAAGCATTCTTTCTCAATGTATCACAGCTTGGTATGGCCTCCTGCTCTACCCAAGACCACAAGGAACTACAAAAGGTTGTGAATGTAGCCCAGTCCATCACACAAACCCGCCTCCCATCCGTTCACTCTGTCTACACTTCCCGCTGCCTCGGAAAAGCAATCAGCATAATTAAGGACCCCCACGCACTCCGGACATTCTCTCTTCCACCTTCTTCCGTCGGGAAAACGATACAAAGGTCTGGGGTCATGTCCCAACCGACTCAAGAGCAGCTTCTTCCCTGCTGCTGTCAGACTTTTGAATGGACCTACCTGGCATTAAGTAGATCTTTCTCTACACCCTAGCTATGACTGTAACACTACATTCTGCACCCTCTCCTTTCCTTCTCTATGAATGGCATGCTTTGTCTGTATAGCGCGCAAGAAACAATATTTTCTACTGTATACTAATACATGTGACAGTAATAAATCAAATCAAATCATACATGTATAATTGTGTGTGTGTGTGTGTGTGTGTGTGCGTGCTGGTGTATATTTCAGTGTATATGGATTATTGTGTATACCTGGGGGAGCCTTTGTGCATCTGTGGGTACGTGTGTGTGCATTAGATCCAAATGTAATTCCATTCACCAGTTGATGTGCTTTAAAAAGATGCAGCGTGAAGACTTAACACTCTTACCTGCAGGCTATCTAACCTAATCTCATTGCAAAGTCAGCCTCTTAAGTGCAGGTATTTATAAGTCACAATGCTAATCAGCACAGATTTCAGCTGTAATACTGTGTGTTTACACGCGAAATAACATTAAATTTTAAAGACATATTTTGCAGTGAGGAGATCTGAGGCAGCACTGCCCTCAGCACCGCAGCTGCTGCCCTGCCAGTGATTAATATAACTTCACTCTTGCTGCGTTCTTATCCCAGGGAGAACCTCAGACAAGCTTCACGGCTTAATTAATGGAGCAGGAGCAGAACTGTGAGCCTAACCAGTCCGGGGGGGTTGAGATTTAGGCGGCGCAGTGGTTAGCATCGGTTAGTGAGAGTAGGCCGTTCGGCCCCTCGAGTCTGCTCCGCCATTCAGCATGAGCATGGCTGATTCTCTGTCTCAACACCAGGGGCGCTGCTGCCTCACTGGGCCAGGGATCCGGGCTCGGTTCCCGGCTTGGGTCACCGCCTGTGCGGAGGTTGCATGTTCTCCCCATGTCTGCATGGGTTTTCTTCCAGGTGCTCAGGTTTCCTCCGAAAGACGTGCTGGTTAGGGTGCATTGGCCGTGCTAAATTCTCCCCCGGTGTACCCGAACAGGCGCCGGAGTGTGGCGACTGGGGGATTTTCACAGTGACTTCATTGCAGTGTTAATGCATGCCTACTTGTGACACAAATAAATAAGAAGAAGATTCTGTTCCAGTGTCCCACATTCTTATTATTGATACATTGTAAAGATAACAGACTGATTCATTTAATTTTTTTTATTCATTGGTGGGACATGGGTGTCACTGGCTGGGCCAGCATTTATTACCCATCCCTAGTTGCCCGAGGGCAGTTGAGAGTCAACCACATTGCTGTGTGGCTCTGGGGTCACATAATAAGAACATAAGAACATAAGAAATAGGAGCAGGAGTAGGCCATCTAGCCCTTCGAGCCTGCCCCGCCATTCAATAAGATCATGGCTGATCTGTCGTGGCTCAGTTCCACATTCCCGCCCTCTCCCCATAACCCTTAATCCCCTCTCTTATCAAAAACCCATCAACCCGCGTCTTAAAAATATTTAGCGAGGCAGCCTCCACCACTTCAACGGGCAGAGAATTCCAGAGATTCACCACCCTTTGAGTGAAGAAGTTCCTCCTCAACTGCATTCTAAACCACCCCCCCTTTATCTTGAGGCTGTGCCCCCTAGTCCTACTGTCCTTTCTGAGCAGGAAGAGTCTCTCCACCTCTATCCTATCCATCCCATTCATCATCTTATATGTCTCAATGAGATCTCCCCTCATTCTACAAGCCTAATTTATTCAGCCTCTCCTCATAGCTCAACCCCCTCAACTCCGGCATCAGCCTAGTAAACCTCTTCTGCACTCCCTCCAAGGCCAAAATATCCTTTTGTAAGTACGGCGCCCAAAACTGCACACAGTACTCCAGCTGCGGCCTCACCAATGCCCTATACAGCCGCAGCAAGACCTCCCTACTTTTATATTCAATCCCCCTCGCTATGAAGGCCAGCATCCCATTCACATGTAGGCCAGACTGGGTAAGGACGGCAGATTTCCTTCCCTAAAGGGGACATTAGTGAACCAGATGCGTTTTTCCGACAATGGTTTCATGGTCATCAGTAGATTCTTAATTCCCAGATGTATTTTTATTGAATTCAAATTCCACCATCTGCCGTGTCGGGATTCGAACCCGGGTCCCCAGAATATTGGCTGAGTTTCTGGATTAATAGTCCAACGATAATACCACAGAGGGTGGTGGGGGCCTGGAATGCACTACCAAGCAAGGTAGTTGAGGCGGACATGCTAGGATCATTTAAGACTTATTTAGATAGCCACATGAACAGACTGGGAATAGAGGGATACAAACGGATGGTCTAGTTATGAACACATGATCGGTGCAGGATTGGAGGGCCGAAGGGCCTGTTCCTGTGCTGTATTGTTCTTTGTACACTGGCCAAGTATGGGTGATGGTTTCAGCAGTCGATGAGCTGAGACAGGGGTAGGATTGGCCGATGTTATCAAGATGGATATCGATACGATGACATGGATATGTTTAGGAAGCTCCTCTCTCTCACTTCACAACAAGGTTACGAGCGGTCTTGTTCAGATATTTGTCAGGGGGGAGGGATGAGGTCAGTGACGAGGGAACGGAGTTTGTGGTAGACGCCAAAGTTGGGATTGGTCTTCCCAATATTTATTTGGAAGAAATTACTGGGTGTTGGATAAGCAACTTAGAATTGGAAGAGGGTTTGGGGTAGTAACGGTGAGGGTGAACTGGGTGTTGCCAGCTTACATAGAAATCATAGAATCCCTACAGTGCAGAAGGAGGCCATTCGGCCCATCGAGTCTGCACCAACAACAATCCCACCCCAGACCCTATCCCCACATATTTACCCCGCTGATCCCTCTAACCTATGCATTCTGGGACACTAAGGGGCAATTTAGCATGGCCGATCCACCTACTGTTTTTGGAGTGTGGGAGGAACTGGAGCACCTGGAGGAAACCCCACGCAGACATGGGGAGAATGTGCAGGTTCTGCGTAGACAATGGGGAATCAAACCCAGGTCCCTGGTGCTGTGAGGCAGCAGTGCCAACCACTGTGCCACCATGTGGTATTGGATGCTCTATGTTGACAAGGAGCATCACATTGATGGGAAAGAGGAACAGAGAGATCAAGGACTCTTGGGGCAAGCCGTATCGTAACGGTGTGAGGGTGGGAAGAGAACAGTCCTCGCAGGTAACTCTTTGGCAATGACTAGACCGACTGGAGTGGCACTGGGATCCCACCCAGTTGGAGTTCGGTGGAGAAGTGACGCAGGAGAATGGCGAAGGCTCAACTGTGACAAATACTGAATTTAAGGAGTAGCAGCGGAATGAGCAAATGCTTAGAATGGGCTTACCCATCGCAGGGCTGTTACGAGCAAGTTTCTCTGGGGCTAAAGGGATTGAGAGATTTGGAGGGAAGGCAGGGTGTTGAATTCGATGATCAAAAAGAACGGCGGAACTTGAATGGAGGAATTTCTTCAGCCGGAGAGCGGTGAATCTGAGGAAATCTTTGCCGCAGAAGGCTGTGGGGGCCGGGTCTTTAAGACAGAGATAGATAGGTTCTTGATTAATAAGGGGATCAGGGGAAAAGACAGGAGAATGGGGATGAGAAAAATATCAGCCATGATTGAATGGCGGAGCGGACTGGATGGGCCTAATTCTGCTCCGATGGCCTTATGGGATGGGCTCGAGGGGCTGAATGGCCTACTCCAGCTTCTAGTTTCAATGTTTCTAAGAGAGAAGGAGGTCACTTCAGACCGTAATGGGACTGAATTGCGGAGACTTGTTTCTGCTGATGGTTAAATCCGTTTGTATTTGTGGGGCGGGGTAAGATTGTCTCAGGGAACCCACATTTCTGGTGAGGCTGTCTGGGCCAACCAGTTCCAAGTCATCAAAACTTGGGGAGATTATTGGAGTGTTCATTTCCATCAGTGAGTGATACAACTGTAAGTGATTACCTGTGGTACAACCCACTGCTTAGTAAACCTCTCGTCATCAATAGTGAGTATTTAATTGATCTTGGGTTTGTAACTTCATTCGTTAATGGGACATGAGCCTCGCTGGCTGGGCCAGTGTTTATTGCCCATCCCTGCAGGCATTTAAGGGTCAACCACATTGCTGTGGCTCTGGAGTCATATGTAGGCCAGACCGGGTAAGGATGGCAGATTTCCTTCCCTAAAGAGCATTAATGAACCAGATGGGTTTTTGCAACAATCGATGGTACTTTTGTGGATATCATTAGACTTGTAATTTCATAATTTTTTACTGAATTCAAATTTCACCATCTCCCGTGGTGGCATTCGAACCTGAGTGTTACCCTGGGTCTCTGGATTTTTAGTCCAGCGGCAATACCACCTTGCCATCTCTCAATTAGTAACACTCTAGGCTTTGGCTCAGAAGGTTGTGGGTTCAAAATGCAGCCTTGAATCCAGGCTGATACTAAAGTGCAGTACAGAGGGAGTGCTGCACAGTCAGAGGTGCTCCTTTGGATGAGATACCTACTTTGCCCTTTGAGGTAGATTTAAAAGGTCCCAAGACTCTATTCATGAAGGGTCAGGGAGTGAAACCAACTCCCCACCATCCCCGACCCCCAAGGTGCCTTGCCCAGTATCCGTCCCCGAACCAACTTCAGTAAAACAGATTATCTGGTCGCTAACCCATTGTGAGAGCTTGCTGTGACCACATCCACAGTCCATCTGACTCCGTCTGCACTTCCCGCTGCCTTGGGAAAAGCAGCCAGCATAATCAAGGACCCCACGCACCCCGGACATTCTCTCTTCCACCTTCTCCTGTCAGGAAAAAGTTTGAGGACATGTACCAACCAACTCAAGAACAGCTTCTTCCCTGCTGCCTTTTGAATGGACTTACCTTGCATTAAGTTGATCTCTCTCTATACCCGAGCTATGACTGTAACACTACCCCCTCCTTTCCTTCTCTATGAACAGTATGCTTTGTATAGCGCGCAAGAAACAGTACTTTCCACCATATATTAATACGTGACAGTAATAAATCAAATTGTACATGTATAATTGTGTATGTGTGTGTGTGTGTGTGTGTGTGTGCGCTTGTATACATTTCAGTGTATATGGATTATTGTGTATACCTGGGGCAGCCTTTGAATGGACCTACCTTGCATAAGTTGATCTTTCTCTACACCCTAGCTATGACTGTGACGCAACATTCTGCACCCTCTCCTTTCCTTCTCTATGAACGGTATGCTTTGTATAGTGCCCAAGAAACAGTACTTTCCACTGTATACTAATACATGTGACAGAAATAAATCAAATCAAATCAAACATGTATAATAGTGTGTGTGTGTGTGTATGTGTGTGTATGTTTCAGTGTATATGGATTATTGTGTATACCTGGGGCTGCCTTTGAATGGTCCTACCTTGCATTAAGTTGATCTTTCTCTACACCCTAGCTCTGACACTACATTCCGCACCCTCTCCTTTCCTTCTCTATGAACGGTATGCCTTGTCTATACAGCGCACAAGGAAGGATACTTTTCACGGTACACCAATGCATGTGACAATAATAAATCAAATCAGAGCTTTCTTCATTCCATTTCCAAAGCACTCTGTGGAAGGGAAGGTGCTTTGGGGAGTTATGAGAGGCACTGTAGGAATAAAAGTTCTTTTCTGCTAAGAGTGATGTCTTTTACTATCGACCTTGGCTATTTGCTTAAGTCTTTGAATTCTTCTTCAGGAACAAGAGGGAGTTGAACATCTCTGTTCAACAGAAGATGAATTAATTTATAAATTCAACACGGTACAATAGGACGCTTTTACTCATCCATGGGGTGTGGGCGTCGCTGGCTGGGCCTGGCATTCATTGCCCATCCCTAATTGCCCCCCCCCCCCCGTGAAGGTAGTGCTCAGCTGCCTTCTTGAACCCGCTGCAGTCCCTGTGGTGTAGGCACTGCTGTAAGGGAGGGAATTCCAGGATTTTGACCAGCGAAGGAATATATTTCCAAGTCAGGCTGGTTGAGTTGAGTGGTGGCCTATAGGCGTGCAACAGCCCATTATCATGTGTTTCTTAGCAGCGTGCTGTTTGACTACAGGGGCATCACCTCTCTTCAGCTAATTTTGGTCGAAAGATCTCAAAGGCGCGCCGTAGAAATTAAAAAAACCCTCGGGGCAGTTTTCCTCACAATGTGTTATTGTCCCATCAGATGAACTGTGAGACTATTCCACACAACTCACAAACAATCACAGTCCGTTACCATTCACCCTCTGGAATCCCTTCCTATGTGGTTTACTACAGACAAATCTAATTATTTCAGATGGGCTAACGTGCCAATTTCTATAAATGCCACATTTCTAGCTTCTTTTAAAAAAAGTTTATTTGCCAGTGTCACAAACAGGCTTACATTGACACTGCAATGAAGTTACTGTGAAAATCCCCTAGTCGCCACACTCTGTTCGGGTACGCTGAGGGGGTATTTAGCACGGCCGGTGCACCTAACCAGCATGCCTTTTGGAGGAAACCGGAGCAAACCCACGCAGACATGGGGAGAACGCGCAAACTCCACACAGACAGTGACCCAAGCCAGGAATCGAACCCAGGTCCCTGGCACCCTGAGGCAGCAGTGCTAAGCACTGTGCCGCAGGGTATTCGATAGCAGTCAGGAACAGAAGCCGCTTTTACACTCTTTAATCATATTGGGTCAGTTTTAGTGGCCCTGATTTAAGATTTGATCATTCGGTAAACCTGGGATCTGATAAATCCAGGGATTTTCCGCTGGAATAATAACATAAAAGCAAAATACTGCGGATGCTGGAAAGGGAAACAAAAGCAGAAAATGCTGGAAAATCTCAGCGGGTCTGACAGCCTCTGTGGAGAGAGAATAGAGGCAGCGTTTCGAGTCTGGGTGACCCTTTGTCAGAGTCCACAGATTTTCCGTTTTGTGTGGTTCAGTCTCTTGGGGGTGTTGTAATTAACGCAAATATCTTTTCCTGCTCACGATGGCTTTAGTTATTTAAAGAGTGGATCCTGAAGCCGTGGATCTGGATCTGAGTCGGTGAAATCAGATCCCATCAGTGCACAGAAGTTGAACAAACGCAGAGTTAAAATGGCTTGAGCTCAGGGGTAGGCAAGATGATTGCTTGTGTGGTTGTCTGTCCTGCTGTCTCACGCTGACAGCCTCAGTGACTCTCCCTCCCTCCCCCCCACTGCCCATCTCAATCAGTTCTCTTACCAGCGGTCTTGTCTCCGAGGGCAAGAGCGACCATTTAAAAAAAAAATCACTGACGAGGAACAGAATTAAAAACAAACCGACGTGAGGATAAGAGCAAAATATTGCGGATGCCGGAATCTGAAACAAAAATAAAAAAAAATGCTGGAAAATCTCAGCGGGTCTGACAGCACCTGTGGCGAGGGAATAGAGGCAACGTTTCCAGTCTGGATGACCCTTCGTCAGAGCTGAAGACATAGAACATTGGACAAGATTTATTCTGTGAGGGTGTGGGCTGTTACATTCTGTGTGACTTAATGGGATTGAGGATTATAGATAGGCCTAGTAGGTAGGGGTATGATCAGCGCAACTTGTGGGCCGAAGGGCCTGTTTGTGCTGTGGTTTTCTATGTTCTATTCCTGCACTCTGCCTCTTTGTAACGCTATTTACACATTCTGATGGCCACTATTAGCACCATTCCTAGCCTTTAACACCAGCATTTACACCGTCCCCTTGTCTTTTTGTCTACACCATTCCTAACCCACCTTGCCCTCATAGTACCCAGTCTAAATCTTAGTTCATCCTGACTGAAAAGATTGCCTTTAGAACATAGAACACTACAGCACAAACAGGCCCTTCGGCCCACAAGTTGCGCCGATCATATCCATACATACCAGGCCATAGAACTATCTATAACTCCCAATCCCATTAAATCCCATGTACTCATCCAGAAGTCTTTTAAAAGACCCCAGCGAGTTTGCCTCTACCACCACCGACGGCAGCCGATTCCACTCACCCACCACCCTCTGAGTGAAAAACTTACCCCTAACATCTCCTCTGTACCTGCTCCCCAGCACCTTAAACCTGTGTCCTCTCGTAGCGACCATTCCAGCCCTGGGAAATAGCCTCCGAGAATCCACCCGATCTATACCTCTCAACATTTTATAAACCTCTATCAGGTTGCCTCTCAACCTTTGTCTCTCCAGGGAGAAAAGACAGAGCTCCCTCAACCTATCTTCACAAGGCATGCCTCCCAATCCAGGCAACATCCTTGTAAATCTCCTCTGCACCCTCTCAATAGCTTCCACATCCTTCCTGTAGTGAGGCGACCAGAACTGCACACAGTACTCCAAGTGGGGTCTGACAAGGGTCTTATAAAGTTGCAGCATTACCTCCCGACTCCTGAACTCAATCCCTCGATTAATCAAGGCTAGCACATCACACTTGACCACATTCTCCCGCCTTCTTTATCCTCCCTCCGCAGGTGCTGTCGCTCCTGCGGAGATTTTCCAGCATTTTCTGTCACAGGGCAGCATTTTACAGCCTCGCCTGCTCCCAAAGCTGTAAAATCCCACCCGAGACTAATGGACCTGCCCACGCTGCACCCCACCCCCCTCACCTGCTCCGATCCCCGTGTCGGAAGGGACGGTAAAATTCCAGCCTTTGTTTCGGTTTTTGAACGGAGAGAGAGAGACGTGTTTGAGTTAAATTCACCATGGGAGACCAAGGGACAGTTCTGACAATTTAAATTGGCACATTAGCTCATCTGAAATAATTAGATTTGTCTTTAGCAAACCAGATAGGAAGGGATTCCAGAGGGTGAATGGTAACAGACTATGATTGGATGTGAGTTGTATGGAATGGTCTCACAGTTCATTGATGGGACGATAATATATTGTGAGGAAAACTGCCCCTAGGTTTTTTAATTTCTACGGAGCGATTTTGAGATCTTTCGACCAAAATTAGCATCAATGAAATCTCTGCACAGCAGGTAAAGGAAACCAAATGTCCACATCTCATGTCTTTACGTCAGTGGTTCCCAGTCTTTGATGTCGTGGTGCACCTCTGCACTATAAAATAACATTCAGGGCACACCTGCTATTTTCTCCTGCCTCCTTCCCTTACTGGGAACCTGGGTTTTAAACTTCTCCCTGTCCCCGCCTTTTTTTTTTGCCTCTCCCTGACCTCGATCGCCCCCAAAGCTGGAAAATCCCGCCCGAGATCAGTGGACCTTTGCCTGGTCCGTGTCCTGCCCGCTATGATTCCCGTGGCGGGCGGGACAGGAAAATGTCCCTCCCGCTTCTCCCCGAGGATTTTGCGTCCTTTTTGAGTTTTTGCTTTAGGCGCAGGCATGTGGGACCTCTGCCTCCAGCTCTGGGTCCCCTTAGTTAATGCACACAAGGCCTGGCCAAGGTAAAAAAATCGAAACCGCGCCCCAGCTGGCGCTTGTGTGGGAGGCCCAAGATTTGTCGGGTCTTGGAGATTCTGACCACAGAGCTGAGGATGAGGGTTAGTTTTAGTTCAATTACAAGAATGTAAAATCATTTTGAATCTTTTTTGTGCAGCACACTTAGGGGTGTTCACGGCATGCTTGGGGTGTTCACAACACACTTAGGAGTGTTCACGGCACACTTAGGAGTGTTCACGGCTTGCTTGGGGTGTTCGCGGCACATTTAGGGGTGTTTTGGCACACTTAGGGATGTTCGCGGTACACTTAGGGGTGTTCATGGCACACTTAGGGGTGTTCAGAGCACACTTCGGGGTTAGGTGGATTGGCTATGCTAAATTGTCCCTTAGTGTCCAAAGATGTGCAGGTTAGGTGGATTGACCATGCTAAATTGTCGCTTAGTGTCCAAAGATGTGCAGGTTAGGTGGATTGGCCATGCTAAATTGTCCCTTAGTGTCTAAAGATGTGCAGGTTAGGTGGATTGGCCATGCTAAATTGCTCCTTCGTCTCCAAAGATGTGTAGGTTAGGTGGATTGGCCATGCTAAATTGTCCCTTAGTGTCCAAAGATGTGCAGGTTAGGTGGATTGGCCATGCTAAATTGTCCCTTAGGGTCCAAAGATGTGTAGGTTAGAGGGATTGGCCATGCTAAATTGCCCCTTAGTGTCTAAAGATGTGCAGGTTAGGTGGATTGGCCATGCTAAATTGCTCCTTAGTGTCCAAAGATGTGCAGGTTAGGTGGATTGGCCATGCTAAATTGTCCCTTAGTGTCCAAAGATGTGCAGGTTAGGTGGATTGGCCATGCTAAATTGTCCCTTAGTGTCCAAAGATGTGCAGGTTAGGTGGTTTGGCCATCTAGCCCTTCGAGCCTGCCCCGCCATTCAATAAGATCATAGCTGATCTGATAGTGGTTCCACTTACCCACCTGCTCCCCATAACCCTTAACTCCCTTATCGATCAGAAATCTATCTACCCATGAACTTAAATATATTCAACGAGGTAGCCTCCACTGCTTCAATGGGCAGAGAATTCCAGAGCTTCATTACCCTCTGGGAGAAGAAGCTCCTCCTCATCTCTGTTCTAAATTGACTCCCCCTTATTTTGAGGCTGTGCCCTCTAGTTCTTGTTTCCTTTCTAAGTGGAAATAATCTCTCTGCCTCTACCCTGTCTAGCCCCTTCATTATCTTATATCTCTCTATAAGATCCCCCCCTCAGCCTTCTAAACTCTAATGAGTACAGGCCCATGAGGCGAAACGTTCTTGCACAACCAGTGGTTTGATTTGATTTGATTTATTATTGTCATGTGAAAAGTACTGTTTCTTGTGCACTATGCAGACAAAGCATACTGTTCATAGAGTACATGGGGAGAAAGAAAGGAGAGTGTGCAGAATGTAGTGTTACAGTTACAGCTAGAGAAAGATCAGCTTAGTGCGAGGAAGGTCCATTCAAAAGTCTGACGGCAGCAGGGAAGAAGCTGTTCTTGAGTTGGTTGGTACGTGACCTCAGACTTTTGTATCTTCTTCCCGATGGAAGAAGGTGGAAGAGAGAATGTCCGGGGTGCGTGGGGGTCCTTAATTATGCCGGCTGCTTTGCCGAGGCAGTGGGAAGTGTAGACAGAGTCAATGGATGGGAGGCTGGTTTGTGTGATGGATTGGGCTACATTCACGCCCCTTTGTAGTTCCTTGTGGTCTTGGGCAGAGCAGGAGCCCAGACCAAGCTGTGATACATTCGGAAAGAATGCTTTCTATGGTGCAAATGTAAAAGTTGGTGAGAGTCGTAGCGGACATTCTGAATGTCCTTCGCCTCCTACGAAGGTAGAGGCATTGGTGGGCTTTCTTAACTGTAGCATGGAGGGACCAGGGCTGATTGTTGGCGGTTTGGACACCTAAAAGCTTAAAGCTGTTGGACAATTCCACTTCAGCACAGTTGGTGCAGACAGGGGCATGTCCTCTACTATTAAATAAGGGCTTGGATTGCGCTGCCTGGGAGTGTGTTGGAGACAGGTTCAGTTGAAGCGTCCAAAATGCAATTAGACTGATATCTGCTGAGGAAAAGTGTTCTGCGAGAAAGCAGGGGGAGTGGAACTAATTGAGTTGCTCATTTGGAGAACCAGTGCAGACACGATGGGCAAGTGGCCTCCTTCTGTGCTGTACCAGTCCTGCGAGTCGCGGCGTTTTTGCCACCCGATCTCGCCCTCGCCACCAGCTACACTGATCACACATCTCAAATTCCTGGTTGGTCATTATGCTGACTCGTCAGTTTCTGCACGCAGCCACTCAATTTGCATTTGAATGAATCATTGCTAACCTTTCGGATCAGCCCGGAGTTCTCAGGGATTAAAGATTAATCTCCGGCTCAGCGCTGTTATTAACCCGGGAGCCGTTACTTACTGCTTCGAGGAAGGCTGGGCAAGGGAATGAAACGCGTCCGGCTGACAGTCCAGCGTTTATCTCAGCAGGCGATGACGAGGTCGTACATTTTCCCGTCTGAAGTTGGGAGGCAGCATGCCGCGAAGAAGGATATGACGTTGTGCGAAATCTCCGGGATTCTGTCCACCAGAATTGGTGCACTCACACAGCGGGGTGGGGGCACACGCGCGCCCCACCTGGCTTCTGAGTGCGGTCCCCACCAGACATTTTGTTGTCCACGTGTGGGATTGACGCTGATTTCCATCTGTGTAGTTTTTTTTTTCCCCTCCCGATGTGACTGAAACGATTTGCACGTGAAGTGAGGTGTGTACTGATCGCTCACAACACTGACCGTGAGAGCCGTGCACTCCCTCTGCGTCCAAAGTGTCAATATTTTTTAACCATTTAAAGTTGATGAGTGTTTTATTAATCTGTAAATGATGAAGCATTCTCTGTACCTTGCTATGAAATATTCGGCGTGGATTAAGTGTGTTTAATGCCTTCATATGGCAAGACTGATACAGGAAGGGAGATTGGATCGACTGGGCTGTTACTCACTGGAGTTTAGAATGAGAGGGGATCTCATAGAAAGGTATAAAATCCTGATGGGACTGTACAGGCTGGATATGGAATGTTCCCGATATTGGGGAAGTCCGGAACTCGGGGGTCACAGTCTAAGAATAAGGGATAAGCCATTCAGGACTGAGATGAGGAGGAACTTCTTCACTCAGAGAGTCGTGAACCTGTGGAATTCTCTACCACAAAAAGCGGTTCTTAGGTATATTCAAGTGAGAGCTGGATGTGGCCCTTGTGGCGAAAGGGAGCAAAGGGTATGGAGAGAAAGCGGTAATGTTTACTTGTTTATTTACAGCTTATTTATTAGTCACAAGTAAGGCTTACATTAACGCTGCAGTGAAGTTACTGTGAAATTCCCCTAGTCGCCACACTCCTGTTCGGGTTACACTGAGGGAGAATTTAGCACGGCCAATGCACCCTAACCCAGCACCTCTTTTAGGCTGTGGGAGGAAACCGGAGCACCCGGAGGAAACCCACGCAGACACGGGGAGAACGTACAGTCTCCACACAGACCCAAGCCGGGAATCGAACCCAGGTCCCTGGCGATGTGAGGCAGTTGTGTCACCGTGCCACCCCCATACTGAAAATGCACGATCGGTAATGATCATATTGAACAGTGGTGCAGGTTGGAAAGGGCCGAATGGCCTACTCCTGCAACGATTTCCAATGGTAATCTTATTCATGGGTGAGTGAACAAGCCCGATTTCAATCGTGCGGCCCGCTGAGATGGAGGAGAGCCACTTGTGTGGCCCACTCACTAACCTTGTTAGCCCATCACTGCCCTGGCAGATCTGTAGTTTGTGTGTGTGTCTGGCTGCTGCACAGCTGGCTCTGTCCATGGTGCTGAAACTAATGCCAGCTTTATTTCTGTAATACAGAGAAATGAATCAATCCTTGTATTTATGACGCGTTGTATCACCTTGAAACACTCTTCTTCCAGCAAATTGCCTTTGAAAAGTTGCTTTAAACTAAACAAAAAGCCTCACAGATTGCAAATGATCACTTAAGCTGTTTTGCTTTAATATTTGTCAAGGGAAAATGTTCAGTAAAACATTGAAAACCACTGCTTATTGATTAAGGTAAAAGCATGCAGAACCTCAATTCAAAGTTTTTTTTAAAGTTTTAAAGTTTATTTATTAGCGTCACAAATAGGCTGACATTAACACTGCAATGAAGTTACTGTGAAAATCCCCACCTGTTTGTGTACACTGAGGGAGAATTTAGCACAGCCAAGGCATCTAGCCAGTATGTCCTTCGGACTGTGGGAGGAAACCGGAGCACCCAGGGGAAACCCACGCAGACACAGGAAGAATGTGCAGACTCTGCGTAGATAGTGATCCAAGCCAGGGATAGAACCCAAGTCCCTGGCGCTGTGAGGCAGCAGTGCTAACTGCTGTGCCATCGTGCCGCCCAATTTAACATCTAACCTGACAGGTGACAATCCTCCAAAGCGGTGCACTGAATAGGCCATTGAGCAAGACTGATGGAGATGCTTAAGAACAAATGGAACTTGGTTAAGTCGGTGGGTCTGCCCCAGTCTCAATAAAGGGGATTTGACAAGTTGTTGAGCGAACAGGGCAGTCTCCGTTCTGGAATGCAAGTGAGAAGGAGACGGGTTAATGCAAAGTAACAGTCAGACGTTGCTGTCTTTGGGAGTCTTGCTTCTTTAATCGGGAAGGGAATTTGACAAGAGTTTTCACTTGAGTGAGTACAGGCACTGACATTCCGCCAGGGATTTGTGTGGTTAGGGAGCAGGTAACTAAAGTGGGTGGTTCGCACATTATCGGAATGGGGCGGAAAGCGGAATCGCATCAGTTTTCGAATCTTGGCATGGACACAGTTGTATTTTATCCAATAAAGCTCAGAATGCCAGCACATGGAAGATAAAGTGATCAGAATCTAGTATCTCCTGTTAAAAAATGCATTCGCATCGCACCTCTCTTGATGCAGGATGTCTGGAAGTGCTTTGCAGCCAACTCAATAGTTTGGAATGGTAGTCACTGTTGTGTCGGAAAAGCGCCAGGCAACGTTGCACAGCAAGATCCCACAAACAGTGATAATGCCAGATTTATTTTTTGTCTTGTGGGATAAATGTGCTCTTTTTATTCATTCGTGAGACATGGGCTGGGCCAGCATTTATTGCCCATCCCTTGTTCCCCGTGGGCAGCTGAGAGTCAACCACATTGCTGTGGCTCTGGAGTCACATGTAGGCCAGACCGGGTAAGGACTGCAGATTTCCTTCCCTAAGGGACATTACTGAACCAGATGGGTTTTTCCGACCATGGTTTTGTGGTCATCAGTAGATTCTTAACTCCAGATATTTTTTACTGAATTCAAATTCCACCATCTGCCGTGGCGGGATTCGAACCCGGGTCCCCCAGAACATGAGCTGAGGTTTTGGATTAATGGTCAAGCGATAATACCACTCGGCCATCGCCTTGCCAGGCCTTTTTATGACCACCAGCCAATCTGAAGGAAGACACCACTAATGGTGCGCCAGTCTCTCAGTGCTGCAGTGGAGGGTCAGGGCTTGATATTTGAGCTCAAGTTCTTTTAAATTTTTATTTCTCTCTTAACAGATGGTTGGGGGAAGTCCTGAACTAGAGGGGTCATAGCCCTGAGGGTAAGAGGTAAACCTTTTAGGATTGAGGTGAGGAGAAATTTCTTCACCCAGAGGGTGGGGAATGTAGTTCACAGAGTGTAGTTGAGGCCAAAACGTTGTGTGATTTCAAGAAGAAATTAGATATAGCTCTTGGGGCTAAAGGGATCAAGGGATGTGGGGGGAAGTGGGGATCAGGATACTGAATTTGATGATCAGCCATGATCAAAATGAACAGTGGAGCAGACTCAAAATGGCCTACTCTTGCTTCTAGGACAGCAGGAGTGGTTAGCACTGCTGCCTCTCAGTGCCAGAGACCCAGGTTCGATTCCCAGCTTGGATCACTATCTGTGTGGAGTTTGCATGTTCTCCCTATGTCTGCGTGGGTTTCCTCTGGGTGCTCTGGTTTCCTTCCACAGTCCGAAAGACGTGCTGGTTAGGGTGCATTGGCCGTGCTAAATTCTCCCTCAGTGTACCCGAGCAGGAGTGTGGCGGCTCGGGGAATCTTCACGGTAACTTTATTGCAGTGTTAATGGAAGCCTTACTTGTGACTAATAAACAAACTTTAAAAACTTTTAAAACCGTTGCTATTTTCTATGTTTCTGTGACTCAGACGCCATGGACTCCTGTCTCAGAAGGACGATCGTTACCACTGAGCCACTGCTGACCCTGCAGTGCAATCTCAATAACTTGGAGGAGGGGGGCTGAAGGGTGGGTCAGTAAATTTCCCGATGACACCAAGATTGGTGGAGTAGTGGATGGGGTGGAGGGCTGTTGTAGGCTGCAAAGAGGCTTTGATAGGATGCAGAGCTGGGCTGAAAAGTGGCAGATGGAGTTTAACCCTGATAAGTGCGAGGTGATTCATTTTGGTAGGACAAATTTGAATGTGGATTACAGGGTTCTGAGGAATGTGGAGGAACAGAGGATCTTGGGGTTCATATCCACAGATCTCTGAAGGTTGCCACTCAAGTGGTAAAGCCGTGAAGAAGGCCTATGGTGTGTTAGTGTTTATTGACAAGAGGTTTGAGTTTAAGAGCCATGGGGTTATGCTGCAACTTTACAAGACCTTGGTGAGATCACATTTGGAATATTGTGTGCAGTTCTGGTCACCTCACTATAAGAAGGATGTGGAAGCATTGGAGAGAGTGCAGAGGAGATTTACCAGGATGCTGCCTGGTTTGGAGGGTAAGTCTTATGAGGAAAGGTTGAGGGAGCTGGGGCTTATCTCTTTGGAGCGGAGGAGGATGAGAGACGATTTAATAGAAGTTTATAAGATGATGAGGGGGATAGATAGAGTGGATGTTCAGAGACTATTTTCTCGGGTGGATGTAGCAGGGGGCATAAGGTTCATGATGGGAGATATAGGAGGGATGACCGAGATAGGTTCTTTACTCAGAGAGTGGTTGGGGTGTGGAATGGACTGCCTGCTGTGATAGTGGAGTCGGACACTTTAGGAACTTTCAAGTGGTTATTGGATAGACACATGGAGCTCACTGGAATGATAGGGAGTAGGATAGCTTGATCTTGGTGTCGGACAAAGCTCGGCACAACATTGAGGGCCGAAGGGCCAGTACTGTGCTGTACTGTTCTATCTATCTGCCTGCACCACCACTCATTAAGCAATTGACCCCACACTTTAATTGACAGTATGGAGAGAATTTGCATCTCTGGAAGCGCCTTACACGACCTCTGGATATCCCAAAGCACTAATTTCTGAAATAAGACACGCCACAGCCACTTAGCACGTCGCAAATTCCTTCAGACAGCAACGGGATAAATAACCACACAATGTGTTTTAGGTGGCACTCGTTAGTGATAAACATTGGCTAGGACGCTAGGGAGAGCTTCTTGGCTTATCTTTGAAAAGTTACCATGGTGTCTTTAACACGCACCCAGAGAGCCAGTTTCTCATGCTGCCATCCAGCTTGGGATATCTGCATAATCTAATGTGTCACACCTTCTAATCAGAGAATGGTTACAGCCCAGAAAGAGGCCTTTTGGCCCGCTGTGTCTGTGCTAGCCCCCTGAAGGATCAATTCACCTCATGCCACTCCCTTTGCCTTTCCCCCCCCGTAGCTCTGCAAATCTTTCCGAATAATAATCCAATTGCCCTTTGAAAGCTTTAGTTGACCGTGCTTCCACCACACATTCTGGTAGCACATCCCAGATTCTAACCACTCGTGTGAAGCAATTTCCCCCCATGTCTTGATTTGATTTATTCGTATGTATTGAGATACAGAGAAAAGTATTGTTTCTTGCGCGCTGTACAGAAAAGCATACCATTCATTGAGGAGAGAATGTAGGATGTAGTGTTGCAGTCACAGCTAGGGTGTAGAGAAAGATCAACTTAATGTGATGGAGGTCCATTTGAAAGTCTGACGGCAGCAGGGAAGAAGCTGTTCTTGAGTCGGTTAGAACATAGAACATTACAGCGCAGTACAGGCCCTTCGGCCCTCGATGTTGCGCCGACCAGTGGAACCAATCTAATGACCCTCTAACCTAAACTATTCCAATATTATCCATATGCCTATCCACTGACCATTTGAACGCCCTTAAAGTTGGCGAGTCCACAACTGCTGCAGGCAGGGCATTCCACGCCCTTACTACCCTCTGAGTAAAGAACCTACCTCTGACATCCATCCTATAATTACCACCCCTCAATTTAAAGCTATGTCCCCTCGTGTTAGCCATCATCATCCGAGGAAAAAGGCTCTCACTGTCCACCCTATCTAACCCTCGATCACACTCCTCCCAGTCTGTTAATACGTGACCTCAGATTTTTTTATTTTTTTCCCGATGGAAGAAGGTGGAAGAGAGAATGTCCGGGGTGCGTGGGGGGTGTCCTTAATTATGCTGGCTGCTCTTCCGAGGCAGCGGGAAGTGTAGACAGAGTCAATGGATGGGAGGCTGGTTTGAGTGATGGACTGGACTACGGTCACAATCCTTTGTAGTTCCTTGCGGTCTTCGGCAGAGCAGGAGCCCATACCAAGCTGTGATACAACCAGAAAGGATGCTTTCTATGGTGCATCTGTTAAAATTAGTGAGCATAGTGGCGGACGTGCCAAATTTTCTTAGCCGCCTAAGGAAGTAGAGGCGCTGGTGGGCTTTCTTAATTACATGCTGAATTGCCCCTTACTGTCCAAAGATGTGCAGGTTAGGTGGATTGGCCATGCTAAATCGTCCCTTAGTGTCCAAACATGTGCAGGTTAGGTGGATTGGCCAGGTTCAATTGTCCCTTAGTGCCCCAAGATGTGCAGGTTAGGGGATTAACGGGGTAAATATGTGGAGTTAGGGGATAGAGTCTGGGTGAGAGTTTGTCGGAGAGTCGGTGCAGACTCGATGGGCTGAGTATCTTGCATCTGCGGTGATTTTATGATGGTTCCTTGTCCTATTCCATAGCCAACCTAAACCTTATGATACAATGATCACTATTCCCTAAATATTTTCCTCTGATGCTTGATCTTCCAGGCCCAACCTCACCGGCAAAAAACAGGTCCTGAACCACTTTCCTTCTCATTGGACTAGAAACATACTGCCATAGAAATCTTTCCTGGACACAGCCTAGGAACCCCTCTCCCTCTCTGCCCTGTAAGCTACCATCCTGGTCTATATTCAGATAATTAAAGTTCCCCCCATTATAACTACTCTATAATTTTTGCATCTCCCTGTAATTTCTTGAAACTTTCTTTCTCTAATTTTAATCACTAGTTGACAGGCAATAAAACACACCGAGCGCTGTAATTGTACCATTTTTGTTCCTTAGCTCGAGCCAAGTATATTTTGTCCTTGACCCTCCTGCGACATCATCTGTACAGGCCAAAAATAATCTCATTAAACAACTCTGCCACCCCTCCCACCTATCTTCCTTTCCTATCTGCCTTAACATCTTGTATCCAGTCTATTGCATACCCAGTCCTGCCTATCTTTCAGTCAGGTCTCTGTTCTCACCATCACGTATCCATGCTACCTTACGCGTCTGTATCTCATCATTCATATTTACCACACTCCACACAGTCATATACATGCACACTCCTACCAGTCTGGCTCACACACTCCCCCCGGTCTGCTTCACACTCCTCCCCATGCTCCACACTCCCCCCGGTCTGCTTCACACTCCCCCCCCGGTCTGCTCCACACTCCCCCCGCTCTGCTCCACACTCCCCCCCGTTCTGCTCCACACTCCCCCCCCCGGTCTGCTCCACACTCCCCCCGCTCTGCTCCACACTCCCCCCCCCGTTCTGCTCCACACTCCCCCCCCCGGTCTGCTCCACACTCCCCCCGTTCTGCTCCACACTCCCCCCGCTCTGCTCCACACTCCCCGCCCGTTCTGCTCCACACTCCCCGCCCGGTCTGCTCCACACTCCCCCCCCGTTCTGCTCCACACTCCCCCCCCCGGTCTGCTCCACACTCCCCCCCCGTTCTGCTCCACACTCCCCCCGCTCTGCTCCACACTCCCCCCGTTCTGCTCCACACTCCCCCCGCTCTGCTCCACACTCCCCGCCCGGTCTGCTCCACACTCCCCCCGTTCTGCTCCACACTCCCCCCCCGGTCTGCTCCACACTCCCCCCGTTCTGCTCCACACTCCCCCCGCTCTGCTCCACACTCCCCCCCCGGTCTGCTCCACACTCCCCCGGTCTGCTCCACACTCCCCCCGCTCTGCTCCACACTCCCCCCGGTCTGCTCCACACTCCCCCCGTTCTGCTCCACACTCCCCCCGCTCTGCTCCACACTCCCCGCCCGGTCTGCTCCACACTCCCCCCGTTCTGCTCCACACTCCCCCCCCGGTCTGCTCCACATTCCCCCCGGTCTGCTCCACACTCCCCCCCGGTCTGCTCTACACTCCCTCCGGTCTGCTCCACACTCCCCCCCCCGGTCTGCTCCACACTCCCCCCCCCGGTCTGCTCCACACTCCCCCCGTTCTGCTCCACACTCCCCCCCCGGTCTGCTCTACACTCCCCCCGGTCTGCTCCACACTCCCCCCGGTCTGCTCCACACTCCCCCCGGTCTGCTCCACACTCCCCCCGGTCTGCTCTACACTCCCTCCGGTCTGCTCCACACTCCCCCCCCGGTCTGCTCCACACTCCCCCCCCGGTCTGCTCCACACTCCCCCGTTCTGCTCCACACTCCCCCCCCGGTCTGCTCTACACTCCCCCCGGTCTGCTCCACACTCCCCCCGGTCTGCTCCACACTCCCCCCGGTCTGCTCCACACTCCCTCCCCCGGTCTGCTCCACACTCCCCCCCCGGGTCTGCTCCACACTCCCCCCGGTCTGCTCCACACTCCCCCCGGTCTGCTCCACACTCCCTCCCCCGGTCTGCTCTACACTCCCCCCGGTCTGCTCCACACTCCCCCCCCGGTCTGCTCCACACTCCCCCCCCCGGGTCTGCTCCACACTCCCCCCGGTCTGCTCCACACTCCTCCCCATGCTCCACACTCCCCCCCGGTCTGCTCCACACTCCCCCCCCAGGTCTGCTCCACATTCCCCCCTGGTCTGCTCCACACTCCCCCCCCGGTCTGCTCCACACTCCCCCCGGTCTGCTCCACACTCCTCCCCATGCTCCACACTCCCCCCCGGTCTGCTCCACACTCCCCCCTGGTCTGCTCCACACTCCCCCCCCCGGTCTGCTCCACATTCCCCCCTGGTCTGCTCCACACTCCCCCCCCTGTTCTGCTCCACACTCCCCCCGGTCTGCTCCACACTCCTCCCCAGTCTGCTCCACACTGCTCCCGGTCTGCTTCACACTCTCCCGATCTGAGGACTCTGGGTCTGTATTTGTTGGAGTTTAGAAGGTTGAGGGGGGGATCTTATTGAAACTTACTGGATACTGAGAGGCCTGGATAGAGTGGACGTGGAGAGGAGGTTTCCACTAGTAGGAAAAAGTCGAACCAGAGAGGCACAACCTCAGGCTAAAGGGACGATCCTTTAAAACAGAGATGAGGAGGAATTTCTTCAGCCAGAGAGTGGGGAATGTGTGGAACTCTTTGCTGCAGAAGGCTGTGGAGGCCAGGTCATTGAGTGTCTTTAAGACAGAGATAGATAGGTTCTTGATGAATAAGGGGATCAGGGGTTATGGGGAAAAGGCAGAATGGGGAATGAGAAAAATATCAACCATGATTGAATGGCGGAGCAGACTCGATGGGCTGAATGGCCTAATTCTGCTCCTGTGTCTTACGATCTTATTAGGTGGGTACAGCAGGCTCCAGGGGTAGGGAGCCATGGCAGTGTGGTGCCTGGGGGTAATGCCAGGGGGTAGTGCCGGGGGTTAGCGCCGCGGGGGTGGATGTATTCCATGGGGGAGGTGCAGGGTGGTGATCCTTGTCTGTTGGGGGGGGGGGGGGTACGTGCCCCATGATGGTGGTGGGGGCGGGGTGTAAATACCGGTCTCTATATCAGCTGCTTTTCGAACAGGGACGGTGAGGTATGACCTGAGTGTAACGGGCGGGATGTTAGAACATTATAGCACAGAAGGAGGCCTTTTGGCCCCTCTTGACTGTGTCGAATGATTTCCCACTGAACTTTGCATGGTCCACCCCCCCCACTCGCTACAGTTCCCATGGCAGGCAGGGCAGAAAAGCTGTCCCCCCAACCCCCCCGCCCCACCCAGGGGGGACCCCCCCCCCCCCCCCCCCCGGAGCGAAACAGAACGAAGCCGTCACTTCGCCACCCAGCTTTCGAATCCTGTATTCCCTCGTCACGGGACAATGTTCCTTGTCTGCCCTGTGGTTACTGACTGATTGTCAGGGTGGGCCGTGGTGGGACGCCCAGATTGCGACCGCCTGGGAGAAACTCTCAACAGGAAACCAGCCCCCCCCCCCCCCCCCCCCGCCCGCGATGGCCCCCTGCTGCAACAGGAAACCGGGCCCCCGATGGCTCTGGGGCGCCCCCTGCTGCAACACCGCCCAGAGAAGGCCGCAGTGCTGATGCTCTCCGGATAGTGTGCTGCTATTTAATTATCAAAGCCAAAAACTCCAGCACAGGTCAGCTCCTTCAGGGCGAAAGAGAAGCAATTGGAATGCACGCCAGGCAGGAAAGCATGATTGCGTTCTGAATTGGAAGTGTGTTGTATTGATTGGATTTGAACCCCCCCCTGCGGATATAAAATAGGCCGATGCTTAACTTTTCCAGGGCCGCACTTCCTTTGAACTCACCTCCTCAGAAGTATATCTCCGGGAATGGGTGTCGCTAACAATGCCACCATTTAGTTGCCTATCCGTATCTAACCTTGAGGAGGCAGTGGTGAGCCATCGACTTGTACCGTTGGGTAGAGAGCTCCAATGAGCCAGAATGCCTGCCCATTGCATGCCCAAGTTAACCCGGGGTTTGGGTGCACCGGGTGATCTCATTCTTCTGGTTCCTGAGTTCACAACTCTGGGAGGTTCCGCGGAAGAAACCTCGGGGAGTTACAGCAGTGTAACCACGTGATGGGCGACCTAGGCTGGTGGTTGGGCCACATGAGTGTCCCCCCCCCACCTTCATCTCATTGAGCCGCAAGATTAAAATCGGGCTTGTTCACTCACCGTGACCCCGTGAATAAGACTAAATAGAATAGTGCAGAATGAGGCCATTTGGCCCATTGTGTCTGTACCAACTCTCCAACAGAGTATCTTACCAGGCCCTATTCCCATAACCCCACATATTTACCCCGCTGATCCACCTAACCTGCACATCTTTGGACACTAAGGGGCAATTTAGCATGACCAATCCACCTACCCTGAACATCTTTGGACACCTAGAGGCAATTTAGCATGGCCAATCCACCTAACCTGCACATCTTTGGACACTAAGGGGCAATTTAGCATGGCCAATCCACCTAACCTGCACATCCTTGGACACTAAGGGGCAATTTAGCATGGCCAATCCACCTAACCTGCACATCCTTGGACACTAAGGGGCAATTTAGCATGGCCAATCCACCTACCCTGAACATCTTTGGACACCTAGAGGCAATTTAGCATGGCCAATCCACCTAACCCACACATCCTTGGACACCAAGGGGCAACTTAGCATGGCCAATCCCCCTAACCTATACATCTTTGGACTGTGGGAAGAAACCCAAGCAGACACAGGGAGAACGTGCAAACTCCAATACATTTAATTCACACCAAATATTTCATAACAACTTCTAGAAAATGCTTAATCGTTTGTACTTTAAATGGTTAAAAACAGAAGAAATATTGAGAGTTTGGACACAGAGGGAGCGCACGGCTCTCACAGTCAGGGTTGTGAGCGATCAGTGCGCACCTCACTTCACTCGCCTTCGCTTTACGTGCGAATCCCTTCAGCCACACTGGCAGGAAAAAAAAAACTACACGGATGGAAATCAGTGGCAACCCCGTGACTGGGTAACGGTCAACAAAATGTCTGCACTCAGAACCCAGATGGGCTGCAGGCGACTCCCCCTCTGGGCTGCAGGTTGCCCACCAGGGTACACACTGCAGACACAGTGCGGCGGTGTGCGTGTGAGAGTGGGAGTTTGAGGTGGTGTTGCATTCTCCTCGGAGGGCCCATTCTCGGTGCACGTGGAAGCCACTGGGGAGGTTAAAGGCACAGGTTTCCCGGTTGGGTAGGCCCTTCCGGCCGAGTTTACCTTGGCTCTTCCCAGGGTCTTCCTGGGGACGGGGCTCTCAGCGGGAGTGCGGAAGGCAGCGGAAGCACAGGGGGTCGGATGGCAAGGCCCAGGAGCTGACAGCAATCGGGCTTGCTGCTGAGTTACCGGGCTGCGCCAGCCAACCCTGTCTCTTAGCAACAATGGGCTGCTACAGAATAGAGCAGCGGATGTTGTTTCTCTTTTCTCTTAAGCTCTCCTGTGTCTGTGCAAAGCTGGAGAGCCATTCATCTTAAAAAGCACTGTCATTAAACTCATGCCGAGAGGCCACTTTTCCAATGGAGAGGTGAGATGATTTACTTGTGTTGCGTTGGAGCTTTACCCAACCCTCTCCCTTCCCATCCGGCGTTTAGTTGAAGGTTTCTTGCAGTTCACACGATGAGTCAGCGGAGAGGACTGATGGCTCCATCGGGAAGTCACTGTTCAGCCCCCCCAAGGCGCTCTTCCTCTGAAAGAACTCTTCTGTAGCCGAAAGACATTTGTGCAGTCTCCAGGCCCGTTCGGACCTCCCTCCCCCATCAATCTTCCCGGATCCGCTCTCCGGAACCTTCCCAAGACCCAACGCGGGAGAGTATTTGCATTTATATTGCATCTTTTCAACCTCAAGACATTCCAAAGGGCTGCACCGTTTGTTTTTTCTCCAAAACGTAGACACTTTTGCAATGCAGCAGGTAATTCGGACGCAGCACAAACGGGAGTGAGGCCTCGGCCTGTTCCTAGTTACAGCGGCATTGGTTGAGTTATTAGGCAGGGTTTCAGGGCAAACTCGCCTGCATCTCTCCTTCATAGCGGCTACGGCAGGGCAGAGGGGACATCTTTTTAAAATTCAGTTACGGGACATGGCCATCGCTGGCTAGGTGCAGCATTTATTGCCCATCCCTAATTGCCCTTGAGAAGGTGGTGGTGAGCTGCCTTCTTGAACCCGCTGCAGTTCTTGTTGGACCTCTTCGTTTACTGCCCCCCCGATCTCGCTGACCTCTCAAACACCCTCCCGCCAAGTGAAAAATGCCCATCCTTCTCTTAAAAACCTGGTCACCCCCTTCCAGCACCACAACACCGAGACAATAACAGCTCCATAAGCATGCAGATACAGCAGGCAGTAAAGAAGGCAAGTAGTATACGAGAAGATTTGAGTATAGGGATAGGGGTGTTTTGTTGCAATTGTATAAGGCATTGGTGAGGCCACACCTGGAGTATTGTGTAGACTTTTGGTCTCCTTATCTGAGGAAGGATGTTCTTGCTACAGAGGGAGCACAGTGAAGGTTTACCAGGCTGATTCCTGGGATGGCAGGTCTGTCATAGGAGGAGAGACTAAGTCGGTTAGGATTATATTCACTGGAGTGAGAGGGGATCTCATAGAAACTTATAAAATTCTAACAGGGGTAGGCGGGGGAGATTCAGAAAGAATGTTCCCAATGGTGAGGGCAGTCCAGAGCTAGGGGGTCACAGTTTGAGGGTAAGGGGTTAAACTGAGGTGAGGAGAGATTTCTTCACCCAGAGGGTGGGGAATGTGTGGAATTCACTCCCACAGAAAGTAGTTGAGGCCAAAACATTGTCTGATTTCAAGAAGAAATTAGATATAGCTCTTGGGCTAAAGGGATCGAGGGAAAGGGCGGATCAGGACATTGAATTTGATGATCAGCCATGATCAAAATGAATGGCGGAGCAAACTTGAAGGGCCGAATGGCCTACTCTTACTTCTAATTTCTATATTTCTGTGTTAACCCTTGGAGATCTCTGCTCCCTTCCAATCCTGGCCGTTGGTGCATCCTGACCTTCCATTATTCCAGCAATGGTGGCCATGCCTTTCAACAGCCTGGACTCTGAGCTGGCGAGAATTTCATTTTCTTATTCATTCATTTGACGTAGGCACCGCTGGCTAGTACAGCATTTATTGCCCTTCTGCAGCTGCCCCTTGAGAAGATGGCGATGAGCTATCTTCTTGAACCGCTGCAGTGCCTGAGGTGTAAGTACACCCACAGCGCTGTTAGGCAGCGAATTCCAGTATTTTGACCCATCGACTGCGAAGGAACATTGGCATATTTCCAAGTCAACACTTCATCCAACAGGCAGCAGCTCCAACAGTGCAGCACTCCCTCACGGCGTGTCAGCCTAGATTATGTGCTCCAGTGCGACTTGGTCACATAGTCTTTTGACTCTCAGGCAAGAGTTACCACTGCTGACGTCATTTTTGAAGGGAAAAAAGTGTACCTTCACCTACGCCTCCTGGTTGGCCTCATCTGGTATTCCTGTCTTGTGCTTTTTTTAATAATGTTTTTTCTTGAGAATTTTCAACTTGCTGTCCAGCGAGACATGGAACAAATTCCTCGGATTCTGCACAGTGCAATCATCATTTCACACGGAGCAGACCAGCAGGGATCAATACAAATAAGAATCAGACATCCTAATCCCTGCCATTCTGATCTGCGCCTCCTTTTGAAAGCAAAACAGGAAAATGGGATAAAGTTCGGAGAACACGGCACCCACTCCTGGAACGTTAGTGAACCAGATGGGGGTTTTTATTTCTGTATCTGTACGTGTTAGCAAAGGGTTTGATAAGGGTGGGTTACGCAAGGCGGTTGACGTGGTTTGTCCACTTGTGATGGAACCTGGTAAACAGACAGAGTATCTCAAAACCGGCTGTGTCCAAAAAATGGACATTTTCACCCCGCGCATCGAGTGGCTGAGCGACCCTTGACCACCACTCCCCACCCCCCCCCCCCCCCCCCGCCGCCCCCCAACCAACCAGACCCAGCTCACAAAGGGAGTTACTGGAGTTGGCGCAGTCCGATCGGCTTTGCGAGCCTGACATTTCCTGCGTTCCATGTGACTTGTGGAGCCTTGACCACCCCCCCCCCCCCACTCCACCCGTAGGGAAGCATGGAAGAGTTCTTGAATCCGATGCATTCGAAGTTAATTCATATCAGCACCAACAGGAGCATGAACCTTAAAGGGTTTTGCAGCCTTACCATTGGTTTTTTTTCCGTGCCCCCTGCTCAAAGAGTTTCTTTCCAATTCTCTTTCCAGTGGCGCACTTTCATCTGTTTCCATAGCTAGTCATTCCCGGGATAGGTCGCTAGTCTGTTGCTGGCGCGCTTGTCGTTGGAGGGACACACCCCATTTCAAGCTAACCGGGAGTCTCTCCCGCTCTTACCACCAGCCATTGGCATGTTTGGATCAACATAAGAGCCAGGAACAGGAGTAGGCCACTCGGCCCTCCAGCTTGCTCCGCCGTTCGATAAGATCATGGCTGATCTTCGTATGGACTCAGCTCCACTTAATTTCTTTACTGTTCAAAAATTGATCTATCCTTGCCTTAAAAACACTCAATGAGGTCGCCTCAACTGCTTCACTGGGCAGGGAATTCCACAGATTCACAACCCCTTGTATGAAGAAGGATTTAGAAGTTGACATTCAACCCTCCTTGGTTGTCAAGTCCTGGGATGGGTCGGCAGCAATGTGACACAGTGGTCAGCACTGCTACCTCACAGCGACAGGGACCCGGATTCAATTCCGGCCTTGAGTCACTGTCTGTGTGGAGCCTGCACATTCTCCCTGTGTCCGCGTGGGTTTCCTCCGGGTGCTCCGGTTTCCTCCCACAGTCCAAAGATGTGCGGGTTAGGTTGATTGGCCAAGCTAAAATTGCCCCTAGCATTAGGGGATTAGCAGGATGTATGTGTGGGCTGAGGGGAATAGGGCCTGGGTGGGATTGTAGTTGGTACAGATGTGATGGGTTGAATGGCCTCCTTCTGCACTGTAGGGATTCTATGACTCAATCCCAGAGCTCCTGGCTCAGAGGCAGGGTCACTAACCTCACTAAACCTCCATTTAATGGTTTAAGGGGTTTAATTTTTCTTTGGAAAAATGGCAAGATCCAGAATTGGGCACTGACATGGTCCTGTGGCTTCTGGATTTGGGGTATCGTACTGAATTAGATAGTCTTGAGTATCCCTTTCCCGGTACTGTCTTAAAATGCAAATCAAATAAATACTTCTCCCCATCAAGTGGCAGGCTAAACATTCTTGGCAAAGAATCATAGATACCCTACAGTGCAGCAAAAGGCCCTTCAGCCCATCGAGTCTGCACTGACCACAATCCCACCTAGCCCTATCCCCATATCCCTACATGTTTTACCCACTAATCGCTCTAACCTACACATCCCTGGACACTAAGGGGCAATTTTAGTATGGCCCAATCAACCTAACCCACACATCTTTGGACTGTGGGAGGAAACCAGAGTACCCGGAGGAAACCCACGCAGACACGAGGAGAATGAGACAGTGATCCGAGCCAGGAATGGAACCCAGGGCCCTGGAGCTGTGAAGCAGCAGTGCTAACCACTGTGTCACCAGGCCGCCCAAAGGGAAGGAGTAAATGCCCTTAATAATCCAATTTCATTTGGCAAACATAGAGCTAGTCATGTTAATCTGAACAGCCGGTCCATGGTTTTGTTTGCTTAGGATTAAGAACTGAAGGTTGCCGAAATGTCATGTTTGATTAAGTTTGATAGCTACATCGGATAGCTCCACGTGTTAAACAACTTCATGGTCAGGATTGGAACGCAAGACATGACAATTGGTGTGGAGCTGTTTCCGTATCAGCGAAAGGACCTTTGTCCAGAAATTCCCGTGGGTCTGGAGGACAATGCACAGAACCACCTTGAACCTGTGGCCATAATGTTATTCCTCTCTGCTGTTATTGGCATGGCAAAAGTGACCCAAGTAAACATGTGGGTGTGAGCAGTAATAGATTCTTTATGGGTTTTTAAGATTGCTTTGGGACTTGTTCTGATACTAAAATGTGTGTATGTGAACTGGCTACTAAACATGTTCAGTTCTTAGTTCAAGAGACTCTTAAAATTGGATGCATTTTTTATTCATTTGTGGGACATGGGCGTCTCTGGCTGGGCCAGCATTTATTGCCCATCCCTAGTTGCCCTTGGAGGGCAGTTGGGAGTCAACCACATTGCTGTGGCTCTGGAGTCACATGTAGGCCAGACCGGGTAAGGACGGCAGATTTCCTTCCCTAAAGGACATTAGTGAACCAGATGGGTTTTTCCGACAATGGTTTCATGATTAATTTTTAATTCCCAGATTTTTTTAATTGAATTCAAATTCTACCATCTGCCGTGGAGGGATTCGAACTCGGGTCCCCAAAACATTAGCTGAGCTTCTGGATCAATAATCCCATTAGAACATAGAACATTACAGCGCAGTACAGGCCCTTCGGCCCTCGATGTTGTGCCGACCAGTGGAACCAATCTAATGACCCTCTAACCTAAACTATTCCAATGTTATCCATATGCCTATCCACTGACCATTTGAATGCCCTTAAAGTTGGTGAGTCCACAACTGCTGCAGGCAGGGCATTCCACGCCCTTACTACCCTCTGAGTAAAGAACCTACCTCTGACATCCGTCCTATAATTACCACCCCTCAATTTAAAGCTATGTCCCCCTCGTGTTAGCCATCACCATCCGAGGAAAAAGGCTCTCACCGTCTACCCTATCTAACCCTCTGATCATCTTGTATGCCTCAATTAGGTCCCCTTCTTCTCTCTAATGAAAATAACCTCAAGTCCCTCAGCCTCTCCTCATAAGACCTTCCCATCATACTACGCAACATCCTGGCAAACCATTAGACCATTAATTTGTGTATAGGTGCCTATGGATGGGGTTTTATGGCCTAGCTTGTCCTGAAACCATAAAATCCCGCCCAAGATCATTGGATCTTCCCATGGTCCGCTCTCGTAGCGAGCGGGATAGTAAAATTCCGGCCTATATGTTGGACTGCATGAAGATGTAAGCATGAGTGAGTCTATGTATGCATATGTGTACAACTCTGTGCATTTACATGTATGGTCTGATACACGAGTATTTGTGTGTTTACACGATTGAGTATGGGTTGCAAATAGTTTTAATCTTTTCACCATGGCAACTAGACCATGCAGGTTGTAAATGAAAAGGTTTAGGATGCAGGCGCTTCCAAGGCCAGTCTGTGCCACTAGTGAAACAATCCTGGGTCATTAGGCGACACAGTGGCACAGTGGTTAGCACTGCTGCCTCACAGCGCCAGGGACCCAGGTTCGATTCTGGCCTCGGGTCACTGTCTGTGTGGAGTTTGCACGTTCTCCCAGCGTCTGCGTGGGTTTCTTCCGGGTGCTCCGATTTCCTCCCACAGTCTAAAGATGTGCGGGTTAGGTGGATTGACCACGCTAGACTATTCATCAAGTTTAGAAACTAACCAATGTTCTGGGGACCCGGGTTCGAATCCCACCCCCCCACGGCAGATGATGGAATTTGAATTCAATATAAAAAAATCTGGAACCGACTGATGACATTGAAACCAGCGTCGGAAAATCCCATCTGGTTCACTAATGTCCCTTTAGGGAAGGAAATCTGCCGTCCTTACCCGGTCTGGCCTACATGTAACTCCAGAGACACAGCAATGTGGTTGACTCTCATCTGGCCTCAGGCAACAAGGGATGGATTACCAATGCTGGCCCAGCCCGCGACGTCCTTATCCCCATGAATAAAAATAACTCCGGGTAGAAAGATTTTCCTGAATTCCTTGGTGGAGTTCTGAGCAGAATAAATCCATGGTCTGGGAAGGGGTGGGGGGGGAGGTCTATGTGGGTGAACGATGTTGGTGGGGTTTAGGGATTTATCTTCGATTTGCATTTGGAATGTGATTTATAATGCAACCGTCAGCTTTGGACCCTGCTTCTGATGATATTATGTCACATTGAATTTGGAATTGTATTTTGACCCCCCTCCCCCCCGGCCCCCAACCACCACCACCCAGGGGGGTCTTTGATTCCGCCAGCCAAGTGCCTGAGTGGAATAAAATGTGGACTTGCTCAAAACGAAGTGATGGGGGATTCCGAGACCACTGCCAAATCCCTCTCGCAGAGTCGTCATGGCCCAGAAAGAGGCCATTCGGCCCATCGTCTGCAGAGCAATCCAATCAATCCCATTTCCCCCCCCCCCCCAACCGTTCTGCAGCTTTGCAAATTTATTTCCCTCAAGCGTCGCTCCCATTTCCTTTTGGAATCATCGGTCGTTCCCCGCTTCCTCCCCCACCCTCCCCTCACCCAGGGGTGGCAAGTTCCAGGATAGCAGGGAAGCAGGGGTTCAATCCTCAGGGAAGAATTCGGGCACCGTATCTGAGCAGGAAGCCTGGCACAGGTCTTCCGACTGGCTCAGCGCTGGGGGAAGGATGCCAGGCGAATCTACACCCCTCCGACAAATATCCTCTCCAGAGAATGGAGTCTCCGGGTGGGAATTTAAACCGAATTTGAAACTAAGCTGAAAACTCCAGGGTGAGAATTTAAACTTCCGAGTTTAGAGGATGCTCAAAGCAGCTTCGCAGGTGGAGGACGTGGTCAAGAAGGCGTACGGTGTACTGGCCTTCATCAATCGAGGGATTGAGTTTAGGAGTCGGGAGGTAATGCTGCAACTTTATAAGACCCTTGTCAGACCCCACTTGGAGTACTGTGCTCAGTTCTGGTCACCTCACTACAGGAAGGATGTGGAAGCTATTGAGAGGGTGCAGAGGAGATTTACAAGGATGTTGCCTGGATTGGGAGGCATGCCTTATGAGGATAGGCTGAGGGAGCTAGGTCTCTTCTCCCTGGAGAGACGAAGGATGAGGGTGACTTGATAGAGGTGTATAAGATGTTGAGAGGTATAGATAGGGTGGATTCTCGGAGGCTATTTCCCAAATGGTTGCCACAAGAGGACACAGGTTTAGGGTGCTGGGGAGTAGGTACAGAGGAGATGTCAGGGGTAAGGGTTTCACTCAGGGGGTGGTGGGGGCGTGGAATGGGCTGCTAGCAACGGTGGTGGAGACGGATTCGATAGGGTCTTTTAAGAGACTTTTAGATAAGTACATGGAACTCAGTAAGATGGAGGGTTATAGCTCAGCCTAGTAATCTCTAAGGTAGGGACATGTTCGGCATGACTTTGTGGGCCGAAGGGCCTGTATTGTGCTGTCGTTTTTCTATGTTTCTATGAAACAACGTGAAATATGGGCCAATCTATGCCCAAATGAACTCGACAAAGTGGTCCCAGCTCCCTTCCTGTGTCAGTGTATCTTATGAATATGCCACTGGAGGAAATTACCAAAAATTACTGTCACAATAATTTTAAATCGGACTCTTGCTGGAAGGCACTTTGATCTTTATGACTCTAGTCCTCGCTCCTTTGTTAAATAAAACATGCAGTTGGAGGCAGCTCATTTGTACAAACAAAGTTTACTGCTTGATTAAGTAACGCGTCGAGGACTGGATTATGTGAACGCGCTTGAATAATGAATGAATAAAATCTGGAATCTTTGGAATATTCATTCTCGAGAGGGTCCCAGTGTCTGCAGAACATGGTCGATAACTAGCTTGGCCAAAAAAGGATGTCTTGAAGCCAAATCCTTGATTGAGGGACATCATGATTTAACGCCACAACCATATTTTACACCCCAACAGGCAGCATGCTAGAATCGCTTCCCATTTAACTAATCAGGATAAAAGGCATTGCGAAACTAGGGCCCAGAATTTTGACACAACGGAGAGGCTCTTGGCTGTGATGGAAATGGATGAAAATCCCGCCCCTGAACTCGGCATTTCCTATTCTCATGGGGCTTGGAGTCAGCCCACGGTTTGTATGCATTTTTTTTTAATGGTGGCAGCTAATATCAACTTGACGGTTTCATTTGGATAGGCAGGGCATTGGAGAGGTGAGGGATTGTTAAATGTAAACATGATTATGTGTAGAAAGTGCACAAACTCATTAGAGCTGTCAAAACTGTCAAAGAACTGTCAAGCTGTCAACGAACTGTCAAAACATATCGGCACTGTCAAAACTATCAATGGATTTGGTTTTGCTGGCTTTAAAAAAAAAGTCTGGTGTTTAAATGGAGAAATATATAATCATTACAGTACAGAAGGAGTTCATTCAGCCCATCAAGTCTGCACTGACCCTCCGAAAGAGAATTCTACCTCGGCCAACACCCCACCATATCCCCGCAAACCTGCACATTTACCATGGTCAATCCATCTCACCTGCACACGTTGGACACTAAGGGGCAAATTACCATGACTAATCATCTGGTGCCTGGAAACCGTACAGCATGACACTATGTGCCGTTTTTATATGACTCCCTCAAATGAACCGTGGGTGTGAGAGGACTGCAGAACATCTTGCTTACAAGTCTTCCTGCAGAACGTCGTATAGCCACTTATGGCCACTCATCTCTTTGTTCAATGAGGTCTTCATAATGCATCTGCGATCTTAAGGGCGGCATGGTGGCACAGTGGTTAGCACTGCTGCCTCATAGTGCTAGGTTCCCAGGTTCAATTCCGACCTCAGGTGACTGTTGATGTCGAGTCTGCACATTCTCCCAAGTCTGCATGGGTTTCCTCCTGGTGCTCTGGTTTCCTCCCATGGTCCAAAGATGTGAAGGCCATGCTAAATTGTTCATTAGTGTCCAAAGATGTGTAAGTTAGATGGATTGGCCATGCTAAATTACCCCTTAGTGTCAAAAGATGTGGAGGTTAGGTGGATTGGCCATGCTAAATTGCTCCTTAGTGTCCAAAGATGTGTAGGTTAGATGGATTGGCCATGCTAAATTACCCCTTAGTGTCAAAAGATGTGTAGGTTAGGTGGATTGTCCATGCTAAATTACCCCTTAGTGTCAAAAGATGTGTAGGTTAGATGGATTGTCCATGCTAAATTACCCCTTAGTGTCAAAAGATGTGCAGGTTAGGTGGATTGGCCATGCTAAATTACCCCTTAGTGTCAAAAGATGTGTAGGTTAGGTGGATTGGCCATGCTAAATTGCCCTTAGTGTCAAAAGATGTGTAGGTTAGGTGGATTGGCCATGCTAAATTGCTCCTTAGTGCCCAAAGATGTGTAGGTTAGATGGATTGGCCATAGTAAGTGTGGGGGGAGGGGTTATGGGGCTAGAGTGGGGAAAAGGGCCTTGTAAGTAAGATATTCTGTCAGAGTCGGTGCAGGTTAGATGGGCCGAATGGCCTTCTTCTGTACCATAGGGAATATTTCTATGATTCTCTGACCTGGACATGCTTTGATGGGGACTAATATCTTACGAGATGCCTGCTCCTGATGCCATCCTCTAAGAGGGCATTGGTGACCATGGACTTCCATTGGGGTTGGCCCATGAAACTCTCCTGCTCTTACCGCTGGCTATCAGGTATATCGGACAGATTTACTGGTTGATAAGCAACCTGTTTGACTACGTTATAGGTGCACATTCTGTGGCTCTCAGGCCCTGAAGTGGGACTTCAACGTTGAGTTTCTGGCCTAGAAGTGAGGATACTACCACTGGGTCCTTGTGAGGTACTTCCTTCTGAAATACACCCTCATACTCATAGAAACCCGACAGCGCAGGAGCAGGCCATTCGGCCCACAGAGTCTGCACTGACCACAATCCAACGCAGGCCCTATCCTCAGAACCTCACTTATTTACCCTGCTAATCCCCCTGACGCTATGGTCAATTTAACATGGCCAATCAACCCAACCAGTGCATCTTTGGACTGCTGGGGGGAAACCGGAGTACCCAGAGGAAACCCATGCAGACACAGGGAGAATGTGCAAGCTCCACACAGACAGTTGGGAATTGAACCCATGTCCCTGGTCAGCAATGCCTCACAGCCCAGGGTTCAACGCTGTATAGCGTGCAAGAAACGATACTTTTCACTGTATGTTAATAGATGGGACAATAATAAATCAAAAGATAAACCAAACCCTGGTAGTGCTGCATCACAGCACTGGAGTGCCCACCTAGATTTTGAGATCAAAGCCAAAATTCTCTGGCTGTTCCTGCCAGCAGGATCTTCCAGTCTTGCTGATGGCGTTGTTCCACTGTGGATTCAGCAACGATAAAGCTGTTGACAGTGGCGGGACTGGAAGATCCTCGTCTTCTGCGAAATACACCATGTGGGAGCTGTGGAAATTCCAGCCCCAAACCTTGGAGTGGGGCTCGAATCTACGACCTTCTGACCTGGAAATGAGAATGTTACACATGTGGGGTTTCCCGCACGCCCCCCCTGGTGTGTTTAGTGGCAGCAGAGGTAGGCTGCCATTGGCCAGTGGCGGGATCTTCCAGTCCCGCTGCTGTCAATGGGTTTCCTCTCATTCAGGGAGAGTTGGACACCACAGCTTCACTTAGAAGGTCAATTTATTTTCATTGTACATTGTACACCCTCCACCGCTGGGGGTGGGGGGGGTCACCCTCGGCGGAACTGGAAGATGCCACCAACGGGAATGGCTGGAAATTGCTACCTTAAGTGAAAGCTCTGTCTGCAGCACCAGCATACACCATCAGAAGACCCCAAATTAGGTCAGAAATCCCAACATGGTCATTACTGTGTAGCAACCAGTTATAAACAAGATCCGTTGCAATTTGCGGGCTGTAGTGGGTGGCACGGTGGCAGAGTGGTTAGCACTGCTGCCTCACAGCACCAGGGACCCGGGTTCGATTCCTGGCTTGGGTCACTGTCTGTGCAGAGTCTGCACGTTCTCCCTGTGTCTGTGTGGGTTTCCTCCCACAGTCCGAAAGACGTGCTGGTTAGGGCGCATTGGCCGTGCTAAATTCTTCCTCAGTGTTACCCGAACAGGCACCGGAGTGTGGTGACTGGGGGAATTTCACAGTAACTTCATTGCAGTGTTAATGTAAGCCTTACTTGTGTCACTAATAAGTAAACTTTAAGCTTTTTAGTCTGTGCAAACACGCAAAAGAAAACATCAGAAAAGCCAATGGAATTCTGGCCTGGTTTCTTGGAGGAGTGTTAGAGGGACACTCACACACTGAATTATTTTCATCACAAATTTAGTCTATGGGTGGGATTCCACACCACCCCCCACTTCCTGGGATTCGCCCCGGGATTGACCCCTGGGATTCCCCCAGTGGGATTCCCTCCCTTAGATTCCCCCCTTGCGGTTCCTCCCTGGGTGTCTCCCTTGCCGCCACCGTCTACCCCACTTGGATAATGCCCCCCCACCACCCCCCCCCCCCCCCCCCCCCGACCCCCACTTCACCACCGTTCCCATCCCTATGTTTTCCGATCTTTCAGTCCTGCCTACGTCTACGGAGTTTTGCATGGTTCACCCATCCCACCAAAGGAACCCGTCACGGGGGTGGGGGGGTGGGGGGGGGGGCAGGGATAGGGATGTGGTGGGTGAGTGGGGTTGGGGTAGGGTGGACGTGGGGCGCTGGTGGCCCTTGGCGGGACTGGAAAATCTCGTCGGCAGAAAGTCTGGATAATTCCACCCATAGAAGAACTAGGAGCAGGAGTAGGGCCCCTCGAGCCTGCTCCGCCATTCAATAAGATCTTTTTGTGGACTCAGCTCCACTTACCCACCCGCTCACCAGGACCCTTAATTCCTTTACTGTTCAAAAATCTATCTATCCTTGCCTTAAAAACATTATAGGAACAAAAGATCTGGGAATTTCCCTGCTTATAGGAGGGAAACTGCATCACGATATCCACCAGAGGCATGGCATATGGGACACTTGCCTTTATCAATCGGGGTATAGATTACAAAAGCCAGGAAGTCATGTTGGAGTTGTATAGATCTTTGGTGAGGCCACAGCTGGAGAACTGTGTGCAGTTCTGGTCGCCACATTATAGGAAGGGTGTGATCGCACTGGAGGGGGTGCAGAGGAGATTCACCAGGATGCTGCCTGGGAGGGAACATTTCAGTTCTGAAGAGAGGTTGTGTAGGCTTGGGTTGTTTTCTCTGGAGCAGACTGAGGGGGTGACCTGATCGAGGTGGACAAGATTATGAGGGACATGAACAGGGAGCAGCAGAGGGTGAAGGGCACACAGACCCCTTAGACTTGGGCGGGACTGGAAGATTCTGCCACTGACCAGCGGCGGGCTGCTTCCGTTGCTGGAAAACATGCCGCGGGAGTGGAAAATCCCACCCACAAGAATTGACAAACAGCTGAAATTGTGCAAAAAGAAATAATCTTCACGTGGTGTCAGGTTAACGCAGAGAGCTTCAATGTATTTTTAGAGTATTCTGAAATTAAAGTGCTATTTTCAGACTGTTAATCTTGAGAGAAGCTTAATATTAAGAGGCAGCAAACTGTTGTTTGTTTCCAAGCAGAGCTCGTGGTGGTGTGACTTGCTTCCTCATTCCTGTGCCTGCAACATTTGCAGGTTGCATTTGTCTCAGCTTTGCGGGGCGGCACGGTAGCACAGTGGTTAGCACTGCTGCTTCACAGGTCCCGGGTCCTGGGTTCGATCCCCGGCTCGGGTCACTGTCTGTGTGGAGTTTGCACATTCTCCCCGTGTCTGTGTGGGTTTCCTCCGGGTGCTTTGGTTCCCTCCCACAGTCCAAAGATGTGCGGGTTAGATTGATTGGCCGTGCTTAAAAAAAAAATTGCCCCTTAGTGTCCTGAGATGCATAGATTAGTGAGATTAGGTAAAATATATGGGGATAGGGTCTGGGTGGGATTATGGTCGGTACAGACTCGATGGGCCGAAGGGCCTCTTTCTGCACTGTAGAGTTTCTATGAACTCTCCGTTAACCATCATTTCTGATGAACTGGCGCCACTCTTTGGATGTAGGTGTGGCAGGCAAGGCCAAATTTGTTGCTCATTCCCTGTTTATTTATTACTGTCACAAGTAGGCTTACATTAACACTGCAATGAAGTTACTGTGAAAATCCCCTAGTCGCCACACTCCGGTGCCTGTTCGGGTTACACTGAGGGAGAAATTAGCACAGCCAATGCACCCTAACCAGCACGTCTTTCAGACTGTGAGAGGAAACCAGAGCATCCGGAGGAAACCCACGCAGACACGGGGAGAACATGCAAACTCCACATAGCCCAAGCCAGGACTTGAACCCAGGTCCCTGGCACTGTGAGGCGTCAGTGCTAACCAGTGTGCCACTCCAGATAGATTGGAGAGGTTGGGACTTTTGGAGAGAAGAAGGCTGAGAGGGGATTTGATCGAGATGTTCAGAATCATGAGGGGGTCTTGACAGGGCAGACAGGGAGAAACTATTCCCATTGGTGTAAGGACCCTGAACGAGAAGGCACAGATTTAAAATAATGTGCAAAAGAAGTAAAAGTGATATGAGAAAAAAGCTATAATGACACAAGGAGGCAGATAGAATGGAGGCAATCAAGAGGGGAATTAGATAGTTATAGAGCCAGAGAATCCCAATGGTGCAGAAAGAGGCTATTCACCCCATCGAGACTGCACCAAAAACAATCCAATCTGGGGGACGTAACCTCATTTATTTACCCTGTGAATCCCCCCAACATTAAGGGGCAATTTACCATGGCTGATCAACCTAACCTGCATATCTTTGGACACTAAGCGGCAATTTAGCATGGCCAATCCCCCTAAGCTGAACATCTTTGGACAGTGAGGGGCAATTTAGCATGGCCAATCCCCCTAAGCTGAACATCTTTGGACAGTGAGGGGCAATTTAGCATGGCCAATCCACCTAACCTACACATCTTTGGACTCTAAGGGACAATTTAGCATGGCCAATCCACCTAACGTACACATCTTTGGACAGTGAGGGGCAATTTAGCATGGCCAATCCACCTAAGCTGCACATCTTTACACACTAAGGGGCAATTTAGCATGGCCAATCCACCTAACCTGCACATCTTTGGACACTAAGGGGTAATTTAACATGGCCAATCCACCTAACCTACATGTTGAAAAAGATACAAAAGACTCAAGAACAGCTTCTTCCCTGCTGCCAGGCTTTTGAATAGACCGAACCCACATTAAGTTGATCTCACTCTACACCCTAGCTATGACTGTAACACTACATTCTGCACCTTCTTTCCTTCTTTATGAATGGTATACTTTGTCTGTATAGTGCACAAGAAACAATACTTCTCACTGTATGTTAATACATGTGACAATAATAAATCAAACCAAATCAAATCAGAGCTAAGGGACAATTTAGCATGGCCAATCCACCTAACCTGCACATCTTTGGACACTAAGGGGAAATTTAGCATGGCCAATCCACCTAATTTGTACATCTTTGGAGTGTGGGACTAAACTGGAGCACCCAAGGAAAAATGTGCAGGGTAACGGGGAGTAGGTGGGAGAATGGCATTGAGTGGGTGGCTCAATTTGAGTGCCGGTGCCTCCTTCTGTGCTGTAACCATTCTGTAACGCTCGGATAGCGAGAGCGCGAGAATATAAGGATTGGGAGCAGGAGTAGGCCACTCGGCCCTTCGAGTCTTTCGCCATTCGATAAGACTGTGGCTGGTCTGATTGCGGCGTCAACTGCATATTGTCGCTGAGCGCCCCCGTCCCCCCTCCCCCCCATCCCCGCGGGGGTCGCTGAGTAAGCAATGAGTTTGCATCTACAGGAATCCCTACGGTTCATTCTGCTCCTAGTATAAGAACTCTTGTGGAAAGGGAAAGATGCGATTTGATAATGGCTGCTCTTCCAGCTGAATGTTAAATATTCAAACCTGGCCAGGTTTCAAAATAAAGGCCAGCATTTCTTGCACTTGTGTGAGCGACTGCTATTTTCTGTGTTAATGCGTGATTCACACAGTGTCAGCTGAGGTTGATTGCGCACAAACTGCTCTTCGAACATTGCCAACAGAAAGAAGGACTCGTATTTGTACAGAGTCTTTCAGGGTCTCCACGTTCTCCAGCACCTCACTGCCAAGGGCTTACTCTTGAAGTCTTGCCCTTGCTGTACTATAGAAAGCCATGGTGTGAACATTATAGAGTCATAGAGGTTTACAGCATGGAAACAGGCCCTTCAGCCCAACTTGTCCATGCTGCCTTTTGTTTAAAGCTAATCCCAATTGTCTGCGTTTGGCCCATATCCCTCTATACCCATGTAACTGTCTAAATGATTTTTAAAAGATAAAATTGTACCCGCCTCTACTACTACCTCTGGCAGCTCGTTCCAGACACTCACCACCCTCTGTGTGAAAAAATTGTCCCTCTGAACCCTTTTGTATCTCTCCCCTTAAACCTATGCCCTCTAGTTTTAGACTCCCCTACCTTTGGGAAAAAATATTGACTATCTAGATGATCTATGCCCTCATTATTCTGTGGACCTCTATAAAAGATCACCCCTCACCCTCCTTCACTCCAGAGGAAAAGAATCCCAGTCTATCCAGCCTCTCCTTATAACTCAAAGCATCAAGTCCTGGTAGCATCCTAGTAAATCTCTTCGGCACTCTTTCTAGTTTAATAATAGCCTTTCTATAATAGGGTGACCAGAACTGTGTACACAGTGTTCCAAGTGTGGCCTTATCAATGTCTTGTACAACTTCAATAAGATGTCCCAACTCCTGTATTCAATGTTCTGACCAATGAAACCAAGCATGCCGAATGCCTTCTTCACCACTCTGTCCACTTTCAAGGAGCTACAAACATGTACCCCTAGATCTCTTTGTTCTGTAACTCTCCCCAGAGCCCTACCATTAACTGAGTAAGTCCTGCCCTGGTTCAGTCAACCAAAATGCATCACCTCGCATTTATCTAAACTCCATCTGCCATACGTCAGCCCACTGGCCCAACTGATCAAGATCCCATTGCAATCCAAGATAATCTTCTACACTGTCCACCATGCCACCTATCAGGTGTCATCTGCAAAATTATTAGCCATAATCAGGAGATTCAGAAAAAGCAGAAATGGTCACATCATCCGAGTGAGAATACATATTGGCATGGGGCCCAGGGAGAACATTCACTGAGATAGTCTCCAGGGTGGACTTGTAGCAACCTGGTTGCTTGCCTACTTCTGGGCTGCCACCTCTTGATGGTCGCAGAAGGTGACCTAATTAATCAGCCTGTAAATCCGTCCAATATGGCACTAAGAGCAGGAGTTTCCTGGTTGGCCATGCTGCTGAATTCAATGGCAACCCGCTGTGGTACTTTGCCAAGCGTAACCGTGGAGCACTTCACTGGGAGTCCACAGGTGCCAACATGGGCAAGGTACCTCCAAGAGGAGGGGGATCCAGCCTCCAATTCTTGAGAGACTACTGCTCTGAGAGGGTTGTATCCTTCAGTCATAGAAGCTGCAGCAGGCAGAGAAGAAGGCCTTCACATTGGGAGGACCCAAGCACAGAAGCAGGAATGTCTTGATGTAATTATACGGAGTCTTGGTGAGGCCACACCGGGAGTAATGTGTGCAGTTTCGGTCTCCCTATCTGAGGAAGGATGTCCTTGTTCTCGAGAGAGTGCAGAGAAGGTTTACCAGGCAGATTCCAGGGGACTGGTGTGTGAGGAAAGATTGTGGGTCGGTTGGAATCGGAGTTCAGAAGAACAAGGGTGGGTCGGGGAGGGGGATCTCATAGAAACCTTTAAAATTTGTTCCCGATGGTGGGAGTGTCCAGAAACATGGTCACAGTCTGAGGATACATAGAAAGAACAAAGAAACCCTACAGTGCAGAAAGAGACCATTTGGCCCATCAAGTCTGCACCAACCACAATCCCACTCACACCCTATATTTACCCACTAATCCCCCCTAACCTACACATCTCTGGACACTAAGGGGCAATTTCTTAGCATGGCCAATCAACCTAACCCACATATCTTTGGACTGTGAGAGGAAACCCACGTAGACACGAGGAGAATGTGCAAACTCCACCTAGACAGTGACCCGAGCCGGGAATCGAACCAAGGTCCCTGGAGCTGTGAAGCAGCAGTGCTAACCACTGTGCTACCGTGCCACCCACATAGGGTAGACTGTTTAGGTGAGATTTGAGGAGAAATTTCTTCGCCCAGAGAGGGGTGAGCCTGTGGAATTCACTACCACAGGAAAGTAGTTGTGGCTAAAACATTACACGTCTTCAAGAAACAGTTAGAATTAGCACTTGGGGCGAAGGGGATCAAAGGATATGGAGGGAAGGTGGGAGTAGGCTATTGAATTGGATGATCAGCCATGATCTTAAACAATGGCGGAGCAGGTTCGAAGGGCCAAATGGCCTCCTATTTCCTATCTTTCTCTGTACTGTGCTGGAAGTGGTAGCTTAGATTTTGGGTTCAGGTTTCTTTCTCCGACTCCAGCCCACCAGCACGATGGCGTAGCCCCTGCCTCCATCTTTCTATATTTATACATATATATATTCTGCCCGTGGGTGTCGCTGGCTGGGGTCCAGCATCTATTGCCCACCCTTCATTGCCCCTTGAGAAGGTGGTGGGTGAGCCACGATCTTGAAGCCGCTGCAATCCAAGCGGTGTAGGTACACCCACAGTGCTGTTAGAGCTGCAGTCCCCCCATCGCTCTGTGCGCTCGGCTATCACAGACAGCCCACGGCTCCATCTGACTAAAAGAAAGCAGCCCGCTTTTCTCAGCATCTCAGGCCAAGAAACATTTCCCAGCTCATAAGAAATAGGAGCAGGAGTCGGCCATCCAGCCCTTCAAGCCTGCCCCACCATTCAATAAGATCATGGCTGATCCGAAGTGGATCAGTTCCACTTTCCCGCTTTCTCCCCTTAATTCCCCTGTCTATCAGAAACCTATCCACCCGCGACTTAAATATATTCAGCGAGGTAGCCTCCACCACTTCAACGGGCAGAGAATTCCAGAGATTCACCACCCTTTGAGTGAAGAAGTTCCTCCTCAACTCTGATCTAAACTGCCCCCCCCTTGAGGCTGTGCCCCCTACTTCTGTTTTCCTTTCTTATCGGGAAGAATCTCTCTACCTCTACCCTATCCATCCCCTTCATTATCTTATACGTCTCTATAAGATCCCCCCTCATCCTTCTAAACTCCAACGAGTACAGACCCAGTCTATTTAGTCTCTCTTCATAGTCCAACCCCATCATCTCCGGTATCAGCCTAGTGAACCTCCTCTGCACTCCCTCCAAGGCCAATATATCCTTTCGCAAGTGTGACGACCAAAACTGCACACAGTACTCCAGTTGCGGCCTCACCAGTGCCCTGTACAGTTGCAGCAAGACCTCCCTGCTTTTATATTCAATCCCCCTCGCTATAAAGGCCAGCATCCCATTCGCCTTCTTGATCACCTGCTGCACCTGCAGACTGGGTTTTTGCGATTCGTGCACAAGGACCCCCAGGTCCCTCTGCACTGTAGCATGCTGCAGCTTTTCGCCCTTTAAATAATAATCCCTCCTGCTATTATTTCTACCAAAGTGGATAACCTCACACTTGCTAACATTGTACTCCATCTGCCAGGTCCTCACCCACTCGCTCAGCCTATCCAGATCTCTCTGCAGACTTTCCGCGCCTTCCACGTAATTTGTTTTTCCACTCATCTTCGTGTCATCAGCAAATTTCGTCACCCTACACTCAGCCCCCTCCTCCAGATCGTCTATGTAAATGGTAAACACTTGAGGCCCCAGCACCGATCCCTGCGGCACTCCACTAGTCACCGACTGCCAACCAGAATAGCACAGCTCCAAACAGATGAACTAATCACTTTGCGCTGTTGAGTTGGATGCTGCTGTGTGCGTAACCTGGCAGCCACAACAGAGTGACTCAATGTCAGGCGCAGCTCATTGGCAGTGACGCACCTTGGGAAGTCCTCAGAAGGTGACGGGCGCTATGCAAATGCTGCCCACACTGCCTTGCCACAAAAGGAGGAGATGCGTGAGAAATCCACGGCCATATGTCTTGCTGGATGGCATCAGACATGCCAATTAGACCCGGTGGCAGAATTCATTACCTACTTAAATAGCCTGGCACTGCGTCTGGTAATGACACAGGTACAGAGTCGTGTCAAGTTTTATGATGCATCGTTTAATAGCAAACACTGCAGGAGTGAATTACTGGAGGAGTGAAGCTTTCCCGGTTTTAGATTATGGATCGGAGAAGTAATTTTCCTTCATTTTAAATTGCAGCTGTAGGAACAGAGGGCACCTACGTTATAAATTACAGATGCTACAGCATTGTAATCCAAACATTGTGACCAGTACGTTATTCGCAATGATTTATTACAGGCCTGTAAATAGAATGGCAGGAATTCTTAACATTGCTTTCCGCCTCCAACCCGTGATTGAATGTATACGGGTCGGGAATTTTAAAGGAACGCAGGATCGGGACTTGGTGTGGGGGCGGCTTTGAAGCTCGCAGGCTGGGACATCATCTGGGCATCCTGACGCCTCTGGGACAGTTTTAAATCTTCAAAGAGTTGGCAGGGGGGGTGGGGGGAAATGTGACAGCCCCCCCTACTTAAAATTAGCCGGTTTGCACATTCTCCCCGTGCCTGCGCGGGTTTTCTCCGGGTGCTCCGGTTTCTTCCCACACCCCAAAAAACGTGCTCTTAGGCTGATCGGTGTTAACAAATTGTCCCTAAATTAGTCGTCCCTCAATCTGGTTATGGTTCCTTTATTGTGGAGTCCAGTAGGCGTAGACAAAGGTCATGGGTAGAGGAGGGCACCCACAATGTTAAAATGGCGGCGCGGGCTCGTTGGGCCGAAGGGCCTGTTTCCCGGGCTGTGTTATTCTTTGTTTGGTTAAAGCTAAGCCGCCTATCTGTACAAGTTTAGAGCTTAAGTTTTCTTTTCGCAATGAGGCTGTGAAACCATGGATTTCATAGCCTTGCCCATCCCAAAACCCTAAAAGTCCGCGCAAGGCTGACAGACCTTCCCATGTCCGCCCCTCGCCCGCTCCGATTCCCGTGGCGGGCAGGGGTGGTAAAGTTCTGGGCCTTGTGTCACGTACTGCATAGCCGTTGGCCCAGGGTTCGCCCGGGGACTCGGTAACTTCCTCTGTGGTTGCTATTTGAAATCTTGAGGGGCAAAACATCATGGCGGGGGGGGGGGCGGGGGCGAGCGCACTACACCCAATCTTGCCGTCCCTTGGCTGTGTCTGATCTCCTGGCCCCCGTGGGGAGCTGTCTGCTCAAATTGGCGATGACGTGGCTGTCCCCAAAATGGCCGCCACCTGGCATTTCTGTTGAGGTCAGGCAGGCTGTCGCGAGGCCTGGATAGGGTGGACACGGAGAGGATGTTTCCACTAGTAGGAAAAACTAGAACCAGAGGGGCACAACCTCAGGCTGAAGGGACGATCCTTTAAAACAGAGATGAGGAGGAATTTCTTCAGCCAGAGAGTGGGGAATGTGTGGAACTCTTGGCCACAGAGGAGGCCGGGTCATTGAGTGTCTTTAAGACAGAGATAGATAGGTTTTTGATCGATAAGGGGATCAGGGGTTATGGGGAAAAGGCAGGAGAATGGGGATGAGAAAAATATCAGCCATGATTGAATGGTGGAGCAGGCTCGATGGGCCGAGTGGCCTAATTCTGCTCCTGTGCCTTATTATCTTATCCAAGCTTGCCTCCTGGCCCATTTGGACATTTAAATTTAATAAATAGTGTTGCAAAAACGACGCAGCCCATGCGCCGATCCTGGACTCAGAACTTATCCGGATATGGGCTTCCTGACCCTAAGAACATAAGAAATAGGAGCAGGAGTCGGCCATCTAGCCCTTTGAGCCTGCCCCGCCATTCAATAAGATCATGGCTGATCTGAAGTGGATCAGTTCCGCCTTCTCCCCATAACCCTTAATTCCCTTGTCTATCAGAAATCTATCTACCCCGTGACTTAAATATATTCAACGAGGCAGCCTCCACCACTTCAACGGGCAGAGAATTCCAGAGATTCACCACCCTTTGAGTGAAGAAGTTCCTCCTCAACTCTGTTCTAAACTGCACCCCCCCCGCCTCCCCATTATTTTGAGGCTGTGCCCTCTAGTTCTGTGCCCTGGATTGAAAACCACACCCAGGGTGTCAATGGTTGGTGGAACGCCGTGACTTACAAAGCAGGAAGTTACAAGTTGACTTCAGAGGCTGAGAACATAACCCAGGCTGACAGTGCTGAGAAATCAAGAGAGGTTTTATCCCAAGGTTCTGTTTGTTCCAGCCAAGGTTTAGTCCAACGTAACCAAAAAAAAACAGGTGATCTGGCCAATATCAGATGTCTGTTTGTGGGAGTTCATTGGAAGCAAACTAGTTTCTGTGTTTCTTACATTGCAACAGCAACATTCTCCAAGGCATTACCTTGGTTGTAAGATACTTGGGACTTTTACTTATGTAGGTCCAGCAAGTGGGCTGCAAGTGGCAAGTAACATTCATGCCACACAAATGCCAGGCAATGACTATAAGAGACACTCTAACCACCTCCCCTGGATACTCAATGTTGTATCCATCACCGAATCCCCCCACTGCCAACATCCTTGAGCTTACCATTGACTGAAACTCAAGGACTCGCTACATAGTGGATACAAAAGCAGGTCAGAGACTAGGAAGACTGCACCAAGTAACTCACCTCCAAAGCCTGTCCATTATCTACAAGGCACAAGTCAGGAGTATGATGGAATACTCCCCACTGGCCTGGATCCAACAAAAAGTTTGACACCACCCAGGATTGTGTGCAATTTTGGTCCCCTTATTTGCGAAAGGATATATTGGCCTTGGAGGGAGTACGGAGAAGGTTCACCAGGTTGATACCGGAAATGAGGGGTTAGCTTATGAGGAGAGATTGAATAGATTGGGTCTGTACTTGTTGGAGTTTAGAAGGCTGAGGGGTGATCTGATAGAGACATATAAGATAATGAAGGGGCTAGACAGGGTAGAGGCAGAGAGATTCTTTCCACTTAGAAAGGAAATCAGAACTAGAGGGCACAGCCTCAAAATAAGGGGGTTGCAGTTTAGAACAGAGTTGAGGAGGAACTTCTTCTGTCAGACGGTTGTGAGTCTCTGGAATTCTCTGTCCATTGAAGCAGTGGAGGCTACCTCGTTGAATATGTTAAATTCACGGGTAAATAGATTTCTGATCGATAAGGGAATTAAGGGTTATGGGGAGAAAGCGGGTAAGTGGAACTGATCCACTTCAGATCAGCCATGATCTTATTGAATGGCGGGGCAGGCTTGAGGGGCTAGATGGCCTACTCCTGCTCCTATTTCTTATGTTCTTATGTTTAGGACAAAGCAGCCCTCTTGATTGGCACCAAATCTACAAACATTCAATCCCTCCACCACCGACGCTCAGTAGCAGCAGTGTGACAATCGACAAGATGCACTGCAGCAATTCACCAAAGATCCTTAGATAGCACCTTCCAAACCCAGGACCACTTCCATCGAGTGCAAGCCCGGAACTCTGGATTCAGTCATCATTTTTATTCCCCATTTCCCCTCTCACTTCCAAATTTGCCAAATCTGATTCCTGACCCAACACAAATTTTATTCTTGCAATCGTTCCCAAACTCCATCTCATTTTGAAAACAGATTGGCTGTGGGAAAGGTTAAATGCGTGTTGACTTTATCCAGCTTATATATTACAGCAGGGATATTTGAACTGTAGGTCTTGAGGTTGTGGGCGGCATGGTGACACAGTGGTTAGTACTACTGCCTCACAATGTCAGGGACCCGGGTTCAATTCCCAGCTTGGGTCACTGTCTGTGCAGAGTCTGCATGTTCTCCCCGTGCCTACGTGGGTTTCCTCCTAGTGCTGTGGTTTTACAGAATCACAGAATCCCTATAGTGCAGAGAGTGGCCATTCAGCCCATCGAGACTGCACCAACAACAATCCCATCCAGGCCCTATCCCCATAACCCACAAATTTACCCTGCTAGCCCCCACGATGGGGCAATTTAGCATGGCCAATCAACTTAACAGGCACATCTTTGGAATATGGAAGGAAACCAGAGGAAATCCATGCAAACGTGGGGAGAACGTGCAAACTCCACACAGACAGTCACCTGAGGCTGGAATTGAGCCTGGATCCCTGGAGCTGTGAGGCAGCCGTGCTAACCACTGTGCCACCCTCTGTCAGTGTGGCGTTTGCATATTCTCCCCATGTCTGCGTGGGTTTCCTCCGGGTGCTCCAGTTTCCTCCCACAGTATGAAAGACATGTTGGTTAGGTGCATTGGCCAGGCTAAATTCTCCCTCAGTGTACCCGAACAGGTGCCGGAGTGTGGCAACTAGGGGATTTTCAAGTAACTTCATTGAGGTGTAGGCTTACTTGTGGCACTAATAGATAAACTTAAGCTTAAAGAGTAATGTTCCCCAGGCCCTAGTCAATAAGATCAGTCTCGATGTACACTCAGGGTGTGGAGATGCCGGCGTTGGACTGGAACAGTCACATTAAGAAGTCTCACAACACCAGGTTAAAGTCCAACAGGTTTAATTTGGTAGCACGAGCTTTCGGAGCACTGCTCCTTCATCTGGATTTGTTTCACAAACAGGGCGTCAACTGGGATCTTGGGCTGATGTCGCACTATCTGTAACCCCCACGACTTGCCTGGGCTTGCAAAGTCTCACTATCTGTCCTGTCTGGAGACAATTCACACCTCTGTAACCTGTGCTTAATCCTCTCTCCACTCTCACTGTCTGTGTGGAGTCCGCACGTTCTCCCCGTGTCTACGTGGGTTTCCTCTGGTTTTACAGAATCACAGAATCTCTATAGTGCGGAGAGAGGCCATTCAGCCCATTGAGACTGCACCAACAACAATCCCACCCAGGCCCAGGCCCCAGATAAAGACTAGATAACCTGTTAAAACTCGCAGTCTAACCACTGTCTTGTAATTGAGTTTGTGTCTATATATGCCCTGTTGTGAGACTACTTGATGTACACTCAGAGTGGACATTTAGACCAAATCCCCCATCTCTCCTTTTAACAATGTTTTGAAGATTTTTTTTCCCCTGTTAACTTTGAAATACTGATGATAGGTAGCTGGAAAATGGAGATTAGACACTTTCCGATTTTTATCTGTTTCTATTTCTGCCACATCTTTCGAAGTCTCTCCTTTGTGTCCCAGGAGTAAAGGTATCGCGTTCCATTTATGAAGAACAGATTGCTTAATTGAAACGAAATCTCGCAGGTAACGTGTATCTTTTTGTCAGCAAAGTCCCACAGCAGCCAGATCACAATGATCATATAACTCTCGCTCCAGCTCTTTGTCTGCTGTTAGATTGCAAAGCGCAGTCTCGTTTCCCCAAGCTAACAGTTGGAAATAATTCCCGAGCATCCGCAGGCACTGAACAGCTCTCCACAAAGTCTGAAGGACACCGAGTTGGTGTGGACTGGGACTTGCATTGGGGAGAAGGTCACGGATCAAAACTTTGGGGGTCCGCGTCAGTTCTTCTTGTTAGTTATACGGTAGCAAGGGAATTTCAATAGTGTTCAACCATCGGTAGTTCTTGCAGAATTTACACAGGGGAAAATCTAAACCTTTGTTTTGTTTATTGCAATGGATTGTTTGATTTATTGCTCACTCAGTAATGCTTTGATAGCTCGCCAATTCTCCCAAAGGAAAGATTTCTAATGAAAGGGATCATTGCTGTGACTCGGATTTTCACTCCCCAGGAGAGTAGTTGGGGGTTGTTTCCGCCTTTGGCCAGAGATCCCCAGGTATGGTGCGACTTTCACTCTGGGGGGGTTGAGGTGTGTGGGAGGGAGAGGCAGGGGGGCATGGTGGGCGAGACCCTGCTGCAGAGGGGGCTGAGTGCCGAGGCAGGCTGGTTAAAAGACCTCCCTCCCTCACTTCACCAGGACTTTGTTTGATTTGATTTATTATTGTCACATGTATTAACATGCAGTGAAAAGTATTGTTTCTTGCGCGCTATACAAAGCATACCACTCACAAGATCATAAGAACATAAGAAATAGGAGCAGGAGTAGGCCATCCAGCCCCTTGAGCCTGCCCCGCCATTCAATAAGATCATGGCTGATCTGAAGTGGATCAATTCCACTTTCCCGCTTTCTCCCCATAACCCTTAATACCCTTGCCTACCAAAAACCTATCTACCCGTGTCTTAAATATACTCAGCGAGGTAGCCTCCACCACTTCAACGGGCAGAGAATTCCAGAGATTCACCACCCTTTGAGTGAAGAAGTTCCTCCTCAACTCCATTCTAAACTGCCCCCCCTTATCCTGAGGCTGTGCTCTCTAGTTCTGCTGTCCTTTCTAAGCGGGAAGAATCTCTCTACCTCTACCCTATCCATCCCCTTCATTATCTCATAGAATCATAGAACCCTACAGTGCAGAAAGAGGCCCTTCAGCCCATCGAGTCTGCACCAAACACAATCCCACCCAGGCCCTGCCCCCATATCCCTACATATTTACCCACTAATTCCTCTAACCTCTGCTACCCTGGACACTAAAGGACAATTTCTTAGTACGGCCAATCAACCTAACCCGCGCATCTTTGGACTGTGGGAGGAAACCCACGCAGACACGAGGAGAATATGCAAACTCCACACAGACAGTGACCTGAGCCGGGAATCGAGCCCAGGACCCTAGAGCTGTGCAGCAGCAGCGCTAACCCACTGTGCTACCGTGCCGCCCACTCATAGAGAAGGAAAGGAGAGAGTGCAGAATGTAGTGTTACAGTCATAGCTAAGGTGTAGAGAAAGATCAACTTAATGTGAGTCTGACAGCAGCAGGGAAGAAGGTGTGCCTGAGTTGGTTGATATGTGACCTCATACTTTTTCCGCTGGAAGAAGGTGGAAGAGAGAATGTCTGGGGTGCATGGGGTCCGTGATTATGCTGCCTGCTTTTCTGAGGTAGTGTGGACAGTCAGTGGATGGGAGGCTGGTTTGCGTGATGGATTGGGCTACATTCATGACCTTTTGGAGTCCCTTGCGGCCTTGGGCTGTCAGTTGTATTAGAGGCTGTTGGATACTCGGTAGTCCTCGCCTCTCACACAACCTCAACCTCCAGCTGATTCCCATGGGAGGCACGGTGGCACACATTTCTCACCCTTACACACCCCAGCCGCAGGATAAAATGTGTTTGCATTATTTCTGCTACGCACTCGCTGAGGCTTTGTGCCACCTCTGCCATGAGTCAAGAGAACCGCGTTCTGGGAAGGATTGGGACTTGGGGGACATTTTTAATCTGTGTAATTTTTACTCCTTAATTAAAGTTACAAAGCCAGTGCTCACCGTGGATGGGTCAAGCCCTCAATCCTTCGAGTCATAGAGGTTTACAAGCATGGAAACAGGCCCTTTGGCCCAACTTGTCCATGCTGCCTTTTTTTTAATCACTTAGCTAGTCCCAATTGCCCGCATTTGGCCCGTATCCCTCTCTATCCATCTTACCCATACAACTGTCTAAATCTTTTTAAAAGACAAAATTGTACCCGCCTCTACTACTACCTCTGGCAGCTTGTTCCAGACACTCACCATCTTCTGTGTGAAAAAATTGCCCCTTTTGTATCTCTCCCCTCTCACCTTAAACCTATGCCCTCTAGTTTTAGACTCCCCTAGCCTTGGGAAAAGATATTGACTATCTAGCTGATCTGTGCCCCTCATTATTTTATAGACCTCTATAAGATCGCCCCTCAGCCTCCTACGCTCCAGGGAAAAAAGTCCCAGTCTGTCCAGCCTCTCCTTGTAACACAAAAATGTTGTGGATAAAATTGAGGCGCCAGTTTGGATCACTGGTTTAGTGTGAAGGGATGCCCAGGCAGGTGGGGTGGTGGTGGTGGTGGTGGAGGTGGTGTTGGGGGGGTGGGGGGAGGGGAGGGGTGGAGGGGAGGTAGGATGGGTGAGTGGGGACATGTATTGCTCCAAAAACCAAATTCCAATTGCATCCAATTCCTGTTCTCCACAAGAGAGACAACAAGGTCCGTGACGCATTGCAGCACCTTGGGTTTGACCTGTCGTTTGATCTTAGCCAAAAGGCTGAGAAGCAATATTTTTCTTTGCAAAAATATTCATATCAAATCTGAAAAACCCATTACAAAATATTTCCAACAATTACGACTGTAAAGTTCGATGATATTTATATTTGTCCTGAGTTCAGAATTCATGCTGAATTCAGTTTGAAAAAAAATATATATATCAATACTTTCATTATAAAACCCAAAATTCTTCACAAGCTGTATGTTACAGTCTGTGATGCTGCAGTAAAGCTATACACAGTTAGAAATATACACACAGCCCGAGGTGTTTTAACCAGTTACCAGCACCTTGGTCTACTTTGGCTTAAAGGTTTTATACAGTGGCCTTGCCCCCTGGCACCTTGGCAGCAACTGGCCCAAGCTTGAGTTGTGTCCTTCAGCATGTAGTCCTGGAATGTGCCAGTCTGTAACACTCGGCTGAGGACAATTCTTTGCATTGGAAGATCAGCAAGTTTTGGGTGGACCAAAGATCATCCTTCATCGAACTAAAGTCTAAAGTTTATTTATTAGTGTCACTAGTGGGCTTAACACGGCAATGAAGTTACTGTAAAAATCCCCTAGTTGCCACACTCTGGCACCTGTTCGGGTACACTGAGGGAGAATTTAGCCCCTAACCAGCATGTCTTTCAGATTTTGACCCAACGAGACATAGTGATATATGTCAAAATTAGGATGATATGTGACTTGGAGGGAAACTAGGGGATGAGCATCAAACAGTGCTGTTGTTCTTATCTTCCTTGTAGAATTTAAGGGAGGCGATTGCCCAGTGGTATCACTAGACTATTAATCCAGAAATCCATGTTCTGACCCGGATTCGAATCCCGACACGGTAGATGGTGGAATTTGAATTCAATAAAAAAAATCTGGAATTAAGAATCTACTGATGGCCATGAAACCATTGTGGGAAAAACCCGTCTAGTTCACTAATGTCCTTTAGGGAAGGAAATCTGCCGTCCTTACCCCGGTCTGGCCTACATGTGACTCCAGAGCCACAGCAATGTGGTTGATTCTCAACTGCTGTCCAAGGGCAACTAGGGATGGGCAATGAATGCTGGCCCAGCCATCAACACCCACGTCCCACGAATGAATATAAAAGAGAATTTGTCGGGCTGGGACATGCGATCAACATAAGTTTGATAGCTGCTGCAGTTTCACCTGCAGGAAGTACAAACTGCATTCTACATATTGCATTAGTCGTTGTTTTAATTGCTGTCTTTTGCATGTGTTTACTTAACCACAGAATAATTGGAGTTAAGCCCAACAATAGTACGATGTAGGATTGGGGCAAAGAGTAATGGCGGTGGCTCCGGCCACCTTTTTTACTTGTTCATAGGCACCGCTGGTTGGGTCAGCGTTTGCTGCCCTTCCCTGGCTGCCCTAGAACTGAATGGCTTGCTAGGCCATTTCAGAGGGCATGTAAGAGTCAACCGTTGCTGTGGCTCTGGAGTCACAGGTAGGCCAGACCCAGTAAGGATGGCAGATTTCCTTCCCTCTCTCCTTCTGTCTCCCTCTCTGTCTCCCTCTGTCTCCCTCTCTCCTCTGTCTCCCTCTCTCCCTCTGGCTCCCTCTCTCCTCTGTCTCCCTCTCTGTCTCCCTCTCTCCTCTGTCTCCCTCTCTCCCTCTGTCTCCCTCTCTCCTCTGTCTCCCTTAGGCGCAGAGTCCTGTCGAGATAGGGAATGAGGTGGAGCTAAGAGAAAGATGGAAGGAAAAATAATTCTTTAAAGTGCCTCTCAAAGTACATTACTGCTGTGTCCTGGGTTGTCCTGGGTCCAACAACATCTTGAGTGTTGTTGGAGCTGCACCCATCCAGGCAAGTGGGGAGTATTCCATCACTTGTGCCTTGTTGATGGTGGATAGGGTTTGGGAAGTCAGGAGGTGAGTTACTCACCACAGTATTCCCAGCCTCTGACCTGCTCTTAGGCTAGAATCCTACAGTACAGAAGGAGGCTATTCAGCCCATCGAGTCTGCACCGACCGGAATCCCACCCAGGCTCTATCCCCAAAACCCCATGCATTTACCCCTGACACTGAGGGGTATTTTAGCATGGCCAATCCATCTAACTTGCACATCTTTGAACTGTGGGAGGAAACCGGAGAACCCGGAGGAAACCCACACAGGGAGAACGTGCGAACTCCACACAGACAGTGACCCAGCCGGGAATCGAACCTGGGTCCTTGATGCTGTGTGCCCTGTGCACAGATTCACACAAGGTTCACCCGTGTATAAAGCAACAAGTTACCGTCGATTTAGGGGTTAAGCGTGAAGCTGTGTCTGTTGCGATGCTGATTCCCGTTGCCTGGTGATTAAAGGTTCCTTGGTCCGCAGGTAATTGGGTTTCCTTTGCATTGTTTACCGTAAAGAACTGATGTTGGGTTGCTAAGACAACCTCGCTGTGGAAGATTCTGGAGTGTTGGCTGCTTGAGATCACGTTGAACCCAGTGGCAACACTATAAAAGGAGCACTGCTCTCCTGACATGAGGGGGAGCAACACGGCTCTCAAGGACAATCCTGAGAGTTATCCTTTGGATTATTTAAATGAACTGAACCTCAACACAGACGCGTTTGTGACAACCTATTACGGCTTATTGCTAATATTAAATTTTGTTTCATGTTTATTCTCATTAATTCAGGCATGTCAAAGAAAAGCTAATGAAAACAAAATATTTGCTGTCATTCTCATGTTTTCTTTGAGTTGCTGGCACTGAAATTGATTTAGATAGTTGGAGACGTTCCCTTAACGTTGCCTGATCTTTGTTGTTCTAGTTCAGCCTCAGTGGTGAGAGTCTATTACGCATGCTGCAGGCTTGACCTTATAATGAATCTATTCTGCCATCGGTAATGAGGCACGTACAGCACAGCATGTTACATAAACTGATGATCAAATTATTTTTAATCACAGGAATCCAGCTAACTTAAGTACCAGGGTGATCTGAGTGTGGCAAACCATTGGGGCTCAGCTTTGAATGCTCCCAAAGGAGACTTTGGGAGGCAAGTAACATTCACGCTACACAAATACCAGGCAATGGCCATCACCAATAAGAGACACGCCAACCTCCGCCCCTTGACATTCAATGGTGTGACCATCACTGAATCCTCCCACTGTCAACATCCTCGGGGTTACCATTGACCAGAAACCCAACTGAACTCACCACATAGGCACAGTGGCTATAAATGATGGCACAGTGGTTAGCATTGCTGCCTCACAGCTCCAGGGTCCTGGGTTCGATTCCTGGCTCGGGTCACTGTCTGTGTGGAGTTTGCACGTTCTCCTCTTCTCTGCGTGGGTTTGCTCCGGTTTCCTCCCACAGTCCAAAGATGTGCGGGTTAGGTTGATTGGCTATGCTAAGAAATTGCCCCTTAGTGTCCGGGGATGTGTAGGTTAGAGGGATTAGTGGGTATAATATGAAGGGATGTGGGGGTAGGGCCTGGGTGGGATTGTGGGCGGTGCAGACTCCTTTGCACAGTATTTATGCACCCTCTCGCAGCAAAGGACCCGCCCGCAAAAAGGCAAAGTAGATTTAGACACACTACAGATCCCCTGAGCAGAGTGGGATCAAGCAGTTAGAGCAGAGTTTTGTCTGCCCTTGTTTCTGCATTGTTACAAAGGGCAGAGGAAAGTAATCCTTATCTGATTTACTTGTCAGTAACCCATCCAGTGGTTCCATTTCCATACAATCGTAGAACTCCTACATTACAGAAATAGGCCATCCAGCCCATCAACTATGTACCAATTCTCCAAAAGAGCATTCCACACAACCCAACCCAACCCACCCTATCCCCGTAACCCTGCACATTTACCATGGCCAATCCACCCAATCTGCACATTTTTGGACACTAAGGGGCAATTTAGCATGGCCAATCCACCCAACCTACACATCTTTGGACAGTGAGGGGCAATTTAACATGGCCAATCCCGCTAAGCTGCAACCTACACATCTTTGGACACTAAGGGGCAATTTAGCATGGCCAATCCACCCAACCTACACATCTTTGGACAGTGAGGGGCAATTTAACATGGCCAATCCCGCTAAGCTGCAACCTACACATCTTTGGACACTAAGGGGCAATTTAGCATGGCCAATCCACCTAACCTACACGTCTTTAGGATACTAAGGGGCAATTTAGCATGACCAATCCACCCAATCTACGCATTTTTGGACAATAAGGGGCAATTTAGCATGGCCAGTCCACCCAATCTGCACATTTTTGGACAATAAGGGACAATTTATCATGGCCAATCCACCTAACTAGCTTATCTTTTAGACTGTGGGAGGAAACCGGGGCACCCAGAGGGAACCCATGCAGACATCATGCAGACTCCACACACACAGTCTCCCAAGGGCGGAATCGAACCCTGGTCCCTGGCGATGTGAGACAGCAGCGCTAACTGCTACGCCACTCTGACTTTCACCCGGACTTCTCATGCGTGCCTATCTACTGCGTGACGTCGATCGCAGAATAAGGCACCTATGACCAGGATAGTAAAGGTGTATGGCTTTAAAAATGAATGATAGCTGGGAGCACATTCCCGGCGATGACATGCTTTGGAGGGAATAAGCACTAAACTGTTGTTGGTTTGGATTCTGTCCCTGGAGAGTTCTGATAATTTCTTGCTACCTGCGGTGTCAATTCCTCTGTTAAACTCGTGGATGAAGTAATTTTGTGAGAGTGTGTGACCGATATTGGGAGGCTGACACTGCAGGTGCTACTGATATAAATCTCTTAATATTTCAGACTCTGGTGATAGCTGGTTCTTTTCTCTGTTGCGGTTAGTTCAACTCTCTATGATAATAAAGTTCAGCTTAAAGTTCATTTATTAGCGTCACAAGTAATATTAAAGCAATGAAGTTACTGTGAAAATCCCCTAGTTGCCACCCCCCTGCCAGCACCTGTTCAGGTAACACTGAGGGAGAATTTAGCACAGCCAGCGCACCTAACCAGCACGTCTCTCAGGCTGTGGGAAGAAACCGGAGGAAACCCACGCAGGCATGGGGAGAATGTGCAGACTCCACACAAACAGTCACCCGAGGCTGGAATTGAACCCGGGTCCCTGGCACTGTGAGGCAGCACTGCTAACCGCTGTGCCACTGTGCCACCCCAAATGCATTTGACTGGATTTCTGCAGCAGGAGTAATGATCAAGGTAATACGGGCTCCCCATTACTCACCTGATGTCTGCCTGGGTTTCCTCCGGGTGCTCCGGTTTCCTCCCACAATCCAAAAGGCGTGCTGGTTAGGCTGATTGCCCATGCTAAATTGCCCCTTAGTGTCAGGGAGATTAGCAGGGCAAATATTATGGGGTTATGAGGATAGGGCCTGGGTGGGATTGTTGTCGGTGAGTCTCGATGGTCTGAATGGCTGCTTTCAGCACTGTGTGGATTCTATGATTCTATAGTTGCTAGACAACCCCCCTCTGGCACTGCCCATTTTCTTTTACAAGTGTGGAGTTCCATTCCTTCAGATTTTAATTAAGGGATTTAATTAATCTCATTGTTTAAGAATGCCATTTAAAAACATTTTATTTATCACTTTTATCTCTCTCTTAATCTCATTGTTTTTTCTGCATGATGGCACAGTGGTTAGCACTGCTGCCTCACCGCGCCAGGGACCCGGGTTCGATTCTGGCCTCAGATAACTGTCTGTGTGGAGTTTGCACATTCTCCCCGTGACTGTGTGGGTTTCCTCTGGGTGCTCTGGTTTCCTCCCACAGTCCAGAAATGTGTAAGATTGGCCATGCTCAACTGCCTGTTAGTGTGCCAAAATGTGTAGATCAGAGAGATTAGTGGGGTCAACATGTGGGGCTATGGGGATAGGGCATGGGGTGGGCCTGGTTACGATACTTTTTTGGAGAGTCAGTGCAGACTTGATGGGGCAAATGGCCTCCTTCTGCACTGCCAGGATTCTATGAACATTTAGTTTGCGGAGTGTTAAGTTGAAATGCTAGTTTCACCGAAATTTAGTGCAAGACACCCGGCTAAAACCTTCTGTTGGCGGCCGGGATTTTCCGGTGCCCCTGAAAGTGACTGGAGTTTTGGCTGGAATGAATCCCACCGTGGACGAACCAGAGAACAGAATCCCTCCAGCACAGAAAGAGGCCATTCGGCCCATCGATCCTGCACCGACAACAATCCCAATCTGTCCCAGTCGCGCCACATATTTACCCTGTTAATCTCCCCAAAACTAGGGTCAATTTGGCACGGCCAACCAACTTTACCCGCACATCTTTGTACTGAGGGGAGGAAACCTGGAGGAAACCCATGCAGACATGGGGCGAATGTGCAAAATCCCCACAGTCACTCAAGCTGGCAATTGAACCCAGGTCCCTGCCGTTGTGAGGCAGCAGGGCTGACCACTGTGTCACCGTGCCGCCCGGATGGTACTGGGGAATCCTGCCTATCGTCTTGGGAAACGAGCCAGCTTAAGGAGTGGTCACTTGGACGCAGGTTAAATAGCTGATTCCCGCATAAATCTCCCTGGTAGTGCTCCTTAAAGAAACCGCATGGCTCGGAGAAACTGCTTGGGACACTAATTGCCCCAAGATGTGTGGGTTGGGGGAAATTAGCTGGGTAAATCTGTGGGGGGGTAGGGATAGGGCAGGGGAGAGGGCCTGGGTAGGATATTCTATCAGAGAGCCAGTGCAGGCTTGATGGGCCGAATGACCGCCATCTGCTCTGGAGAGATTCTAAAATTGTCTCTTTCTCTAGCTGATTAAGTTCAGTATTTTAATACTTCCTGATTCAGACTTTGCGCTGTTGGTGAGTGATTCTGATGAGTTGAGATGCACAATCCCTTATCCTGTTCACACAGAGTGGGCGGGGTGGGGGGACGCGCTTTGCTCTTTGGAATAGAAACCCCTCATGCAAAGGCCCAGGGAAGGGCCATGGCTAACCAAAAACGAGTGAACTCACCAGCAAAATCCATCCGCACAAAGTTGTGGTGGAGTTTGGGTTTTAAAATATGAGATTGGCTAAGAGGGTTCTTCCTAATCTGGGTTAAACGCTGTATGTGAAAGTCCATTATAATATTTATCAAATTGTCTGTACATAGATATTTCTCCAGTTTGTTACGTTGGGCACAATTTTTGCTTTCAAGTTAAAGGGAGAGATTACCATATGGAGAGAGGCAGTTTAACCCACCGTAGCTGTGCTGGTAATGTAATGACCTCACCGAGGTCCATGAGGTTGGTCTCTTGAGAGTATGAGCTCCCTGATTGAGGCATTGATTGCCTGCCCGCCAAGGCAGGATCCTCCCCCACTATCTCAGGGACCTGGGGTGCAGGGTGGTGCATAGGGCAGTTCCATACAACAGAAGATTAAATTGGTTCCCCAAGCGACCTTGTGGAGTCCGTGAGCCACGTCTGTGTTCAATGTTATAGGCAGCACGCCCTTTTCGTTTCCTCAAAAACCTTTTGTTGATGTTTTGTTTGCACTTCAGCCCCACGCTCCTGGTCTACAGGGACCTGGTGTGTGTGTGTGTGTGTGTGTGTGTGTGTGGGGGGGGGGGGGTGTGCAGGGGTGGGGAAGGAGGAGACCGCCTCATGAACCTGCTCCTGGGCCTGGCAAAGCTTGTCCTCTATAGGCTCAGGAAGCAGGTGACTGAGGGGGTTATCTGTTCCGACATGTCTACCCCTCTACCGCAGCTATATTTGTGGCCGGGTGTCCCTGGAGAGGGAGCATGCAGTGTCCGAGGGCACTGTTAACAACTTCCATGCCCGCTGGGCACCGCGGGGGCTGGGGTGCATTATCTACCTCTTTAATCACATTTTAATTTGATGTTTTAAGTCTCCTTTATGCGTTGTCCTTTGTTTCGGGCAGTTCCCCCTCCTTTTTTTTTGGGGGGTGGGCCCTTTTAATTTGTCTCCTCGCTAATTTGAGTTGGTTCATTTGGTTTGCCAAAAAGATTGGTGATGACTGTGTGCCCACTCAGGGAGGCTGACCTGTGTATATAGTGGGTAGTTTCGGGGTTGCTGACACTCTGGATTCTGACGGCGTACCTGAGGCACCCTCAGCAGTGGAACTGAGTTTGTAAATACAGGGGAATCTGATGACAGGACGCTGAGGAAATATGTCCCCAGGGCAAACGCTTCAACTGGAGCTGTCTTCTCCAATCCAACTTGGCTGCCCCCACTGCATCGCAAATAATTCGATTTATTTTTGTCGGTATCCCTGTGGAACCAGACCGAGTGGGAAGACGGTGAGTGTACGTGACGGGGAAAGGAATAGGAGGGTCTGCTAATGGGGTTGGGTGGGAGGAGGCCAGTAGGATGGAACAGTTTCTGAAATCCGACTGGGAATCCAGTCGAGCTTTTCTTTCCAGGTATCGGGAGCCCTCTGCTGGACTTTCCCATCGCTGCTGCAGATGGGAACGCTGCCCGCAGTTCACACCACTAGCCTCTGTTTGTACAAAGTGGTGTGAAATCAATATGGGGAAGGATTGAGTGTCCATGATAATATTTGTTAAAGCGGCTGTCATTGCATTACTGCTCCTTGCGGTAATTATTAGTTCCCCTAATCTCCTGTCAACAGCACCAGCCACAATGTCAGCTAGTTCCCAATTAGAAACTGCAACATATGCGACTGGAAGTCAAAGCAAACAGATTTGGTTCTTAATCTCCGCGCAATGAATGTTGCAGTGAATAATTTTCTGGCTGTTTAGAAAGTTGGGACTGAACCTGCACCAGAACCCGGCATATCGGTAGCGCAGTGGGTTAGCGCTGCTGCTTCACAGCTCCCGGGGTCCTGGGTTCGATCCCTGGCTCGGGGTCACTGTCTGTGTGGAGTCTGCACATTCTTCTCGTGTCTGTGTGGGTTTCCTCCGGGTGCTCCGGTTTCCTCCCACAGTCCAAAGATGTGCGGGTTAGGTTGATTGGCCATGCTAAGAAATTGCCCCTGAGTGTCCAGGGATGTGTAGGTTAGAGGGATTAGTGGGTATAATATATGGGGGTAGGGCCCGGGTGGGATTGTGGTTGGTGCAGACTTGATGGGCTGAATGGCCTCTTTCTGCACTGTAGGGTTCTATATGGCAAATGGCTATAATTAATTAGCTTTAAAGCATCATGACTTGCGCAAACCTGTTTGGCAATTTATCTTTACAAACTTCTTGAGGTCATGAAGGATGTGTAATTATGTCCCTTATCTTGTTTGCTTTCAATCTAAGCAGGCTTGATGAGCTAAATAGCCTTCTTCTGCACTGTAGGCATTCTACGACTTGTCCTTCCAGACCCTCTTCTGACTAGCTGGTGATGTGCGCTGGCCTTGGGAACTCAGAACTTTCCATACACCTGACGAAGGAAAGTGTGTTCCGAAAGCTTGTGGGTTGACTATCAGATAAACCTGTTGGACTTTAACCCGATGTTGTGAGACTTCTTACTGGGAACCTGGCCCAGGAACCTCATGCACCAGTTTAACCTGTGCCCACTTTTCCAAAGGCTGCTCAATATTCTCATCCTTGTCTTAAAATCCCAGCGTGTCCTCACCCTCCCTATCCCTGTAAACTCCTCCAACGTGGGACAAGCTCAGGTAAATGCGTGGAGTTTTGGGGATCAGATCTGGGTAGGATTGTGATTGGTGTAACTTGATGGGCTAATGGCCTCCTTTTGGATTGTAGGGAATCTATGGAATGCCCAACCCTCCAGACGCCCAACCCTCCAGATCCCAACCCTCCGGACGCACAACCCTCCAGACACCTAACCCTCCAGACACCCAACCCTCCAGATCCCAACCCTCCGGATGCCCAACCCTCCAGACGCCCAACCCTCCAGATCCCAACCCTCCAGACGCACAACCCTCCAGACACACAACCCTCCAGATCCCAACCCTCCAGACGCACAACCTTCCAGACGCACAACCCTCCAGATCCCAACCCTTCCGGACGCCCAACCCTTCCGGACGCCCAACCCTCCAGACGCCCAACCCTCCAGTGACACAACCCTCCAGATCCCAACACTCCAAATGCACAACCCTCCAGGGTCCCTGAGCTCCTCCAATGCGTGACAATGGGAGACAAGCCCTGATCTTGCCTCTTCTCTAATTTCTATCCTATCTCACCTCATGTCCTCCATGGGATACACTTCCTGTTCCCTTGGCCCCACTCCCATGATCTGCTGATTGCCAAGGCATCTTCCCCGGTCCTCTCGCTTGCTGACATTACTAATGGATCTTTCTCCTCGGGGTCCTCTTCCTTCCCTGATCAATCACTTCTCCTTCCAACCTACCAACCCTCGGGCCCACCGTTCTTGCAAGTAACTGATTCCGCCTTCGACAATGAGCGCAGTGGTTAACACCCGGAGGAAACCCATGCAGACACGGGGAGAACGTGCAGACTCCACACAGGCAGTCACCCGAGGCTGGAGTCGAACCCGGTTCCCTTGCACTGTGAGGGGCAGCGGTGCTAACCACGGTGGAACCGTGCTGCCTGGACTGTCTGGGATTTTTATATGATACACGTGTGGCCAAATTTATGCAAGTGTCAGCCTTAGAGCCGTGGTAAAGTTACAGCATGGAGGCCATTCGGCTCGTAGGGTGGAACTTTTCTGTCCCGTCAGCCCCTTAGCGGCGGGACGTGGATCATGCAAAGATTTTCCAGCTTGGGGCGAGCGCGGCTGAAAATCCCACCGATCGTGTCAGCGCTGGCTAAAAATAAAGGAATTGGCCGTTCTAATTTGTCCCATCCAGCACTCGCCTCATGGGTTACAGTATTTCAGTAGATTTGAATAATTTTTAAACGAGTTGAGGGCTTCTAACCAATCTGGGCAGTGAATTCCACCACCCTCCGCGTCAATAGGTGCACGCCCTGCTCCAGAGATTTCAGCGCGCAGTCCCAGGTTAAATCTTCAGTGCACTGCTGTGGGAGTGCTGCAGTGTCAGAGGTGTTTCCTTCTGTGTGGTACACTGAATCGAGGCACCTTCTGCCCACTTCAGTGAAGGTGGAAGATTGCGGGGGGTGGGGGGGGGATGTTTTCCCGTCCCACCGTCGTGGGAATTGTAACGGGGCGGGAGTGGACCATAGAAAGGTCTGTTTGCCTCGGGCAGGATTTTCCAGTTTTGGGGCCAGCGCGACTGTGAAATCCTGAGCTACATGGCACAATCTAAAGAACATCAAGGGTGCTGTGTCCAACATTGTGGCGGATATTCGTCTCTCCACCGATCTTGTTTCACTGACCAGGGGCTGCCTGAAGAGGGACACTGAGATTCCCCTCTGCATCTGGGTGAATCCTGTTGCTGGAGCTGCGGACGTTTCTCTGGCAGCCACTGAAGGCAGATTCAGTGCGTGAGTTTGTCCTGGTTCCGTAATAACTCCTCCCTGGGAACAGCTCCAGTTGCACAATAAACCCTTGTCCGAGCTGCTGCCAAACTGTGTGGGTGCACAGTCTGGCCATCGTTGTCTCCTGCTATCTGTGGCAATATTCCAACGGTGTACAACCTGCCAGCCAGATGACCTCTCTGAGTGAGATATCAAACTCCGGCATATGTCATTTTAAAGATAGTGCTGTATCGCAGCGTGCTATACTGTGCACAGGGAGACAGAGTACACGCACAAGGTCAAAGCATTCTATAACCTGGTGGTCAGATATCTGAATGGCATTGTGGGGTCCTGGAAGATAGAGGCTAGCTCAGGCTTTTATGACTGGTGGAAGCTCAATAAGGGGACAGACACATGGAAAAGGAATGGGAAATGTGAATTTTCCACTGGGATTTCCAGTCAGTGGCTGTAACTTTAAAGAGTGCTCTGACTGTTCCTCTCTCCCTCAGTCTGCCACCCCCTTTCTCTGTCTTTTGTCTGACCCTCCTCTCTCTCTCCTCCTCTGCCTGTCCCTCTCTTTCTCTGTCTCTTGCCTGTCCCTCCTTCTCTCCCTCTCCCCCCCCGCCCACTCCTTCCTTTCTCTGTCTCTTCTCTGTCCCTCCTTCTCTCTCTCCCCCCACTCTGTCGCTCCCTTTCTCTGTCTCTTGCCTGTCCCTCCTTCTCTCTCCCCCCACTATGTCCCACACTTTCTTTTGTCTGTCCCTCCCATTCTCGCTCTGTTTCTGTCCCTCCCTTTTATTTATCAGTGTCACAAGTAAGGTTTACATTAACACTGCAATGAAGTTACTGTGAAAATCCCCTAGTCGCCTCACTGCCTGTTTGGGTGCACTGAGGGAGAATTTAGCACGGCCGATGCACCTAACCAGCACGTCTTTTGCACTGTGGGAGGAAACCGGAGCACCCGGAGGAAACCCACGCAAATATGGGGAGAACAGGCAGACAATGACCCAAGTCAGGAATCGAACCCGGGCCCCTGGCACTGTGAGGCAGCCGTGCTACCCACTGTGCCACCATCCCTCTGTCTGTCCTTCCCTTTCTGTCTCTCTCTTTCTGTCCCATCTTTCCTCGCTCTCTCTCTTTGTCTGTCCCTCCTTTTCTCTCTCTGTTCCTCTCTTTTGCTCTCTCTCTCTCTTTCGCTGCCTTCCCTTGCTCTCTCTTTCTCTGCCATCATCCTGTCTTTTAAACTCAATTATTAAAGGCACAGTAAACTAAAAGGGGGAACTCTTGTAGAATTTCACCAAAAAAAAACAATTTAGTACTGGAACAAAGAAGGGCTTCCAAAACCTGGTCGTACTCCCTAAATGTTCCCCACGGAAAATCACCCGCATTTCCAAAGCTCGACGAGTTACCAAAATCAAATGTTTATGGTGCTGGCTTTTGGAATATAAAACTATAATCTTGCGTCTGTGACAACAGGCTTTTCTGAATCCATTTATCATGGCTGTGCGTGGGCAGTGAGCAAGCTACACTGTGTGTTTTAATAAATGTGGAACTATCAGTTAATGACATGCGAGGAATTGGTGGGTTTTTTTTATAACGGTACATCCAGCAAAGAGGACAGACCGAAGGAACCAGGGACTGCGATAAACGGCAAATCCATCATTTTCGGAAAATGATACAATTCGGAACGATGGGCGGAATTTTACCAGGTTTTTTTTTTGTGAAAACGGGAGAGTTCCTGACCCGTCTTTCGGCCGTATTCTCATACTCACTCAGAATATGAGTTGAAAAGATGGGCTAGACTGCTCCTAGCTGCTAGCGGCAGTGGGTTGGGCCTAATTCACCAGACAGTCTGCAGCTCAGATTGCGCGTGTGCAGAAAAACCCGGGGAAAAAAACAGCTCTGCTGACTGACCCAGCCAGATTCAGCCTCCCCCCACCCCCCCACCCCACAGATTTTGGAGACCCCCCCCCCCACAACATTACTGACTTCCTTAGCCCCCTTGCACATGGACCCCCCCCTCATCAGCCACCCCAGCCCCGATGTCTGTCTGACGTGACCCTCTCTCTTCACAGTCATCCTCTTCCTACTTCTTTTCCAGCTGGTCGGCTTCCACATTCTTCTCCTCCTCCTCCAAAAGGGCACCTCTCTGCTGTGCCAGGTTGTGTAGGGCACAGCACACCACCACAAGGTCCTGCAACAAATGGCGTAGGTGTCACACTATCTTCTTCCAGAGCTGTCAGTGGCATGCAATGTCCGACAGTTGCTCAAAGGACACTTGTGTGCGGAACTGCCGGAATCTCCGCTCCCTCCTTCTCCTGTCTCACACCATCCCCCCCACCCAACCCCAGGGAGAATGGTGGCCACATCCTGCCTCTGGCAGCCGTCTCCCTCTTCTCCTGCGAGTGATAAGGCCTGGGCCTCCTGTGTCCAAAATTCTTCCTCCTGCTCCTCCTCCTCCTCCTCAACTCCAGCAGCAACCAATTACATGGTGAAGAACGCAGATCGAGGTTTTAGGTGGTCTCCCGAATGCACCAATGTTTTATCTTGATACAATGGCAGTGGGCCACACCATTCCCGCTAGTTGCATCGCGCACTTTCTTACCACATTTTCCCGCCACTAAACGGGCACGATGAGGTTGTAAAATTCCACCCGCTATGTTGTTTGAGATGTCTGTTGAAACAGTGATCTTGTGTTTTGCTTAAATTGTTCTTCCTGGAGCAGGGAAATAGTAGCCACACAATTGCTTCCCCTCCCAGAAGTGTAAGGGTGCCATGGTGGCACAGTGGTCAGCACTGCTGCCTCACGGTGCCAGGGACCCAGGTTCAATTCTGACCTCAGGTGACTGCACAGAGTTTGCACGTTCTCCCCATGTCTGCAGGGTTTCCTCCATCTGCTTTTGTTTCCTCCCATAGTCCGAAGATTTGGTTAGCTAGATTGGCCATGATATATTGCCCCTTAGTGTCCAAAGATGTGCAGGTTAGGTGGATTGGCCATGATATATTGCCCCTTAGTGTCCAAAAATGTGCGGATTAGGTGGATTGGCCATGTTAAATTGTTCCTTAGTGTCCAAAGATGTGCAGGTTAGGTGGATTGGCCATGCTAAATTGTCACTTAGTGTCCAAAGATGTGCAGGTTAGGTCGATTAGCCATGCAAAGTTGCTCTTTGGTGTCCAAAGATGTACGAATTAGGTGGATTGGCCATGCTAAATTGTCCTTTAGTGTCCAAAGATGCGCAGGTTAGGTGGATTGGCCATGCTAAATTGCCCCTTAGTGTCCAAAGATGCGCAGGTTAGGTGGATTGGCCATGCTAAATTGCCCCTTAGTGTCCAAAAATGTGCGGATTAGGTGGATTGGCCATGTTAAATTGTTCCTTAGTGTCCAAAGATGTGCAGGTTAGGTGGATTGGCCATGCTAAATTGTCACTTAGTGTCCAAAGATGTGCAGGTTAGGTCGATTAGCCATGCAAAGTTGCTCTTTGGTGTCCAAAGATGTACGAATTAGGTGGATTGGCCATGCTAAATTGTCCTTTAGTGTCCAAAGATGCGCAGGTTAGGTGGATTGGCCATGCTAAATTGCCCCTTAGTGTCCAAAGATGCGCAGGTTAGGTGGATTGGCCATGCTAAATTGCCCCTTAGTGTCCAAAGATGTGCAGGTTAGGTGGATTGGCCGTGCTAAATTGCTCCTTAGTGTCCAAAGATGTGCAGGTTAGGTGGATTGGCCGTGCTAAATTGCTCCTTAGTGTCCAAAGATGTACGGATTAGGTGGATTGGCCATGCTAAATTACCCATTAGTGTCCAAAGATGTGCGGGTTACTTGGATTGGCCATGCTAAATTGCTCTTTGGTGTCCAAAGATATATGAATTAGGTGGATTAGCCTTGCTAAATTGCTCTTTGGTGTCCAAAGATGTATGGATTAGGTGGATTAGCCATGGATGGGGTGGGGTGGTGGGACTGGGTAAAATATCCTGTCAGAAAATCATGCAGACTCGATGGGCTGAACGGCCTTCTTCTGCACTGCAGGGATGCTATGAACCCAACCCTGACTGGAAAATGAGAATGTTAGCCAAGCCAATGGACCGTTGACCAACTCAAAACAAGAGTGAGCTCGTCTCTGTGCTGCTCAGTGTAAATGCCACCGTGCTAGTGAAGGTGTGAAGGCCAGCCTTATTACAGTCAAAAACAGCAATTTTACTAAGCCCTCGTGAAAGGCAGCTTGATTAAATCATGTTGATTATATCATGTAAATATTCCCACTGTTTATTGTTCTTCACTGATGAGTACCCAGCTGATTTATCTAATAAATAAATTGGCGTTCTCCATCTCTGGGATTCAAAAGGAACCATTTTCTTATTAAAGCAGCAGCGTTAATACCAGTCACTAGATTTTTTCATGTATTACAGTTGTATTATTGGGAACTCTGGGTGTGCAGGAACACAGGTCACTGAAAGTGGCAATGCAGGTGGAGAAGGTAGTCAAGAAGGCACATGGGCATGCTTGCCTTCATCGGCCGGGACATTGAGTTTAAAAATTGGCAAGTCATGTTGCAGCTTTATAGAACCTTAGTGAGGCCGCACTTGGAATATCGTGTTCAATTCTGGTCACCACACTACCAGAAGGATGTGGAGTCTTTGGAGAGGGTGCAGAAAAGATTTATCAGGATGTTGCCTGGTATGGAGGGCATTAGATATGAGGAGAGGTTGGAGAAACTCGATTTGTTCTCACTGGAATGACGGAAGTTGAGGGGCAACCTGATAGAAGTCTACAAGATTACGAGAGGCACGGACAGAGTGGATAGTCAGAAGGTTTTTCCCAGGGTGGAAGAGTCAATTTCTTGGGGGCACGGGTTTAATGTGTGAGGGACAATGTTTAAACAAGATGTACGAGGCAAGTTTTTTACACTGAGGGTGGTGGGTGCCTGGGGAGGTAGTGGAAGCGGATACGATAGTGACTTTTAAGGGGTGCCTTGACAAATACATGAATAGGATGGGAATAGAGGGATATGGTCCCCGGAAGGATAGGGGGTTTTAGTTCAGTCAGACAGCATGGTTGGCACAGGCTTGGAGGGCTGAAGGGCCTGTTCCTGTGCTGTAATTTTCTTTGTTCTTGTTACGGTAGCTTTTCTTGCCTTCACGGGATGTGGCCATCGCTGGCAAGGCGAACGTTTCCATCCCCAATAGCCCTTGAACCGAGAGGCTTGTTAGGGCCATTTCAGAGGGGCAGTTCAGATTAAACCACATTGCTGTGGCTCTGGAGTCACATGTAGGCCAGACCGGGTAAGGATGGCAGATTTCCTTCCCTAAAGAACATTAGTGAACCAGATGGATTTTTCCAACAATCATTGACTGTTTCTTGAGCCTGAATTGTCTATTCTGGAATCTATCTAAGTTCAGTGGTGGGTGCAGAATTGGGAGTGATTTGCACTGAGGGGCAGGCAGCTGACCTTGTACGATCTTGTACATTAAATTTGCCACCGTGAGGAGCTGGCTGTTTCTCACAGTGGGGTCAGTCAGGAAGTTACCATCCCCACCATTACTTCATGGGGTTGGAAGTCAGGGCACCATCTAAAGAACACCTGGATAACCTGCACTATCCCTTTCACCTTTGCCTGGCTCCTACTCCACCCTTCACTGCTAAGCCTGCCTCCCTTCCTGGGTCATCCTCCGCGCAACGTAGAATCATAGAATCCCTACAGTGCAGAAGAGGCCCAGCGAGTCTGCACCAATTTTCTGACCGAGTATCTTACCGAGGTCGTCTCCCCCCACGCTATCCCTGTAATCCCACATATTTACCATGGTTAATCCTACATAACAACTTCTTTGGACACTATGGGGCAATTTAGCATGGCCAATCCACCTAATCTGCACATCTTTGGACACTAAGGGACAATTTAGCATGGCCAAGCCACCTAATCTGCACATCTTTGGACACTAAGGGGCACTTTAGCATGGCCAATCCACCTAACCTGCACATCTTTGAACACTAAGGGGCAATTTAGCATGGCCAATCCACCTAACCTGCACATCTTTGGACACTAAGGGACAATTTAGCATGGCCAATCCACCTAACCTGCACATCTTTGAACACTAAGGGGCAATTTAGCATGGCCAATCCACCTAACCTGCACATCTTTGGACACTAAGGGGCAATTTAGCATGGCCAATCCATCTAACCTACACATCTTTGGACACTAAGGGATAATTTACCATGGCCAATCTATCTAACCTGCATATCTTTGGAAAGTAAGGGGCAATTTAACATGGCCAATCCACCTAACCTGCGCATCTTTGGACTATGGGAGTAAACCGGAACAACTGGAGGAAACCCATGCAGACACAGGGAGAATGTGCAAAGTCCACAGGGACAGTTGCCCGAGCTCGGAATTGAACCTGGGTCCCTGGCGCTGTGAGGCAGCAGTGCTAACAACTGTGCCACTCCCAGGCACTGGCTGGCATTCAGACAGTCTGCGAAGAGGGCAGAGTAGTGGCAACTTGCTGTTAATCATGGAAGAAGTCTGCTTCGCCGGGTTCCTGCCACTCTTGTGCAGTCACGAAAGTGAGCATTGCAATTTCTTAGCAGAAACTGCATTTGGAGGGGGAACTTTATTCTAGTGAGATGACCTTAGTGAGCATGCATGACGTGCTAATACTTGCAAAAGAGCTTCCTGACATTCTTCATTGGGAAGCGTGGCTCAAGTGCAGAATTCCTGAATTCCTGCTGTTGGCAGGAAACTGATTCTTGGCCTCACGTCCAATTAACTTCCCCCCCATCTGCCAAGTTTGCTGCTGCTGGCAGGGTTGAGGATTCTGCCCGTGGTTCTTGTTCCGAGAGTAGCGTTTTCTTCCAGATTTATTAATGGAGCCTGGGGCGCTGGATTACTCACCCAGTGACATCACCACCACACTATCCACCACTCCCCCTCCCCATTCTGTGTGTGTTTCTACACCAATGGTTTAGCCATTAGGCGGCACGGTGGCACAGTGGTTAGCACTGCTGCCTCGCAGCTCCAGGGACTGGGGTTCGATTACCGGCTTGGATCACTGTCTGCGTGGAGTTTGCATGTTTCGGGTGCTCCAGTTTCCTCCCACAGTCCAAAGATGTGCAGGTTAGGTGGATTGGCCATGCTAAATTACCCCTTAGTGTTCCAGATGTGTAGGTTAGAAGGATTAATGGGGTAAATATGTGGGGTTACGGGGATCGTGCTTAGGTGGGATTGTTGTCGATGGGCCAAATGGCCTCCTTCTGCACTGTAGGGATTCTTTGCTTAGCACTGCTTGTCAATCGTTAACCACTGGTTCCTCTGTTAACCAACGATGACTAAATCAGTGCACAACTTACACCCAAAGAGCGGGATTCTCCGGTCTCACCCGTAATGGGAATGGAAGAATTTGGCATTCCAGTCAAAACTCCATTCATTTTCAACGGCACCGGAAAAATCCCAGCCACGAACGAGGATGGAAAACCTCAACCACAGCAATCAAAACCAATGTTTGGAATCTTCTAATGGGATTTTCCAGTCGTGCTGATGGTGCACCCCCTGCCACGGGTTTCCCGGGGGCGAGGGGTGCATCCAATGGGAAATCATGTTGACAATGGCGGGACCAGTGGATTGGGCGCTGACCAATGACGGACTGCCATTTTGTGCTGGGCCGCGTGGAATGTCCAACTTGACCTGTGCAAAAACGATGGGGTCAGATACAAATGAGTTGTCGCTGTTTACCTGTGTCTTTGCAAGTAGATGTGTTAATGTGGAGACAGAACAGAAATATATAATTCTAAAGTGCCGACTGCTACACTGAATAGATCTGTCACTGTCAGTTTGTTAGCTGCCTGTAGGGATGATGATGTTGCCCCTCCGTGGTACTGATTGAGACAGTTATGATTATGAGACATATCAGCCATGGCTTATACTTCTGAGGTAGAGGGTCGAAGGTTCATGTCCACTCCAGAGACTAGAGTCCAAAATTCAGTGTAATACTGAGAGAGAGCACTTGCTATATATTTAAATGGTTGCATGATTGCTTTAAGAGCTGATTGTATGATGGTGTTCTCTTTGGGGTGTTGCACAGCCTGTTGTTTCTTTCAGTTTGTCTTCTGTACAGGCAACAGCTCCTTGAATAACTTTGTTGTTCTTAGTTTGAATCTACGCGTGCAAGCCACATCTTTTCTTTTTGTTTAAAACCCACAACCCCTAAAACAGTTAGGACATTATAGTGCTGCACTGTTCAACGATGCCAACTTTCAGATTTGATGTTAGCCCATGACTTTGTCTTACCTTTTGAGTGGAAGTAAGAAAGACCACCGCCCCGCCCCCCCCCTCCCCCCACTCCAGGCAATGTCTAGGGGGCAGGGCTTAGGGGTAATCAGTGGGGGTGGGGGACCCCCGCTGCCACTCAGTATGGGGATCTAGTTGGGGCAGGAGGGAGACCAGCGATTGGGGGTGTGGGTGATGGGGGGGGGGTGGGGAATTGTAACTGCTGGGGGGAGGAGAGGGGATGGGGGCTGGAGATCGGGGCTCTCCTGGAGAGGGGAGGGTCAGTGCTTCGAGGAAAAGCTGGGGAGTACTGAGGAAGAGTCTTGCAGATTTGAAATGTTTTTCTCTCTCTTCAGATGCTGCTGAGTTTGTCCAGCATTTTGTCTTTTTATTTTAGATTTCCAGCATCCGCAGTATTTTGCTTTTATATAAGGTCAGGGAAGCTCTCATTGTACCCTGGCAAATACTTATCCCGCAATCAAACAGATTATCCAGTCATTATCACTTTGCTGAAAGTTGGAGCTTGATGTTTGACGTGTGCAACTTAATCACTGTGTTCGAACCACAGAATATTACAGCACAGAAATAGGCCTTTTGGCCCTTCTTGGCTGTGCTGAACCATTGTTCTCTGCACTAAAACATTGACAGCACTTCAGAGGTACCTAATTGGCTGGAAAGTGATGGGTTATGGATTTCTGGGACGGTGATAGCCTTGTGGTTTCATCACTAGATTATTAATCCAGAAACTCAGCTAATGTTCTGGGGGACCCGGGTTCGAATCCCACCACGGCAGCTGGTGGAACATGAATCCAATAAAAAATATCTGGAATTAAGAATCTACCGATGAAACCATTGTCGGAAAAATCCATCTGGTTCACCAATGTCCTTTAGGGAAGGAAATCTGCCAACCTTACCCAGTCTGGCCTACATGTGACTCCAGAGCTACAGCAATGTGGTTGACTCTCAACTGCCCTTGGGCAGCTAGGGAGGGGCAATAAATGCTCTCCCAGCCAGTGACTCCCATGTCCCACAAGTGGATAAAAATTAATATTTTTTTCTGTAGATCTTTGTTTCTGAAACTGGTTTCATTCAGAACCCCAGTTCCAAAGTTTAGGGAATTGGGAGACGAGAGAGAACAAGCTACATTGCTGTTCCTAGTTGCAAGCCTCTTCTAGTCAGAGATAAATAAAAATTCTCAGAACAAGGGCCATTTGAGACCGAAATGAGGAGGAACATTTTCACTCAGAGTCTTTGGCGTGTATCTTGGGAATTTTCTAACCCAGGGGGCTGTGGAATCTTTGAGCATGTTCAGGACAGAAATTGATGGATTTCTGGATACTAATGAGATATTGGGGGAAACCGGGATAGAGATAGATAATCAGCCATGATCTGTTAGAATGGCGGAGGTTTGATGGGCTGAATGGTCTACTCCTGCTCCTATGTTTGTACACTCCCAAAATAACAGGAAAGGTGTATATAAAGTATGTACTCTATAGCATTGCTTAGAGTCCAGGGTAAACATTTAGGAAATTTAAAGAGAATGCAGAGTGACCACTTGTCCGAGGAGATCCCACTAGCGTAAGAACTAGGAACATGAATAGGCCATTCAGCCCCTCAAGCCCGTTCTACCATCCAATACGATCATGGCTGATCTTGCCTCAACCTCAACTCCAGTTACCTGCCCATTCATCATAACCTTTGAACCTATTATTAATTAAAAATCTGTCTAAAGCCTTAAATTTACTCAATGTCTCAGCGTCCACCACACTCTGCTAGTGGATTCCACAGATTCATGACCCTTGGAGAGAAGTAGTTTCTCCTCGTCTCCATTTTAATTCTGCTATTCCCTATCCTAAAACTATGACCTCTTGTTCTAGATTGCCCCACAAGAGGAAACATCCTCTCTACGTCTACCCTGTCGATCCCCCTTTAGCGTCTTGGGCACCCCAGTTAGATCTCCCCTCATTCTTCTAAACTCCAGGGAGTGTAGGTCTCAACTGCTCAATCTCATAAGACTAACTCATAAGACCCCTTATCTCTGGAATCAATCTAGTGAACGTCCTCTCAGCTGCCTCCAGTGGAACTACATCCCTCCTCAAGGGAGGGGACCAAAACTTGCATGATATGCGAGGTGCGAAACATGTTACCCGCTGGTGAGTATTATGATTGGTGATGGGGAGGGAGGTGTCTTGCCCTATGATGTGAAAGGTCAAAAGCATTAGACAACACTACAACGTAACTGGACACAAGGATCCAGACGGGTAGCTGAATGGTTACGTTATGACATAGCTAATGTAGTTTATTGATTCGTGTCACAAATAAGGCTTACATTAACCCTGCAATGAAGTTACTGTGAAAAGCCCCTAGTCGCTCCACTCAGGCACCTGTTTTAAATTTGCCAAAGGAGTGTCCCTCTCTCCTTCAGTCTGCCACCCCCTTTCTCTGTCTCTTATCTGTCCCTCCTCCTTCCTCTGTCTCTCCCTTCTTGTCGCTTCCTTTCTCTCCACCTCTGTCTGTCCCTTTCTTCTTCTGCCTCTCTTTCTCTGACTGCCCCATGCCTTCTTTTGTCTGTTCCTCCCTTTCTTGCACTGTTTCTGTCCCTCCCTTTTATTAGTGTCACAAATAGGCTGACATTAACACTGCAGTGAAGCTGCTGTGAAAATCCCCTGATTGCCACACTCTGGTGTCTTTTTGGGTACACAGAGGGAGAATTTAGCACCTAACCAGTACATCTTTTGGATTGTAGGAGGAAACCAGAGCACCCGGAGGAAACCTGTACAGACATGGGGAGAATGTGCAGTCTCTGCACAGACAGTGACCTAAGGCGGGAATCGAACCTGGGTCCCTGGCGCCGTGAGACAGCAGTGCTAACCCAGGGAGCCACTGTGCCGCCCTCACAATGCAGGGGACGCTGCAACTGTCAGTTCAATAATCAGATACCCTGGTGTTTGACCACTTCATCATAACAAAAGGCCTGGAGTGATTCCCTAACACAGAAACCATTCCAAGGTGCTTCACAAAAGGGCAAAGATGTAGGCTGAAAGGATAGGTTTGCAGAACACTTTGAAAGGTTGAGGACAAGATACCAAGGTGAGGGACGCTCACTTGGCTTCGATCAGCTTCGTCAATCATCTTCACTGTAAAATCGTGCCTCAGAGCCTTCTCCTTCCCAAAGGAAATCTATTGCAGCGCTGTTTCTGAGGTAGCCAACGTGTCGTACACCTCAAAGGATTAATATGCCGTGCTCGGATATCGAAACCATAAATAATGTAAATCTGCACCATAAAAGCTTGCTTTGTAAAGAAGTATTTATATCACTGGTTATGTTCAGATGAGATGCATCATTCTGCAGACATAACCACCGAAACCTTGCTGAAATATTAGTCTTTGTTTACAAGTACACGCAGTACTAATTTTGATCGAGGAGGAAGCACTGTTGCCAAAGTACAAATTCTGCAGTGTGTGTGGGCGTAGGGCTTAGTTACATTGACTCCTGTTAATATGGCATTTTGCGAAAGCAGCCATAGAGGCACCAGCAGTGTTATCAATATTTATTTTTTCCTCATGGGACGTGGGTGTCGCTGGGACGTTTATTGTCCCTTTCTAATTACCCCCGAGAGGGCGGTGGTGTGCCGCCTTGGTGTCGGCACACCCACGGTGCTACGGTACAACACGGAGGTGATCTTTTCCCCAAAGAGACACCCCGTAACCTTGTGCGAAAGTGCGTGAGGTGATAGGAAGCTACTGGTTTTGGTAAAGTAATCATGATGTGGAGATGCCGGCGTTGGACTGGGGTAAACACTGGTCCAAATTGGTTGGACTTTAACCTGGTGTTGTGAGACTTCTTACTTTGCTAAAGTAAAGCAGGATCTGCCACTCTCTGTCGTGAACAATTAACAGGTCCTTATTTTTAAAACTGGTGACAACCTTCTTAAAACAATTAACAAACTGAATAAACTCCCCAGTAGAACGCTGTCCAAATATTACAAGACTCATTCAGGAATAGTGAAATAAATAGAACAGAAATCCGGGCACTCTCAAGCAATATACCAGGTGCTTGTTGGAAGTATGAACTTTCTTGAGATGTTCCCATCTGGAACACTTTGAGTTGGTATCTCTCTTTATATGGTAATTTTTCTGAAGATATATCTATTAAAATGCAGGATTCTATATGAGAGCCTCGCCTCTCCCTCCTTCTGACTAAAGAGGGGTCGAGCTTACTCTAACCGTTATTCCCCCTTGTCCGGGTTTAAATATCTAGAATTGCCTCACAGTATTCCTGCAATTTGTGGCTTCAGGCTGTCAGTAACACTCAAATTCGAATTCAATGGTTCTGTGCCTTTGAGTGCTTGCTTTAAACACATTGGTCCAATTCAAAAGCCTGTTTTGCTATGCTGGAACAGTGGCTGCTGGGTTTTAAGACAACGTTGCAAGATTGGTTTCTTCAGTTTAAAAACCCAAGCACAAAAACATATGCTTTTGAAAGAGACAATGTTATATGATTTCTTTTGGTTTTCTTTTCAATATTTACATTTATCAAATACCATATTTTTAACCTTACATATGTAACTTCATAATAGCTGCTAGATAGGGAGTTCCAGGATTTTGATCCAGTGACAGTGAAGGAACGGTGATATATTTCCAAGTCAGGATGGTGGGTGACTTGGAGGGGAACTTGCAGGCGGTGGTGGGGTTTGCTGCCCTTCTCCTTCATGGTGGTTGGCAGTGTTTGCGGGTTTGGAAGGTGGTCTCAGTGGAAGCCTGATGAGTTCCTGCAGTGCATCTTGTAGACGGTACACACTGTCACCCCTGTGCGCCGGTGTTGGAGGGAGTGAATGTTAAAATTGGGATGGGGTGCCATCAAGTGGGCTGGATGGTGTTGAGCTTCTTGAGTGTTGTTGGAGCTGCACCCATCCAGGCGAGTGGGGAGTATTCCACCACAATTCTGACTTGCGCCTTGTAGATGGTGGACAAGTTTTGGGGACTTAGGAGCTGAGTTACTCTCTGCAGGATTCCCAGCCTCTGACCTGCTCTGGTAGCCACAGTTTTTATATGGCTGGGTTCAGTTCAATTTCTGTATAATGGTAATCCCCAGGATGTTGATAGTGGGGGATTCAGTGGTGTCAATGCTATTAAATAACAAGAAGAGATAGCTCCTTGAAAGTGGAGTCACGGGTGGACAGAGTGGTGAAGAAGGCATTCAGCATGCTTGGTTTCATTGGTTAGAACATTGAATACGGGAGTTGGGACGTCTTGTTGAAGTTGTACAAGACATTGAAAAGGCCACACTTGGAATACTGTGTGCAGTTCTGCTCACCCTGTTATAGAAAGGATATTATTAAACTAGAAAGAGTGCAGAAAAGATTTACTAGGATGCTACCGGGACTTGATGGTTTGAGTTATAAGGAGAGGCTGGATAGACTGGGACTTCTAACTCTAGAGCATAGGGGCGATCTTATAGAGATCTATAAAATAATGAGGGGCACAGATCAGCTAGATAGTCAATATCTTCTCCCAAAGGTCGGGGAGTCTAAAACTTGAGGGCATGGGTTTAAGGGGAGAGATACAAAAGTGTCCAGAGAGGCAATTTTTTCACACAGAGGGTGGTGAGTGTCTGGAACAAGCTGCCAGAGGTAGTAGTAGAGGCGGGTACAATCTTATCTTTTAAAAATCATTTAGACAGTTACATGGGTATAGAGGGATATGGGCCAAATGCAGGCAATTGGGATTAGCTTAGGGGTTTTAAAAAAGAAAGGGTGGCATGGACAAGTTGGGCCGAAGGGCCTGTTTCCATGCTGTAAACCTCTATGACTTTACATTCTCTTGTTGGAGATGTAAAGTAAGTAAAAGTAAAGTTTATTTATCAGTCACCAAGTGGGCTTACATTAACACTGCAATGAAGTTACTGTGAAAATCCCCTAGTTGCCGCACTCCAGCGACTATTCAGGTACACTGAGGATCAACTTAGCACGGCCAATGCACCTAACCAGCATATCTTTGGACTGTGGGAGAAAACCAGAGCACCCGGAGGAAACCCACGCAGACACGGGGAGAAGATGGAAAATCCACACAGTGATCCAAGGCTGGAATCGAACCCGGGTCCCTGGCGTTGTGAGGCAGCAGCGCTAACCACTGTGCCACCGTGCTGCCCCCTCCTCATTATGCACAGAATTCACAAAATCATAACAACATTCTTTGTTCAAAATAGAAATGATGGAGTGTTAGCGTTGCTGTATCAGCCCTCACCAGTTAGACAAAAACTTTGTGACTACAGCAGCTCCCCAGCGATTGGGGTTGGACTGCCTGGGAACCTAGGGTACTCACCTTTTGGGTTCAACGATTGTGGGGTGGGAGGAGGGCAAACACAAGTTGCAATCTGAACGAAACATAGGCTGATAGGAGAGGATGAATTAACATGCGGTCTGCTCTGTTGCTGTCTCAGCTGGACGTGTGGGGGTGGGGGGGGGGTTGAGTTTTTGAAGGATTAGCAGACAGAACGGCGGGGTTTGTCGCGATCTCGGGTAATTTCATTTTCCGGAAAGCTCCAGGACGGATGGGTAAACACACGACTCTTACAGTTGGCGTTGGTTGTCGGTGGACTGTAATGGGAAATTTATAACAATGCGTTTTCCTCTGTTGAATAACACTCTCCTGTGAGTTCATTTTTGAAATGAGATTCCTCCTGCCTCAGCAGATTAATACTCTTGGGGATGGGTTAAGACCTCAAAGTTTTTAGGTGTCTCTTGCCTCGATGGGGGAATTAGAGTGGAGAAACATCTGTTTGCACACACAAATCACTTTCAATTATCAATCGCCTCCACTCTAATTACAGAGCGCTACTACAGCAGAAGTCAATGATGCCTACACTCACTGCAGAATGTGTTCCCTGAGATTAGAAAAACAGGACTTTCCCGCAGTGAAACATTATTAATTTGACTGAAATAAAGAGGACACGAGGGATCAGTGTTTGTTTTTCAACAATAGCTCTTGAAAGTCTAACATATTATTAGGCTTCAGCACTCTCAATTGTCTAGTGTATCAATCCATGCGCACACCCCAGGATAGTTCCACGTTCTGTCTTGATTTTTCAAACAGGGGCAGGGGAAGATAAAAGAACAAAGAAAATTACAGCACAGGAACCGGTCCTTCAGCCCTCCAAGCCTGCACTGACAACACTGCCCGTCTGAACTAAATCCCCTTACCCTTTCTGGCACCCTATCTCTCTATTCCCTCCCTATTCAAGTATTTGTCAAGACGGCCCTTAAAACTCACTATCGTATCTGCTTCCACTGCCTCCCCCCGGCAGCAAGTTCCAGGCACCCCCCCCCCCCCCCCCGTGTAAAAAAAACTTGCCTCATACATCCCATTTAAACCTTGCCCCTCATAATTGACTCTTTAATTTGATTTATTATTGTCACGTGTATTAACATAGTGTTTCTTGCGCGCTATACAAAGCATACCGTTCATAGAGAAGTAAACGAGTGTGCAGAATGTAGTGTTACAGTCATAGCTAGGGTGTAGAGAAAGATCAACTTAACATGCAAGGCAAGTCCATTCAAAAGTCTGACAGCAGCAGGGAAGAAGCTGTCCTTGATCGGTTGGACTGTGACCTCAGATTTTTGTATCTTTTTCCCGAAGGAAGAAGGTGGAAGAGAGAATGTCCGGGGTGTGTGGGATCCTTAATTATGCCGGCCGCTTTGCCGAGGCAGCGGGAATTGTAGACAGACTCAATGGATGGGAGGTTGGTTTGTGTGATGGATTGGGCTACATTCATGACCTTTTGTAGTTCCTTGCGGTCTTGGGCAGAGCAGGAGCCCAGACCAAGCTGTGATACAACTGGAAAGGATGCTTTCTATGGTGACATCTGTAAAAGTTGGTGAGAGTCTTAGGGGACATGCCAAATTTCCTTAGTCTCCTGAGAAAGTAGAGGTGGGCTTTCTTAATTATAGTGTCGGCATGGGGGGAGCAGGATGTTGGTGATCTTAAAAATTGAAACTCTTGACCCTTTCTACTTTGTTCCTGTTGACATAGACAGGGATATGTTCTCCTTTACACTTCCTGAAGTCAACGACAATCTCATTAATTTTGTTGACATTGAGGCATTGAGATATGAGCCAGTGTAAATTGGAGTGGTCAGTAACTGCTGCAAATGTAACATGATCCCAATGTAAACCAAATGTCTATGGTTCCTACACATGGTGCTCTGTGTCTTTAGTTCCTCATTGATTGCTCCTGAGCATCTGTCTTTGGTGATGTGAAGCTATGGATTAGAGTTTAAAAGCGTCAGCCACATGTTCCTACTCTCAAGACTACACTCACTTTTGCAGGTTGAATCTCATACTCAGCAGGTTTCTGGTTTGTTTTCTCCCTCTGTAGGAAGACAATCCAGGTGAAAATTGTGGATGACGAAGAGTATGAAAAGCAGGAAAACTTCTTTGTGGTCCTGGAAAAACCAAGATGGATGAAACGTGGAATCTCAGGTTTGCATAAAGGAGAAACCATAATCCGATAAATGTATCGTACACGAGATATGAATCTCTCTTTGTTACACTCCATCGTTGCGATAGGAAGCTCAGTTATAACACTTCCTCTGTTACACACTGCGATTAGGTTGTAAGTCCTAACTGTCTCTCTGTTACACTCATCCTCATTACAAAGCTCTCAGAAGCTCTACTATGCACCTTCATTACAAGGCTTTCAGTTATAACCCTTTGGCCAGGATTTTCTAGACTCCACCCATGGCCACAAGTGGGACCAGAATATCCCAGCCTTTTCTTAAACTCTCTCAGCGTATGGTCCAGATCTATCTGACAATTGTCTGTTACAGCCGAGCTCAGGATAAAACCCTCATTTTTTTTTTCACACTTCTTGTTACGTCTTCTTTGGTATAAGGCCGCATACACCACCCTCACTGTCAGGCTTTCAGTATAACATTCTGTCTATTTTATAGGATTGCCAATGCCATTCATGTTGCATGCTGTCCTGTGCCATAAGACATGTGGAAACATAGAAACCAGAAGCAGAAGGAGGCCATTCACCCCTTCGAGCCTGCTCCGCCATCCATTTTGATCATGGCTGATCATCCAATTCAATATCCTGATCTCGCCTTCCCCCTTGTATCCCTAGATCCACTTGGGTCACTGTCTGTGTGGAGTTTGCACGTTCTCCCTGTTTCTGTGTGGGTTTCTTCCGGGTGCTCCCGTTTCCCCCCACAGCCCGAAAGACGTGCAGGTTAGGTGAATTGGCCATGCCAAATTCTCCCTTGGTGCACCTGAACAGACACTGGAGTGTGGCGACTAGGGGATTTTCACAGTAACTTCATTGCAGTGTTAATGTCAGACTATGTGTGACTAATAAATAATAAATAATACATTAGATCCCTTCAGCCCTAAGTTATATCTAATTCCTCCTTGAAATCACACAAGGTTTTGGCCTCAACTACTTTCTGTCTAGTGAATTCTACACATTCACCACCCTCTGGGTGAAGAAATTTCTCCTCACCTCAGCCCTAAAACTATGACCCCGAGTTCTGGACTCCCCCCACCATCGGGAATATTCTTTCTGAATCTACCCTGTCTAACCCTGTTAGAATTTTATATTAAAAATCACATGGGATTTGGGATGGGCTGGCCAGATAGATACAGAATGGGCTTGGTTATAGAAGACAGAGTAGCGGTGGAAGGGTGTTTTTCAGAATGGAGGTCTGTAGCTAGTGGTGTCCTCCAACAATCAGTGTTGGGACCTCTGTTGTTTGTAGTATATATAAGTGATTTGGAGGAAAACGTGGGTGCTCTGATTAGTAAACTTGCAGATGACACGAAGATGGGTGGAGTTGCTGATAGTGCTGGGGATTGTCAGAGGGTACAACATGATTATAGATAGATTGGAGAGTTGGGCACAGAAATGGCAGATGGAGTTTAATCCGGACAAAAGCGGGGTGAAGCATTTTGGAGCATCAAATTTAGGTGTGAATTATACTGTAAATGGCAGAACCTCAATGGAAGAAGCCAGAGAGTGGCTGTGGAGGTTTGCTTCTCTGAGTGGAGACCTGTGACTAGTGGAGTGCTGCAGGCATCGGTATTGGGTCCATTGTTGTTTGTCATCTATATCAATGATCTGGATGATAATGTGGTAAATTGGATCAGCAAATTTGCTGATGATACAAAGATTGGAGGTGTAGTGGACAGTGAGGAAGGTTTTCAAAGTTTGCAGAGGGACTTGGACCAAGTAGAAAAATGGGCTGAAAAATGGCAAATGGAATTTAACACCGACAAGTGTGAGGTATTGCGCTTTGGAAGGTCAAACCAAAGTAGAACGTACAGGATAAATGCAGTTGAACAGAGGGATCTGGGAATATAGGCACAGAATTTCCTTATTTTCTATATTATTCTGTATTATTCTCACTGGAAAGATGGAAGCTGAGGGGAGACCTGATAGAGGTCTACAAAATTATGAGAGGCATAGACAGGATGGATAGACACTTTTTCCTAGGGTGGGAGTGTCAGTTACACGGGGGCACTGGTTCAACGTGAGAGGAGGAGGGTTTAAGGGAGATGTGTGGGGGGAGGTTTCTCATGCAGAAAGTGGTGGGTGCCTGGAACACACTGCCAGAGGAGGTGGTGGAAGCAGGCACATTTGCAACATTTAAGAGGCATCTGGATGGGTACATGAATAGGGAGGGAATAGAGGGATATGGAGTGAGTAAGCGCAGAAGGGTTTTTTTTCATTTAGTTAGGGCATCATGATCGGAGGACCAGAGGGCCTGTTCCTGTACTTTGTTTTTACAACATCCCTCTCACGCTTCTAAACTCCAATGAATACAATCCTAACCTGCTTAGTCTCTCCTTACGTGACAGACCTGCCATCCCAGGGATCAGCCTAGTAAACCTATGGTAGCACTCCCTCTGCTGAACAACACGCAAACTGTTGCGATTCGGGGAATTATTATGAGGAACCAGTGTTTTGCAAGTCAATTACAATTCTCAGTATATTATCAACATCAATACATGTTTTCAGCTATTGTCTCCCTTGGTTTTACTTGGCGTACTTCACTCCAGTTGTCACCGGGGGCAGCGTTTCCATTGTGGTCTGAGATGATTCACTGTGACCACTGGGACTGATCCATTTTTGGAAGTACTGCCTGATCATACTATCAAGTGAATGGCCTGGTTCAGAGCTCAGGGACCCTGTTTTGGCCGACTGTGATGCCAGCACTTAATCAGATGCTTACAGTGAGCGAGGGCAGGACTGGCACTCAGTGGCGTTTTTAATGTCCCCACAGGAGCCACGGTCTTGCTCCACAACCACCGCCAGTAAACGGGCGTTTACCGGCTTGGCAGCGTGAATGGGAACTTAAGACGAGAACGCCACAAGGACGTAGGAGCAGGAGTAGACCAATCGGCCCATTGTTCCATTGAACACGATCGAGGCCGACCTTGGGCTTTAACTCCACTTTTCCCCCTGATCCACATCTCCTTTCCATTCCCTTGGAGACCAGTGTTAGTCTATCGCAGCCTTAATCATAGAATCCCGCAGTGCAGAAGGAGGCAATTCGGCCCATCGAGTCTGCACTGACCACAATCTCACCCAGGCCCTACCCCCGGATGCCTGATGGATAACGGATGCTGTCTGAATTCCTTGATATTAATAATAAAGGCAAGCACTCTTATATTCAGTGTTGGAAAACTTACATGAATGTTTCTTGTTATGTTGGTTGTTTTAAGAGTGTTTCACCCCGGATCAGCTTGTTTCACTGTGTGGAGTAGCAGTGTCTTCAGCTACCATTTCATTGGATTTCACTCTTTTTTTCCTCTCTCTGCAGCTCTCTTATTGGCTGATGGTAAGATGTCAGTTTCTACTAACCCGATTCCCTTTATTGCGGGCTGGATGGACTCAACTCCTCCTGCCCTCTCCTCTAGTCTGTGTTCAGTTCAGCGCTCCCCACAAGGAAGCAGAGACTATGAGCCACAGGACACAAAACCTTGCTGAGTCAGTATATTGTTGTACCAATAGAATCATAGATCCTGCAGTGCAGAAGGAGGCCATTTGGCCCATCATGTCTGCACCGACCACCTATCCCCAAGCATTTACCCTACCTAATCCCCCCTGACACTTAAGGGACAATTTAGCATGGGCTAAATCCACCCAACACACGCATCTTTGGACTGTGGGAGGAAACTGGAGCTCCCGGAGGAAACCCATTGCAGAGATGGGGAGAATGTACAAACTCCAGACTGACAGTGACCCAAGCCAGGAATCGAACCCGGGTCCCTGGCAGCAGGGCTAACCATTGTGCCACCCCGATCTTTTCGGAAGAGATCCAGAGACCTCGCGGGTTGCCCAGACCCTAGTCAATTGATGTTGTCTGTTTGCCCACTGTGACCCTGCCCCTCGGAAACAAATGAGTGTGCTGGGAAACGGGTGGAAGATTTACCTGGCCTCAACACCCAGTCTGGGTTGGTTTTCGACGGCTTCCTTTACCCCAGTACTGGATCTGCGAGATACGCTGGAAATGTGCAGTCCAGATCAATCTATGAGGTTTCAGTGGCCTGAGTTTGGGGACCTGCAGTGTAGGACTGTCCCCTGGCAGGGTCTAATGCTCGAAAGCGAGGGAAAACATTGCAGCTAGGGAGAGGCTTGAGAGGTTTGCCAATCGGTGCACGTCAGCTTTGGAATCTTCTGACTGCTACGAGAATAGTGGCCAGAAGACCTCAATGCCGGGGAATGCCTACACACAAAAATAAAGGACCAGCAATCTTCAAGGCCTTTTTAGACCTTTGGTTAGAGGAGGATCCCAGCACCAGCCTCAACACTAGCGGCACGGTGGTTAGCACCGTTGCCTTACAGCGCCAGAGACCACGTTCTCCCCGTGTCTGCGTGGGTTTCCTCCGGGTGCTCCGGTTTCCCCCCACATAGAGCAAAGATGTGCGGGTGAGTTGACTGGCCAGGCTAAATTGCCCCTAATGTCAGGGGAATTAGCAGGGTAAACGCATGAGGTTGTGGGGATAGGGTGGGATTGTGGTCGTTGCAGACTCAATAGGCCAAATGGCCTCTTTCTGCACTGTGGGGATTCTATCATTCTGGGGTAGAATGGGCTGCATCAGGAGCACCCCAGCACTGCATGAACCCATAAATTAAGTGGTAGGCGGGCTAAGAACGCCTCCTCCTCTCTCATCTACATGTGGGCGATGGGTTTGTGCCAACTGCATTCCGCCTCCTCAGGGAAGCTCTTGAGTAGCAGAGGCCTGGTGTAACGGGTCTCTGCCTGTTTCCCCTGATCCTTGTGCAAAAGGAATTGGAGAATCCCCGGGGAAAGAATCAAAAAAATCAGTTGGGAAATCTTTTAATCGGTTTAAGGCAATTTAGGGATGGTCTATTACACTTCTATTAGCCCCCTTAACAACACGTGGATTCATGCGTTAGATTACAGTTGCATTTTGGCCTTGACTTAGAATGCAGAAAGATGATCATGAGACATAGGATGGGATTGGCCACTCCTTGTCTGCCATCTAAGCCAGGATGTCCCTCAGTGACTGGCCGAGAGGAGGTGTGCTTTCTCTAGCGGTGTTTAGAATATGTCAAACCCATCACCTGGCCCACCCCCATGTCTGAACTTGAACACCTCACGTAAGAAGTTAAAGCCTATATAACAGGAGCTCAGGATCTTAAAGGGAGATCTTCAAATTGACGAACAATCAGGTAAATAGTTTTCACTTGGCATAAATTATTGAATATGGTTCAATATCCCTGCATGAGTTCAAACACTGTGCTTTACTATCCCAGCACAAGTGCAGTATTTGTAATACTGTACCCAGATGAGACATTATTTAGATAAAGCAGCCAGAATGAACATAGGACCCACTGGTGGCCAACTATCCCCTTAAGCCTGTTCCATAACGCAACAAGGACATGCTTGATCTGTAAACGAACCCCTTAACATGTTTAATTAAAAATCTATCACTCTCAGATTAAGATTAATTTTCAGGCTGTTCGCACCAATGGCCCATCCCTAGGTGGGTTCACCGGCAACATGGGGGATATTTGATGGGAAATCACATTGACAGGAGCAGAAGATGCCACCACTGGCAAATGTCTCCCTGGCTCTCACCACAAGGAACAAACTGAAGGGAGGCTCGAGAATGCATCCCCCTTACTATTGATCTGGCATCAATTTCTGTTTGCAGAAGAGAGTTCCAATTCCTTTGCACATTGAAGCTTGCTAATTTCACTTCTGAAAGGTCTGGTTTTAGCTTTGAGAGCCCCCCCCTTCCCCTTGTCACTTCTCCCCGCCACCCAGTCCTAGATTCCCCAACCAGCGGAGATAGTTTCGCTGTGTCTACCCTAATCTCCCACTACCTTGAAAATTTCAGTCAAATCACCTCTTCACTTTCCAAATTCCAGGGAATGCAGCGATAGTGGCTGCAATCTCCTCTAGTATTTTAACCCTCGGCGCCATAGGTATCATTCTGGTAAATCGACACTGTCCTCCCTCCAAGGTTTTGTCCGACCTAATTTGTGGTTCCCAGACGTGCTCACACGGCACCAACGAAGACTTTGTGTAACCTGAAGCAAGACTTCTGTCCCTTGTATCCTAGTTCTCTAGACATAAAGACCAGCATCTCACTAGCCCTTCTGATTATTTTCTGTACCAATTAATGATCCCCAAGTCTGGACCCACAAGTTTCTTAAGTTCTCCTTGGTTTCTAGCTTTTCACCATGTAGAAAGTGCCCTGTTTTATCCTTGTCAAGTCCAAAGTGAATGATCTTACATTTGCTTACATTGAAATCCATTTGCACAGTTTTGCCTTTTCACTTAGTCTATCTCTCTGTGATTCCATGTTTCCATCTGCACAGTGTACAGTGTCGGTTATCTTTGTCTTATGAGTCAGTAAGTGTGGAACAGAACTCAGTGTTTGTGTTATTGCATCTAGAATGAGTCGAATCTGTGCTGCAGTAAGCCACTAGTCGATGCAGTGTGGTGTAACGGTCGGTAACTGGGGTACATTATTCCGACACGGATGAGTGTTAGATAAATTCCCAAGGCTGGTTGTGAAGGAGACACCGAGGCTAGTTTTTTGATAGAGACTGTTCATCGCACTCCACTTCTTCTTTAAATATACCTGTGCATTACTAAATAATCAGTACTGCACAGCCCTGCATTACCTTAAACTACTAAAGATTAAACATCTATTAGCTACCATCAGTGGTTCAGTCCCCAACATGTTTCAAGCTATCAGGATAATCTGATGCTCTGGACTACCTCGATTCAATCCAACAAGCGATTATTTGGAAATAAATCAGCACTGACGTGCATGAAGTGAACATGAAGAGATAACGTGACTGATGGTTAATTTTACTTGAATCAGCAGGTTAAATGGTTTGAGGGAACTGTGTTATGGGCGATCATTAGTCAAAGAGCTTGTTGTTTTAAGGTGATGGTTAATATTGAATTATTTATCCAATTAGCCTAGGATGATTTTCCCTCGTGTAGAACTTGATCAACTGTCAGGCAATTTATGCAAAATCCATATCTTGAGATATACTTAAAAATAAACAAATCCATAAATCATCTAAATGAATTTATTTTGACAGCTAATTGCTTCCAAGTCTTTTTTGAAGCTGGCCTTGTATAAACATGTTATCAGTTGATTAAAGAATGGCATTTGCAAGTGGGGCTGCACTTTCTGGGCTGGCGGGGGAGGCGAGGGAAAGGGGGTTCTTTCTCAGAGGGGAAGTCATCCCAAAACCGACAGCCGTGAAGAAAGTCTGCCCTGCAGCCATAATGCACTGAGTGGCGGCACAGTGGGTCAGCACTGCTACGTCACAGCGCCAGGGACCTAGATTCTATTCCTGGTCACTATTTGTGTGCACGTCCTCCCCATGACTGTGTGGGTTTCCCACAGTCCAAAAGACTTGTTGATTAGGTGCTAAATTCTTCCTTGGTGTACCCGGATGATGCCAAGAGTGTGGCAACTGAGGGATTTTCACGGTAACTTCATTGCAGTGTTAATATAAGCCTACTTCTGACACTAATAAATAAACTACATCATTAACAACGGGGCTTCTGCCCCACAGTAGGAGGAAGCCCCGCTCTCAGGAGCTGCTGGCCAATCTGGCTGGCAGTTCTATCAGCCCTGGCAATGCCAGAGCTCAGTGGTGGTGCAGGAAGAATTGCAAAGACCATCCTGGCTGCTCCAGAAAAAGACAAATCCTTAGGTTTTTAGGGAGGAGAGGGATCGTAGAACCCAGGGAAGGAGGAGGGGGAGGGTGGGGCTTGTTAGGCGGGTGCGGAAGGACAGGGAGTTAAGTCTCATTGGGGGGAATGATGCCCCCATGCGCAATCCCCGGATGAGATGTTCCCCCCCCCACCCTGCCTTTCTGTTCCTTCTCACGTTTTATCAAGTCTTAGAAGAATGTCCTGACCACCCCACATCACTGGTACGGGCAGTGTACTATTTATATCAATAGGCTTGCTAACAAGTCTAATTAACCGTGAATTATTTATTTCCATATGGTAGGCAGGCTACTGATTTTGGTACCTGCCCACCTAGTGTATTAAACGGACCGGGTCAGGAGTGGGTGGCGAGATAGCCACCCAACCTATTTTACATGCCCAGCCCCTCCTTTCCACCCCCTGAAAGTCAGGTCCGGCAGGCCAGGTAAAATTAGCACTGGGTGTGGAGAATGTGGAAGTTCAAGTGCTTTTGCCATTTTAATCGAGTGAGGGTGAGGACAGAGCAGGCTGAACTGGGGTAAAACATCAAAAGTTTCCCCCAGGCTGCTGTGCGACCATGCAAGTGTGCAGCTCGGTGTCGAGGCCACTGTGCGAAATGTCTAACTAGTTATTTTGTGGTGTGCAGATGAATCCAGTGAGAAACTAACCGCGGAGGAAGAGGAAGCTCGTCGGATTGCAGAAATGGGGAAACCCATCCTGGGAGAACATTCCAAATTGGAGGTCATCATTGAGGAGTCATATGAATTCAAGGTATTCTAATGAAGAACACTGAAGATAAAATGTAATCTATGCGGACTTCCTTAATCATTTTATCATTCGGTGACCACAGCAATGTTGTCTACCCAATAATTCTGGCACCAAATAGCACCCAGGGAAATTCTTTTGCCGTGATCTTTCATGTTTGGTCTTGGCTCTCACTTCAGGCAGAAGTTAACCATTGTACATTGGCTGCAATGGAAATGTTGCCTCCATTGGAGATGGAACAAAATTGTTGGTAACAAAGTAGTGCTTTAGAACAAAGAACAACACAGCACAGGAAACAGGCCGTTCGGCCCTACAAGCCCGTGCTGCCCATTTTAACACTCAGTGAGTGCCTCATTCCAATCCTTCTTCTACCTATGACTTTTGTCTACATCTCTTGGACTCCACAATAAAGGAGGTGCAAATTTAGAGAATTATACGTGCGCCAGATTAAGGGAGGTCTAATTTTGCGACAATTTATTAACACCAATCAGCTAAAGGCAAACAAAATTCTTTCTACTTTTGATAACGTTCAAACATAGAAACCAGAAGTGGGCCATTAGGCCCTTTGAGCCATTCATTTTCATCATTAAATTCAATATCCTGATACCCTCTTGTGCCTCATATCCTTTGATCCCTTTAGCCCCAAGAGCTATGTCTAGTTTAGTCTTGAATTCACGCAACGTTTTGGCCTCAACTACTTTCTGTGGGAGTGAATTCCACACATTCACCACCCTCTGGGTGAAGAAAATTCTCCTCACCTCAGTCCTAAAAGACTTGCCCCTCATCCTCAAAATATGACCCCTAGTACCCGACTGCCCCCCCCACCATCGGGAACATTCTTTCTGAATTTATCCTGTCTAATCCTGCTAGAATTTTATAAGCTTCTCTGAGATCCGCTCTCATCTTCCAAACTCCAGTGAATACAATCCTAACTGACTTAATCTCTCCTCATATGACAGATTCAACCACCCAATTTGTGTTAGCACCATATCCTTTCTCTTCAAGAATGCATCTCATTGTGTTGAAATCCTTTCGAATTGTTTGCTGCAGTGGCTTTGCAGCCCTTGAAATAAATTGATAATTTTCAGGCTCTTGTAAAGTGTTCTAAGTTTGACATTTTTAATGTCCCCAGTAGCTCACTACCTGAAGGAAGGGGACCTCACTGTTGTAATTGTCCATTTTCTTGGGGTTCCTTGCATTGAATGGCAGCCATTAACAATGATCGCTCAGTGGGTACTCCTATTATTAATTAAATTTCAGTGGCATGTTTAATCGGCAACCAATGAGCCAATTAACTTCATGAAACGCAGGGAAAAATGTCGGCCGGAATTCTCTGGCCGTTCCCGCCGGCACGGGGTGACGTCAATGGAAATTCCCATTGACGGTGGCGGGACTGGAGAATCCTGCCGCTAGCAAACAACACGCCACCTCCTGCCGGTGGCTGGGATTCCGGAGAATCCCATCCGTCATTTTCACAAAGCTAGTCGGTATTAAGGTGCAACTGAGCCAGTAACCTGTGGTGGTTTATGGTCTGCAATGCTTTCCTTTGTCACCAATTCCTGCCTGGTTTACACATTAATAACTGGGAAGATTATTCACACAGTTATTTATTTCCAGCAAATTCTCACCCAGTGTGTTTTTTTTTCCACGGGCTAAATGACAGTAATGAGAAACAAGCCAGAAATGCCAGCATCTGACATTTTACCATTATCACAACCTTTAAGAGCACTTACTGTCTCAATGGGATCCACTTCAAGCAGAATCTCTGCATCTCATCCGATTAACCTTTGGAGTACTTCTTCTGAAAATCACACAAACAGAACTTTCTGTTTTTATTTCAGATCTCCGGCATCCGCTGTATTGTGTTTTGTGCACTGCCACTTTCCTTCCAGGAATGTTAAACATGAAGACATTCTGCTCTTCTCTTCCGTTTGTCTCTTTTGCTTTGTTTCCCCCTTTTGCTCCCCCTGCCTCTCTCCCTTGCTCAACAGCACAAAACCCATCGCACTGTGGGTTAGCACGGCTGCCTCACTGTACCAGGGGTTCAATACCGGCTTCGGGTCACCGTCAGTGTGGAGTTTGCACATTCTCCCCGTGTCTGCGTGGGCTTCCTCCGAGTGCTCTGGTTTCAAAGAACAAAGAAAATTACAGCACGGGAACTGGCCCTCCGAGTCTGCACCGACTATGCTGCCCGACCGAACTAAAACCCCCTACCCTTCTGGGAACCATATCCCTCTCCATCCTATTCACATATTTGTCAAGACATCCCTTAAAAGTCATTATCATATCTCCTTCCACGACCTCCCCAGGCAGCGAGTTCCAGTCACCCACCACTCTCTGTACATAAAACTTGCCTCGTACATCAATAAACTCCTCCATAATATCTCCAAAGATATGCAAGTTATGTTGATTGGTCATGCTATATTGGCCCTTAGTGTTGGGCTGAATGATTAGGGTAAGTAGTGGATTACAGGATTGGGCCTGGGTGGGATTGTTGTCAATTCAGGCTCAATGGGCTGAAAGGCCTCTTCTGGACTATATGGATGCTATCTCTCTGTAGTTATGATGCAGACACATGGGACTCGGAACGTTAACTCTTTCTGCCAGAACTGCTGAGTTTTCCCAGCACTTTCTACTTTGATTACACAGGAAATTTTGTCTACTTTATGGACAAAACACCTCAATCACAACTGGATAGGGGCTGACATTCCATTCACATTGTAAATAATTAAATCATGGCAATGCATATATTGATACTTACAATTCTGGAAAACACATTTTTAATCAACAGCTTGCTGATAGTTATACCAAAGATCCTTTCGATGATTCTCAACACACAACTGGGATAGGTGTTGGAACCTTTGTTAATGAGGTTTCGAATTGTACAAACTGTTATCGATAGTGGCTCAATGTTCATTCAGAGAATTAACTTTACTCAGCTTGCAGGTTGGAAGAGAGGGTGTATTATCCTCTGTGTCCTACTGTTCAGTCCCACCACAAAGACTAGTCAGCAAACTTGTATGTTTGACACTGCATGGGGTTACTCGAAAACTTGCTAGTGCGCGCACAGTTTTAAATTTATTATTGTCACAAGTAGGCTTACAGTAACCCTGCAATGAAGTTACTGTGAAAATTCCCTAGTCACCACACACCGGCACCCGTTCGGGTACGCGTGAGGGAGAATTTAGCACGGCCATAATCAGCTTTCGGACTGTGGGAGGAAACTGGGGTATCCGGAGGAAACCCATGCAGACATGGGGAGAATGTGTAGATTCTGCACAGATAGTGACCCGAGCTGGGAATCAAATCCAGGTCCCTGGCATTGTGAGGCAGCAGAGCTAACCACTGTGCCATCGTGCACTGAAGGCAATCTGCGACAGAAAAATTGGTTGTCCTTATCTAGAATCCACTTAGCTACTTATTGCCAGGAAAGTTAGAGAGGGAGCTTTTAGCTTTGAGAATCCATTCTTTGGTCGCAACCTCCAAAAGCAGAAACAGCATAAGAAATGCAGAGACATCAGCCAGCCCTACATTATTGTGAGTTGGAAACCCAGTGATGAGATGTGTTACTAAACTGACCTTTAGGATAACGCCCTCCGTGGTGTACACCTCTTGTGCAGGCTGCAGACTGTACTCAGTGCAACATTGCCAGCTCCCTGCTAGCAGAGACGCTGGCTGGAAATCTCCTACCTAGCCGGCAGCGGGATTCTCCGCTCCTGCCTCTGTGAACACCAAATTGTCCATTCTCGCTGATAATGAGGCATGCAAGACTGCAGAATTCCAGCTGCTGTCTTTCATACAATCCTACAATGCAAGGCCATTTGGCCCACCGAACACAATCCCACCCAGGCACTATCCCCATAAGCCCATGCATTTACCCTAGCAAGTCCCCCTGACGCTAAGGGGCAATTTAGCATGGCCAGTCCACCTAACCTGCATATCTTTGGACAGTGGGAGGAAACCGGAACACCCAGAAGAAACCTATGCAGACACGGGGGGAACGTGCAAACTCCACACAGCCAGTGACCAAAGCCGGGAATCGAACCCGGGTCTCCAGTACTGTGAGGAAGCAGTGCTAACCACTGTGCCACCATGCCGCCCCATTCACTTGAAATGTCAAAGAGTTTGCTGCGGTGTCCTGGTCAATATTTATCCCTCTGCAGATTATTTGGACATTGTCACACTGCAGGACCTTGCTGTGTTTCCTGTGCCATGGAACATTTAAATATTTCACTTGCTGTACAGAACTTTACAGCATCACAAGGTTGTAAATGATGCTATATAAATGCAAGTTCTTTCAGGCTGCTACTTGTCTTGGTGATAAGGACAGACCCTGAAGTGATATGGTATAGTGAATATGCTCTCTAATTAAAGGCACTAGTTGAAAATGAGAAGGAAATAATTCCCGACATGGGAAGAAAACGTTAGATTTGCACAGGGTCTATTTTTCTCTGGTTGCTAATGTGAGTACACAGAAGTTTTCCAATATTAAACAACTTTTAAACTATAAATGTCAACAGCTGGTAGAGATTTACTTCAGCTAGAAATATTTCAAAAATCTTTACAATTCGATTTTCTCTCACTCGAAAGTATTTTATGAAAATATGCCTTTGTAAAGAAAAATCTATCATCGTTAACTCTGGTGTGATAGATTTTTTTTTGTTTGCAGAATTAAATTAAAACCTGCAGGCAACATTACACCCTCTCTTTCTCCAGTCTAGGATTCATGAGTCTAGCCTTTCTCCATTACCTTTTTCAAGGGGCGACACAGTGGTCAGCACTGCTGCCTCACAGTGCCAGGGACCCAGGTTCGATTCTGGTCTTGGGTCACTGTCTGTTTGAAGTAGCACTTTCTCCTCCATGTCTGTGTGGGTTTTCTCTGGGAGCTCTGGTTTCCTCCCACAATCCAAAGATATGCAGGTTAGATGGATTGGCCAAGCTAAATTGCCCCTTAGTGTCCCAAGATGTGCAGGTTAAGTGATTGGCCATGCTAAATTGGCCCTTAATGTCTCAAGATGTGCAGGTTAGGTGGATTGGCCATGCTAAATTGTCCCCTAGTGTCTCAAGATGTGCGGGTTAGATGGATTGGCCATGCTAAATTGTCCCCTAGTGTCTCAAGATGTGTAGGTTAGGGGATTAGCAGTTAATATGTGGGGTTACAGGGATAAGGCAGGATTTTGGCCTGGGAAAGATGCTCTTTCAGAGAGTGATGCAAACTCGATGGGCTGAATGACATTCTTGTGCACTGTAGAGATTCCATGATAGACTCACACTCTGAGTCAGCAGTTTCAAACCAGAGACTTGAACACATACTTGAGTGACTACTGAGTCTTGGGACTTCAAGATAAACATGACTTAGCGTTACATGGTTACAGTGGAACACTGAATGAGTCTGATAGTCTTACTTCATATATTATCCACTACATGTTGAAATTCTTGGGGAGAAAATTGCAGATAAAGTCACTGTCATCGGTGCAGTTTGGAGCTCACACCTCCTGAGTTGAATGGTTGTGCTCCTTTGGATGTTCTCTCAACATAGCAGCTAGGTTTCCAACCCTAAGTGTTCAGAGGGTAAAAGGACACTTGCCTTTTAGGCCTCCTTGCCTTTACTGCCTGTCCCATTTGGACCCTGAGACCTGAAGTGTTGCAGGTATAAGGGTTTGTTAGTCATTTTCAGCCCCTTGTAGGAAACATCAATGGCCAACAAGCTACACCTTTGATTGATCTCTGTTCCACTCTACCCACTTAGCACTGCTGCTAAGTGACCTAGGTTCAATTCCCGGCTTGGGCCACTGTCTGTCTGTGGAATCTGCGCGTTCTCCCCGTATCTGCATGGGTTTCCTTTGGGTGCTCCGGTTTCCTCCGACGGCCTAAAAATGTGTGGGTTCGGTGGACTGGCTGTGCTAAATTGCCTCTTAGTGTCTAAGATGTGTAGGTTAGGTGGACTGGCCATGGGAAATGTGTGGGGTTACAGGGATAGGCTGGGGAAGAGGGTAACATACTCTGTCAGAGAGTCAGTGCAGACTCAATGGGCCAATTCTGCACTCCCTCATTTCCTCCTCTATGAACGGTATGCTTCGTCTGTATAGTGCGCAAGAAACAATACTTTTCACTGTATGTTAATACATGTGACAATAATAAATCAAATGGTCTCTTCTGTGGGGATTTGATAAAATTCTCACCTCTTTTAATCCCTCCAGCAATGTGTGAATATTTGCTTTTTGAAGGTGTTTACTTGAGTGTTTTTTTAAATCTGGTGGGTTATTCTGCAGGGCTATTTAATTATCAGTCACAAATTTCTCACCAACTGATTTTTAAACGACTGGAAATTTGAGCTCTCCTCATCTATTTCCAGTTCTGTAATTATTGCAGGCTCAGCATTCACTCCGGGTGGAACTGCGATGTCTGAATGCTTTCGTAAATCTGTTTTTCTGATTGGCAGAGTACTGTGGATAAACTGATAAAGAAGACGAACCTGGCACTGGTGATTGGTACACACTCGTGGCGGGAGCAGTTTATGGAAGCCATTACAGTCAGTGCTGGTGAGCTGACATTTTCTCTCTCTCTCTTTGTGTTAAGAGCATTTGTCCATTAGAAATTGTAAACACAAGCATACCTGTGCTGAAACTGTGCTAGCCAAATGAAAAAAATTTTGCGCTGGGCAACTTAATTTGTGTGACCATCATTCTGTAACCCAGCAGCATAAAGCACAATTAAAAACTAACACACTCCACTGGAGCATTTTAATTCACACAGAACACGTGTTTATTTCATTTGGATATGAGTATTTCTAAACCACTCTACACATCTCCCCTTTAAGACGCAACTTCCACCTCTTCGAACACCGATGTTCATCATTATGGAGTCACAGAGGTTTACAGCATGGAAATAGGCCCTTCGGCCCAACTTGTCCATGCCACCTTTTTTTTAAACCCCTAAACTAGTTCCAATTGTCCGCTTCTTACCCATTTACCTCTATACCCATCTTACCCATGTAACAGTCTAAATGCTTTTTAAAAAACAAAATTGTACCCGCCTCTACTGCTATCTCTGACAGCTTGTTCCAGACACTCACCACCCTCTGTGTGAAAAAGTTGCCCCTCTGGACCCTTTTGTATCTCTCCCCTCTCACCTTAAACCTATGCCCTCTAGTTTTAGACTCCCCTAGCTTTGGGAAAAGATGTTGACTATGGAACTGATCTATGCCCATTAATTTATAGACCTCTATAAGATCACCCCTCAGCCTCCTGCGCTCTGGGGGAAGAAAGTCCCAGTCTATCCAGCCTCTCCGTATTAATCCACTAACTCTCTCAATGGCTTTGACCACACTTCCTCACGTCCTGCTGCCTCTGGGGAATCTATTCCATTCTCCCTGTTCCTCCTTTCTCAGTCGCAGCTGTTCTGATGATACAACCCTCTCTACCAGCACTTCCAATAGGCCATTTTTCCTCAACCAAGCATCATAGTTGATAGTGCCTTTGAGTGTGTCAATTCCATTTAGTGCACTTTTGCTCTCACCACAGAGACTCCATCCCAGAACCACGACAGAGTTCGCCTTGTGCTCACCGTCCTCCCCACCCGGCTTCACGTTCCACAGATCATCCTCTGCTAACAGAGGCCGACCCCAGACTCAGCTTCCTCTCCTTCCTTCCAAAAAGTCTGTTCCCTCCTCAACAGCCTGGTCCACTCTTCAACACATTCTCTCCCCTTCCTCACACTTGGCCAGCTCTGTTTCTCTATTCTCACTTATAACCAGCCTCAGACCTGGTCTCCTGCACTGCTGGATGGGAGTCTACGAGTGGATGGAGCTCATTCGCTGCCCATTTGTGCCAGAAAATAGTGAAAGGTGAAGGGAAACATGAACTTCAGGCAAAATAAAGTCTGTGTTGAGGCCTAGGGTGGAGGAGTGGGGGGCAGGAGTGTTAAGACTGGGAGTCAACTGCAGATAGTATGACCACTACAATGTATTTGAGAACCCAATATCCTTTGTTATCTAACAAAGTGGGACCATTGCCTTACAATTGGGAGCTTTGTCTGCTCGCTAGCCCTTCTGACCCTGAGGATGAGGTCCCATGGGGAGCTCCTTACCAGCGTTCTGGATGAGCTTAGCTCATACAGTACAGGCCACCTTGCTTTTTTACTGTCCAGCCACTCATCCTCAGGGTGTCCCAGGATGTTGTAATATCCTTTATGGAATATCAGTATGACATCCAGAAGGGAAATGTGTCATGCGATCCAGTCATAGTTTCACTTTTGCCTTGAGCAGAGCACGCACGCACAGCTCTGACGTGTTCAAGCTTTATACCTAGGTGGCACTGTACTGATGTGCCTAGTAAATGAACCCGCAACGTGTTTATCCAAACCCTTATGGTGCCCGTTGTCTTCTATAACATATTATAGTAAATGTGACAGAGAATAATTGAAGTAAAGAGCACAGATACAATTAGATAGGCAGGTGAAGAATAGAACAAAAACCCAGGTTGATACAGTGGGAGGAGACTATGGAGCTTAAACACTGGTAGCAATGAGCTGAGCTGAACAGCTTGTTTTTGTGCTGTAAGTTCTACTCAGAGTAATGCTACAGACTACCAGCTGGTAAATGATTGCAGCGTGCCCTGGGTCTGCCAACATGCTAAGTTTATTACGTGTCATTTGTGTTTGTGAGGGGTGCCATTGTTATCCTGTGGAGATAGTTTATCATTTGAGCTGCAAACTCGTATATAGGAAAACCGTCTGTAATGCTTGCCTGTGTACCAGTCCCCAGCAACTAGCAATCATTGGCAGGCATCACGCGTAGTCGTTGCATTCAGAATTGATTTTTCAGTGGAGGGAATGCAGTCAGTTTTCCTTGAAGCTTTTATATGTTTCCCTGGTTTCTGGGGAGAAACACCAATGTATACAGCTTTTATATATCGGTTCTGCCCTGTCAAGCAAGAGAATTCTTTCTCTGCCAACCGTACAGCTCTAAGTTCTCCTTTCACATTCTGAGATTATTAATTTTCTACACAAGCACTGATACTCTGCAGAACACCATATGACAGGCATTGTAGTGCCAATGCATTCTCAACATCCAGGGATTCACCACTCCCTCTGTGTTTGCAATCTAGGTTCTGAAGCAGTAATTCAGAATTATTATCAACAGTATCATCCCTTGACATTCAATGGCATTACACTGCTGGACTCCTCACCACCAACATCCTGAGTGCCACTGAATTGACCAGGAACTGAATTATACTAGCCACATAAATACTGTGGTTACCAGAGCACTTAATGTCACTTAAGAAGTTCAACACTGCCCAGGATAGAGCAGCCTGTTCGATTGGCACCTCCTTGCAAATATTCATACCCCCCCCACTGCGCATGGTAGCACTGTGTGCCATCTACGAGACGCACTGCATGAACTCAACAAGGTTCCTTTGGCAGCACCTTCCAAACCCACCACCACTACCATCTAGAAGGACATGGGCAGCAGGCACATGGGAACACCACTACCTGGGGGTTCCCCAAGCTACTCACCATCCTGACTTGGATCTGTATCGCCATGCCTTCATGGTCGCTGGGTCAAAATCTTGGAATCTCTAATAGCACTGTAGGTGTACTTACACCACATGACTGTAGTCATTCAAGAAGGCAGCTCGTCACCACCTTGTCAAGGGCAATTAGGGATGGGCAATACATGCTGACCTAGCAAACGATGCCCGCAAATGAATTTGGCGGCCGAATTCTCGCGGAGTTGTGAGGCTCCGCAGACTTTTAAAATCCCATCTGCACGGGAGCTGGATTCGGAAGTCCTGCCTCCATTTCCAGTCAAAACCTATTTCACTAGCAGGGGAAAGTGGCTGGGTCTTGATTAATATAGACACAAATCGCCAATCTGGTGGTCAATGGTTGAATTGAAATATAACCGGTGACAACTCCGTACTGAATATAATGTGACCAATGGTAACAAGTTGTAAGAGTCAGCTGACCCAGTAAACTATGGAACCAATTACAGAATGATGTGATGATCAGCTGACTCACTATAAATAAGAACCTGCTAGGAATTGTGGGAAACTTGGATTGGCCCTGGGTGAGGCCTCAAGTTTGGAGTAATGAAGTTTCTTTATTAAACCCTTTCTTTGATTTATAAGTTGGAGTAAGTTTTGTTATATTGTCTGCATTTGAAGAGTTCTTTCTGAAGAACCATGAAACAGTCCCCATTTTGGGCTGTTCAATGGCTATACCCATAGTATGAGTCATGAGCTGATGGAATAAATATACACTTGGTCAAAATCTTTAAGATCCTGAGGGGTGTTGACAGGGTGGATTTGGAGAAGATGTTTCCTGTTGTGAGAGAATCTAGAACTAGGGGGGTCACTGTTTAAAAATAAGGGGTTGCTTATTTAAGATGGAGGAGAATATTTTTCTCTCAGAGGATCATGAGTCTCTGGAACTCTCTTCTTCAAAAGGCAGTGAAAACAGAATCTTTGAATATTTTTAAGGCAGATCTAGATAGATTATTGACTAACAAGGGGTGAAAGGTATCGGGGCTAGGGAGGAATGTGGAGTTGAGGTTACAATCAGATCTTGAATGGCAGACCAGGTTCGAGTGGCCTACGACTCCAAATTTATATCTTTGCACATATATACAAGCTCTTAGAATCCCTACGTTGATAGGCACCATTCAGCCAATTGAGTCAGCACCAATTCTTCGAAAGAACATCTTACCTAGGCTCACACTCCCACCCTATGCCTGTAACCATAATCGTGCACATTTACCATGGCCAATCCACCTAATCTGCACATCTTTGGGCTGTGGGAGGAAACTGGAGTACCTGGAGGAAACCCACGCAGACATGGGAAGAATATGCAAACGCCCCAGAGACAGTTACCCGAGGTTGGAATTAAACCCGGGTCCCTGGCCTTGTGAGGCAGCAGTGCTAAGCACTGTGCCACCGTGATGCCTTGAAGATAAGATCTGTACAATGGATATGATCTTAAGTTTTCTAAATCGCCCTATCTTTAATCTTTAAAGAACAAAAGGTTGCAGCTGTCAGTGAGAATTTAAAGAAATACCCTTTGGATTGCTTTGATTGACAGGCCGAGTTCAGAAAAAAAATTAGCCTCTGGTTGTGCAGTTTCAATAGAATTCTTTGTTGACAATTTTATATTCCTTCCAACAATGTGAAAAGGCTAGTATTTCTTGCTGAAAAGTAATTGCTCTTGAGTTGAGTGGGTTGCGAGGCCATTTCAGAGGACAGTTAAAGTCAGCCACACTTCTGTGAGTCTGGTGTAAGAGACCAGATCAAGTAAGAATGGAAGATTTCCTTCTCTAAAGAACATGAGTGAGACAGGTGGGTTTTTACAACAATCAATGGCAATTATCATGATCATGCTTACCGAGACTAGTTTTTATATTCCAGATGTATTAATTGAATTCAAATTCCACCAGCTCACGTTGTGGGATTTGAACCTATTAGCATTAGCCTGAGTCTCTGGATTATTAGTACGGTAATATCACCATCACACCAGCATCTTCCCAAGGGGTATCATTGTATCATTCTGAATGCTTGGCTGAGTTTCAAAGACTACAATTATCTCAGCAGGGGGTTCTAGTTTAAGGAGGCCACTAAGTGATTAGCTGACTTTGATGTGGAGTCTGAGTAGACAATTGTTTGTTTTTGTAAGAGGTTGAACATTTGAAGAGATTTAAAAGCTCTGAATGGTTCTTATGAACAAGAGTTTTTTTGCTATCAAGTGTGTAGGACTAAGAGCTATATTAAATTGTTAGAAGTTTGTTCTTTTCATCTCCACATGGCTCCTGAAGTTCATGGTAGATACTGAGTGAGTGGCTATGGAGTTGACATGGAGGGTATGAGTGGCTATGGAGGTTGGGAAGGGGGTTGTGGATGAGTGGTTATCAGATAGCTGGGTGTTTGAAAAGCCTTGCCAGTTTTAGTCAATGAAGCCAATTTCATCACCAAGGCAACTGCAATTCCAAGGAGTACTTTGTGAAGATCAAATCTAATTAGAATATTAGAACTAAAAGCCTAAACAATGTAACCAAGGGCAAACACCATAGCATCAATAGAAAATTGATTTGGAAATTAAGATTTGTTATGTATACTCAATGTTCTGGGGACCTGGGCTCGAATCCCACCACAGCACCAGGGATCCAGGTTCAATTCCCGTCTATGCGGAGTCTGCATGTTTTCCCCGTGTCTGCGTGGATTTCCTCTGGGTGCTCTGGTTTCCTCCCACAGCCTGAAAGATATGCTGGTTAGATATGCATTGGCCATGCTAAGTTCTCCCTCAGTCACACACCATCCTGACTTGGAAGGGCGGCACAGTGGTTAGCACTGCTGCTTCACAACACCAGGCACCCTGGCTTGATGCCTACCCTTAGGTCATTGTCTGTATGGAGTCTGCACGTTCGCCCCGCGTCTGCGTGGGTTTCCTCTGGGTGCTCCAGTTTCCTCCCACAGTCTAAAAGGCATGCTGGTTAGGTGCACTGACCCAAACAGGCGCTGGAGTGTGGCGACTAGGGGAATTTCACAGTAACTTCATTGCAGTGTTAATGTAAGCCTACTTGTGATACTAATAAAATAAAAAAAGGCACTAAAATTTTCATAGTAGACCATCCATGCATCATATAATGGACAAATGGTCTGCAGCACCATTGATGGGAGAGGAGGCTACTATTGTGTGAAACTAGCTTAGGGAGACACAACTGACTGCAGACAAATGAAAGGAGAGCATGTTATTGAAAGGTCTTTCAGCCAGCCAATGCTATCGTACCTTTTTTGTTAATTTGAGTGAATGCCTGCAGAACCTGAACTGAAACAGCTAGATTTTTCTTGGCAAACAGTATCCCACAAGGTGTCTTTGAGACAACGAGTTCATTTCTTTCTCACAGAACAAAATATACTCTGTGGCTTTCTTCCAAGTTCAGGAATTCTCTATCCTCAAATGACGTTGGAATGAGAATGTGGTAGTTCAATGGGATGGGCTGAACTCCACGCATAAGTTTCAGTTTATTAAGTTAATTTTGTGAGCAGGCTGACATTAACGCTGCAATGAAGTTAGTGAAAAATTCCCCTAGTTGCCACATTCCGGCGCCTGTTCAGATACACGGAGGGAGAATTTAGCCTGGTCAGTGCAGGTAACCAACACGTCTTTCGCACTGTCGGAGCACTCGGAGGAAACCCACGCAGACCCGGGGAGAATGTGCGAACTCCGCACAGACAGTGACCCAAGCCGGGAATTGAACCTGGGTCGCTGGCTGTGTGAGGCAGTAGTGCTAACCCACTGTGCCACCGTGCTGCCCACTGTGATATTAGGGAAGTTCATATGAGCTTGTAAATTAGGACCAGGAGTAAAGCCCCTCAGTAAGGTCACGGCTGTAATCTCAACCCCACATTCCTGCCTGCCCCGATAACCTTTTACCCCTCCTCGTTAATCCAGAGTCTATCTAGCTCTGCCTTAAAAATATTCAGATTCTGCTTCCTCTGCCTTTTGAAGAAAAGTTCTAAAGACCCTCTGAGAGAAAGAAATTCCACTCAACTCTGTCTTAAATGGGCAACTCCTTATTTTTAAACAGTGATCACCCTCCCCCACGTCCCCCCCCCATACTCAATTCTGCCTCAAGAGGAATCATTTTCTTCACAGCCACCCTGACAAGACCCCTCAGGATCTTATTTGTGAAACATCATTTTGTTGAGCAGTTAAGTTTTACATTTTAAGTTAATAAATCTTGGCGTTCCAGCTTTCAGCTATTGTTTTAATTTGTATTTTTAACAAACCCAATTCACGGATTGTAGCCTAAGGCTTCGACTCTGGCAGAGCGATTATCTGTTCTCTGAGCTCTTAAGAGGACACAGAAGGATTTACAGAATCATTTCCAACGAGCAAGTTTACAGTAGCGACCCTGGGGAATGTTAGTTTATCAGTTATTCTACGTTTAAGGTCACAATGTGGTTCTTGGGAAGTGGAGGAAGCTCGAGTGTCTTTTGCGAATCTCAGCACATGCCAAAATTCTTTACAGCCGGTGAAGTGCTCTTGAATTGTAGTCACTTTGATCATGAACACAAGGAAGCTATTTGGTAACCACTGAATAAGCTTATTCATCGCTGAAAAAAGACAAAGAGAAAGATAAAAGGGGCGGCATGGTGGCACAATGGTTAGCACTGCTGCCTCACAGTGCCAGGGACCCCGGGTTCGATTCCCAGCACGGGTCACTCTCTGTTTGGAGTCTGCACATTCTCCCCGTGTCTGTGTGGGTTACCGCCGGGAACTCCACTTTCCTCCCACAGTCTGAAAGACACGGTGGTTAGGTGCATTGGCCGTGCTAAATTCTCCCTCAGTGTACCCGAACAGGCGCTGAAGTGTGGCAACTAGGGGATTTTCACAGTGCAGTGTTAACGTAAGCCTACATGTGACACTAATAAATAAACGAACTAAACAAAAACTAAATAAACTAAACAATTTGTTCAAATTGTGCTCATCAGAACAATCTCAAGAATATCAGTGCAAGGGAAATAACAACTTAATACTTGTTATTTCCCCTGACATAATGTCCTTTTTTTGAGCGATTCTCAATTGTTATGCTTAACAAATGACTAAACACATAGGGGGCGATTCTACAAGAAACATTCTACGGGTGGGATTTTACAGCCTTGCTCGGGTGAGATCGGAAATCCCCATATGAAGTCAACAGAGATTTCCGTCGTCGGACCCTCGCCCTCGCTGATTCCGTGGCGGGCTAGGTGGTAGAGTTCAGGCCAATGTGTCAAGCTAGTGTGAAAATGGGAGAGTTTCAGATCCACTTTTGGGCTAGTCTTTACTCCTGATCTTATGCACTTAGTGTATATAAACTAGGCTGGACTGTTTCCAGCCATTAGAGACAGTGAGCAGGGCTTAACTCACCAGCCAGCTTGCTTTAGCAGTAGAGGGAGCTATAACGCACGTGCAGACCTCTGTGGCATGGTCTGGTGAAGAGAGGTGGGGGCTGCTGGAGAGAGTAGAAGAGTATGGCTACTTAAATATGGCACCTTGACTTTTGAACCCACTAGCCCCTGGCAGGAGAACGTTTCAAGTGGCGGCATGCCAGGTGATTTAGAGGGAAACTCTGTGCACAATTAATGAGGCTCCAAGTGCAGAATCTGGCGCAGAATCCTGCCTTTCTGGCCAGCGGGAAAGATGGTGCTGGAGCTGCCCACTTAATCTCAAAACAGGAGAATTCCAAGATAGCAATGAGCCACATAAAGAGATATCACACCATGTAACCAGAGGACTGGTCAAAGAGTCAGCTTTTAAGATGTGTCTTGGGAGAGACCGCCAGCTAGTAGGGAGGTTATTCCAGTACTTGGGGCCTAGGTCACCATTAGTGCAGCAATTAAAATTGAGGATGCACCACAGGGCAATATTAGGGGAATGCAGATGTCTCAGAGGTTTGTGGGGTCGGAGGAGATTAGAACATAAGGAGCAGGCCATTTAGCCCTTTCAGCCTGCCCCACCATTCAATAAGATCATGGCTGATCCGGAGTGGATCAGTTCCACTTTCCCGCTTTGTCCCCATAACCCTTAATTCCCCTGTCTATCAGAAACCTATCTACCCGTGACTTAATATATTCAGCGAGGTAGCCTCCACCACTTCAACGCGCAGAGAATTCCAGAGATTCACCACACTTTGAGTGAAGAAGTTCCTCCTCAACTCTGATCTAAACTGCACCCCCCCCCCCTTATTTTGAGGCTGTGCCCTCTAGTCCTGCTGTCCTTTCTGAGCGGGAAGAATCTCTCTACCTCTACCCTATCCATCCCCTTCATTATCTTATACGTCGCTATAAGATTACTGAGATCGGGAGGGGTGAGACCATGAAAAAACTTGAAATCAAGGACAAGAATTCGACATGTTAGTTGACCAAGAGTCAGAACAGATCAGCGACACTGGTGGTAGGGGAATGGGACCAGATGTGACGGGAGCAGATGTTTGGGCGACCTCAAGTGGCGTGACCTTAGGGTCAAATGCAACGCATGCATTGCGAGCACTGAGGCCGGCACAGTGGTTAGCACTGCTGCCTCACAGCGCCAAGGACCCGGGTTCGATTCCCGGCTCGAGTCACTGTATGTATGGAGTTTGCATGTTCTCCCCGTGTCTGCATGGGTTTCCAGTTACGTGCTGGAAAGGTGTATTGGCTATGCTAAATTCTCCCTCTGTGTACCCGAACAGGCACCGGCATGTGGCTGACTAGGGGAATTTTCACAATAACCTCATTGCAGTGTTAATGTAAGCTCACTTGTGACTATTAAATAAACGTTATAAACTTTAAACTTTAGATAAAATCCAGGTTCAAAGGAGGCATTCGCTGTGTCGAATATGGGAGGGGCAACATTCCTGAACATTGGATTCTTGAGGCTGAGGCTGGGAATGACAGGATCCCAGTTGAGGCTGGGACTGAGAATGACAAGAATGATGTGGAGATGCTGGTGTTGGACTGGGGTAAACACACTAAGAAGTCCCACAACACCAGGTTAAAGTCCAACAGGTTTATTTGGTAGTAAACGCCACTAGCTTTCGGAGCTCTGCTCCTTTGTCAGGTGAGTTCTAATGAACTCCCCACTCACCTGACAAAGGAGCAGAGCTCTGAAAGCTAGTGGCGTTTACTACCAAATAAACCTGTTGGACTGTAACCTGGTGTTGTGGGACTTCTTACAATGACCAGAATGGCAGAGCCTGCTCTGTTTAAGATTTATGCACCATCACTGTTTATGATTTCTTGCGTGTTCTTGGTTTTCCCATCAAAGCTATCTCAAAGAGAATTCAAAAAGCCCCAAGCTTTACTCCTTCGAGTGGTGGGTAGATGTATTGTATGCTTTGAGCCTGGACACCGTTCTGAAACGTGGTTTATTTTCTTTTGACAGGTGATGGTGAAGATGAAGATGATACCCGGGAGGAAAAGCTGCCTTCTTGCTTCGATTATGTTATGCATTTCTTGACGGTTTTCTGGAAAGTTCTCTTTGCCTTTGTTCCTCCCACCGAGTACGGGAATGGCTGGGCCTGTTTTGTCATCTGCATGACTGTGATAGGTTTACTCACAGCTTTCATCAATGATCTGGCTTCACATTTTGGCTGCACGGTGGGGCTGAAGGATTCTGTTACCGCTGTGGTTTTTGTGGCTCTTGGCACTTCCATACCAGGTAATGAACAGAATGGCGGCAGCAGGGACAAACATAGCCGCAGTGAGTGTCACGAGTGAAGACACACACACGCGTAGATAGATAGACAGACACACACACCCATACACACAGATAGACACAGACACACATACACACATATAGATATACACAGACAGACAGACACACACACACACACACACACAGATAGACACAGACAAACATACACACAGACAGACACACACACACAGATAGACACAGACACACATACACACATATAGATATACACAGACAGACTCTCACACACACACACACACACACACACACACACAGATAGACACAGACAAACATACACACAGACAGACACACACACAGATAGACACAGACACACATACACACATATAGATATACACAGACAGACTGACACACACACACACACACACACACACACAGACCCACACACACAGATAGACACAGACAAACATACACACAGGCAGACACGCGGACACACACACACACACACACACACACAGGCGGACACACACAGATACACACACACATCTCAAAAGAAGTGAGGTAGGAATTCACCTTCTAAAATGGGAGTTGTTGCACGGACTGCCATTATACATGCTGCGTAATTATTATTTTATTAGTAGTCACAAGTAAGGCTTACATTAACACTGCAACGAAGTTACTGTGAAATTCCCATAGTCGCCATACTCTGGTGCCTGTTCGGGTACAGTGAGGGAGAATTTAGCACGGCCAATGCACCTAACCGACATGTCTTTCAGACTGTGGGAGGAAATCGGAGCACCTGGAGGAAACCCAAGCAGACATGGGAAGAACGTGCAAACTCGACACAGACAGTGACCCAAGCCGGGAATCGAACCTGGGTCCCAGGCACTGTGAGGCAGCAGTGCTAACCACTGTGCCACTCATGCTTAATTAGTTCAGTTATCTATGGAGTAATACCAATGCACAAGGCAGCTCTGATCATACTGAACCTCACCTCCAAAGGCCTTAAGTCACCATTTTAAATTTGATACAAGTTAAACTAGGAAAGGAATTTCATATGTTAACACGTTCAGGGTGAATATCACATTATTTCAACTGTTTACAATTTAGTTTTATTGGGGATCACAATATCAATTTGAATGAATTACATTTTACTGCTGGAAAAAGAGACATGCTATCAAAACTTTCCATCTCGCACTCATCAGGCCAGTTACTCAAAACAGACCAACATTTAAAGGGAACAACAATGCATACTGCATGAGAAGAGAGTGCTGATTGGTTGGCAAGTGGACTGTGATTGGTAGAGACGTTGCCTACCCACTTTGAATTTGAAACAAAGAGCGCAATTCTCCTGTTTGCCCGCTAAGTGCCACCATTGGGAAAATCAGAGTGTTTTCCCTGGCGTTAGCAGCACTTGTGAGGTGGGATTCACCCACCTGTTTGACGCAAATTTATGCATCATCGAAAATGCGCCAGCCGGACCTGCTTTTCAGAGATTGGGTGCCATTTTTAAAGAGTGCCTCGATCTCACCATTCAGAGACAGGCCTCCATTGCCTCCTACCCTGTCCTAGCACCTCCCCTCTCCCCAAACAATGGAAAATGTGAGCCCCCCCTCCCCTCCCGCCAGCCCTCAGCTGACCAGGGTAGCACCTCAAACCCTCAGCGGGTCACATCACACCTCCCGCACCCGCTCCCCTCCTGCCCTTCACACCAGCCACGTACTCCTCCCCACCCACCCCCCCTCCCCGCCCAATCAGAAAAAGATTCTGATATTGGGTCTGCTCGGGCCCTGCCCTCTCATGACCTCCCCTCCAGGTTCCACCCATTGACTGTGCCAACTTTGCCCTGGCACTGACATGCTGATCTGCCACATTGGACTCCAAGGAGGGGGGGCGGGGGCACCAAGGAGGTAAGTGCTCTGCCCAAGCGCCAAGGATGACAGATTTCCTTTTCTAAAGGACAGTGAATCAGGTGGAATTTTACAACAATTGGCAACTGCATTGTACTGAGACCAGACTGGTACCCCAAATTCATTAACTGAATATAAATTCCACTGGAATATAAATTCCAGTGGTAGCCTGGGCCACTGATGACTTTACTGCTATCCCATCATCCCTCCTAAACAATCCTGCACACACAGGTTGTGCACCAGTGTCATTAGCCACGTTGTTAGCCGAGAGATCTTGTTATTGGGCGGCACGGTAGCACAGTGGTTAGCACTGCTGCTTCACAGCTCCAGGGACTCGGGTTTGATTCCTGGCTTGGGTCACTATGTGGAGTTTGCACATTCTCCCCGTGTCTGCGTGGGTTTCCTCCGGGTGCTCCAGTTTCCTCCCACAGCCCAAAGATGTGCGGGTTAGGTCGATTGGCCTTGCTAAATTGACCGTAGATGCATAGGTTAGAGAGGATTAACGGGTAAAATACATAGCGACTGGGGGTAGGGCATAGGTGGGATTGTGGTTGGTGCAGACTCGACGGGCCAAAGGGCCTCCCTCTGTACTGTAGGGTTTCTATGATGATTTCTATGATTAAGCCTTTGAGATGCCCTGATGGAACAGTGGACTGCTGCAGAATAAAGCCGTATTTGCTGCCAGCATAACTGGCATTAAGTTGCATGATTTGGTGCTTAGGTTTGCACACAGCAGCTGCACACTGAGTGAGCGGAATCCCTTTTGGTTCTGGTACATTACATTGTCACATTTAGAAGCTGCAAAATGATGTGCCTGCAGTCAATGACACAGTGGGGAGCTTGCAATCCTAGTAATGCTGCACTCTCTCTCTCTGGTTGTTTCTTTTTGACAAGAGAGGGGATAAAATGTAGTTAACGTTTGAGACGCCAGCCTTTGTGCCCTTCCTTGTACACCAGTAAATGATAAATTGTAGGATGCTGCAAATATCACCAGCCTCAGCATGGATGAAGCCAGGTATTCATTGCTGCAATCACTTTTACAGCCACCTGACAGCAGGGTTCTTGCCCTGCATTGAGGGAGCTGCCACAACAGCAGGTGGTGTGTCCAATAAGGCGTGCTTACAAAAACATACTGAGGTTCACATACAAAGATTGCTCCCAGAATGGGCAGCACAATGTTAGAACGGCTGCAACACAGAACCAGAGACCCGAGTTCGATTCCCGGCTTAGGTCACTGTGTGTGGAGTTTGCACATTCTCCCTGTGTCTGCGTGGGTTTCCTCCAGGTGCTCCGGTTTTCTCCCACAGTCCAAAGACGTGCAGGTTAGGTGGATTGGCCATGCTAAATTGTCCCTTAGTGATCCAAGATGTGCAGGTTAGGTGGATTGGCCATGCTAAATTGTCCCTTAGTGATCCAAGATGTGCAGGTTAGGTGGATTGGCCATGCTAAATTGTCCCTTATTGATCCAAGATATGCAGGTTAGGTGGATTGGCCATGCTAAATTGTCCCTTATTGATCCAAGATATGCAGGTTAGGTGGATTGGCCATGCTAAATTGCTCCTTTGAGTCCCCAGATGTGTAGGTTAGGTAAATGTGTGGGATTACAGGAATAGGGCAGGGTGTGGTCCTGAGTAAGATGCTTTGTCAGACTGAGTTGGTGCAGACTTGATGGGCTGAATGGCCTCCATCTGTACTGTAGAGATTCTGACATCCTGGGTTAATCTGGCTTTTTGCTGAGAACGCATTTCCTGCTCCTCCTCCTCCCTCTTCCTTGGCTTCCAAGTTCTATTGTATTCCAAGGGGCATGTCTACTTGTGCACACATATCTCGGGTGCAGCTGGTTTGTGCAGAAGCCTTGAAGTCAGTAAAACGTCCTTCAGTGTCCGACACCACTTCTTGTAGACCTTTATGGCTTTAAAATAGCAAACACTTGTAGAATTGTAGCAGCAGCCAGCGAGAAACTACACGGCGGCACAGTGGTTAGCACTGCTGCCTCACAGCGCGAGGGACCCAGGTTCGATTCTGGCCTTGGGTCACTGCCTGTGTAGAGTCTGCGTGGGTTTCCTCTGGGTGCTCCGGTTTCCTCTCTCAGTCCGAAAGACGTGCTGGTTAGGCGGATTGGCCATGCTAAATTCTCCCTCAATGTACCTGAATGGGCGGCAGAGTGTGGCGACTGGGAGATTTTCACAGTAACTTCATTGCAGTGTTAATGTAAGCCTACTTGTGACACTAATTAGTTAAAAAAAACAAGTTTCAACCTGCTACCAAACAAATAATCAGTTATACGAGGTTACGATAATTAGTTGTAGTGTTGAACTTCAAAATGGTATTGCTAGTGTCACATAAGTAAAGTTTATTTATTAGTCACAGATAAGGCTTACATTAACACTGCAATGAAGTTACTGTGAAATCCCCCTAGTCGCCACACTCCTGTTCGGGTACACTGAGGGAGAATTTAGCACGGCCAATGCACCTAACCAGCACATCTTTGGACTGTGGGAGGAATCCAGAGCGCCTGGAGGAAACCCACATAGACATGGGAGGAATGTACAGACTCTGCACAGACAGTGACCCAAGGCCAGAACCAAACCTGGGTCCCTGATGCCGTGAGGCAGCAGCACTAACCACCGTGCCACGTACACACTGATTGACAATATGATTTTAAAAAATTCATTTCTAGAATTTTTTTAAAATTCGTTTTACAGGATGTGGGCATTGCTGGCTGGTTCAGCATGTATTGCCAGTCCTTAGTTACCTTTGAGAAGGTGGTGGTGAGCTGCCTTCTTGAGCCGCTGAAGTCACTGATGTGTAGGAACACCCACAGTACTGTTATGGAGGGAATTCTAGGATTTTGATCCTAGGAGCGGCCGATATATTTCCAAGTCAGGATGGTGTGTGGCTTGGAGGGGAACCTCCAGGCAATGGCCCTAGCCCTTCTGGATGGGAGTGGTTGTGGGTTTGGAAGGTGCTGCCGAAGGAACCTTGGTGAGTTTTTGCAGCGTATCTTGTAGACGGTACATATAGCTGCCACCGTGTGTTGGTGGTGGAGGGAGTGAATGTTTGTGGAAGGGTTTGTAATCGAGTCTTGTCCTGGCTGGTGTTGAGCTTATTGAGTGGAGTTGAGCTTATTGAGTGGTATTGGAGCTGGACTGATCCAGGCAAGTGGAGAGTATTCCATCACACTTCTGACTTGGGCCGTGTAGATGGTGGACAGAACTTAGCGAGTCAGGAGGCGAGTTACTCGCCAAGCAGAATTCTGAGCCTCTGACCTGCTCTGATAGCCACACTGTACAGCTGGTCCAGTTCAGCTTCTGGTAACCTGCAGAATATGGGCGTTACTGGTTAGGCCAGTTTATTAAGCACCCTTGAGGAGGAGGTGGCGAGCCAGCTTCTTGAACTGTTGCAGTTCCTGTGGTGTAGATACACACACAGACTTGCCTGCCCTGTTTTGTTTCCTGCACCGTTCACTGCAATGTGAGCTAAGGTCCTCACCAAGAAGGCAATTTTCCAAAAAAGCATCCCTGCCAGCCACAGGGCATTGTTTTGAAGCTCTTTGCAGACTCAGAGCATGGAAGAAACAAGCGCTGACAAGCCTAATGTCTTGTCCAAGTTGTCAACACAAACTTGAACGTTGATGTTGTATTGTGATTGCCTGTCATTGATGACTTGGCAGGTCAAATGGAGATGTTTGTGACAGAGGGATACTTGAAGACTTGCCTCCAGCGGGGAAGTAGAACTGAAGCCAGCTGTTTTCTGTCATGTTGGAGTCATTGCCAGCTCACACAAAGCCATGTCTCTCTCCAAAGAGGCTGCCGTTGGAAACATGCATTGTCCACTAGGAATACAGTACAGCTTATTCCTACAACTTTAGGTTGGCAGTGCAAAATAGCAGGCCATTTTAATCATTACAAGGGAATAAGGAGAACTTGCAAACTGCTGTCATCCTTCTTCAAATAGTGACCACTTTATATATTGTACATAAATCGGGGGAGGCGATGGCCTAGTGGTATTATCGCTAGACTATTAATCCAGAAACTCAGCTAATGTCCTGGGGACCCCAGTTCGAATTCCGCCAAAGCTGATGGTGGAATTAAGAATCTATTAATGACCATGAAACCATTGTCAGTAAAACCCATCTGGTTCACCCAGACAAACCTCGTGATCCTTCGATCAAATCTCTTCCCCGTGGAGAACATTCCCCGACTTTGTCCAATCTCTCCACATCACTGAGGTTTCTCCATCCTAGGAAATCTGCCGTCCTTACCCCGGTCTGGCCGACATCTGACTCCAGACCCACAGCAATGTGGTTGACTCTCAACTGCCCTCCAAGGGCAAAAAAAGGTTACCAGAGCAAGAGTATAGTTTGAGAGAAGGATGGTCACGTTTATTGTATGACCTAAGAACAGAGACTTAATTGGCCTACGAAGAGACTAAATAGACTGGGTCTGTACTCGTTGAGTTTAGAAGGCTGAGGGGGGATCTTATAGAGACGTATAAGATAATGAAGGGGATGGATAGGATAGAGGTAGAGAGATTCTAGCCACTTAGAAAGGATAGCAGGACTAGAGGGCACAGCCTCAAGATAAGGGGGGGAGCAGTTTAGATCAGAGTTGAGGAGGAACTTCTTCACTCAAAGGGTGGATAGGTTTCTGATAGACAGGGGAATTAAGGGTTATGGGGAGAAAGCGGGAAAGTGGAACTGATCCACTTCAGATCAGCCATGACCTTATTGAATGGCGGGGCAGGCTCGAAGGGCTAGATGCTCCTATTTCTTATGTTCTTAAGTACGTACTGTCACAAAGAGCTTAAATGTTGAAGGCATGAAGTCTGTGTTAATAATGACCACAAAGGCAGTCAGCAGCCTCAGGAACACTACAAGACTCAACAGGAAGCTGCAACAAATCTGTTCTGTTGAACATTGTAAGACATATGTGTCACTAACTTCTATGGCAATTCTTTCATTGTCCCCTTCCATCTTCCATATCACTTCTGCTCCTTCAACAGTACCAGTGGTAAGCGGTGATGTCACTAATTACGCAGGGCACAGCAATAAGTTTGGATTCTCTGTCATTGATATTGTGTAGGCCTCTTCAATTGTCCAAAGGTCTAAAACAGTGACCCTGATGTTTACTGGGTGATTGACAGCGGGGTAGGAGCACTGGACTCGAAACACAGAAACATAGCTTTCTAAGAAGTCCCACTGAAACTAACTACAGATATTTTTAAACAATCTCTGGAGACTTCCCATCATCAGCCAGCTTGATTGACAAGCTAAAGTTTTAAGATAATTTATTATTATCACAAGTAGGCTTACATTAACGCTGCAATGAAGTTACTGTGAAAATCCCCTAGTCGCCACACTCTGGCACCTGTTTGGGTACACTGAGGGAGAATTTAGCACGGCCAATGCACCTAACCAGACGTCTTTCGAATGGGAATTTGGTAGGTATCATAGAAACCCAACAGTCCAGACAGAGGCTATTTGGCCCGTCGAGCCTGCACCGATAACACTCCCACCCAAGCTCTAACCCCATAGCCCCATGTATTGACCCTGCTAATCCCCCTGACACTAAGGGGCAATTCAGCATGGTCAATCCCCCTAACCTGCACATTTTTTGGACTGTGGGAGGAAAGTGGAGCACTTGGAGGAAACCCACGCAGACACAGGGAGAACATGCAAACTCCACACAGACACTGACCCAACCTGGGAATCGAACCAAGGTCCCTGGTGCTGTGAGGCAGCAGTTCTGGCTGTTGTGCCACCCTGAAAGATTAGTGGACCCTCTCAAGGTCTCGCATAATACAGGGCTTCACCTGGTTGGCTAATTACCAATCCCCAGAGAGCTCATATTCAATGAGCGCAACTGGGAGGTCAGTTAGTCAAGTCTTGGGGGTTATCGCAGGGATGTATGACCAGTATTAAGAACACTGCCTTTTGAGTGGGTCACACTTACCAGCATTCTATAGCACCCGGATGCATGCCTGAGAGGCAATTGACTCAGAGACAGGATGGACAGTGTGAAGTTCTATTGTCTGTCTCCAACAGGCCGAAAACTTCAGCCCCTGGGTGGATTTTAGCTGCAGCAGGGGTAGAACGTGTGACCTATTCACCAAACAGAAAGATAATTCAATAGGCTCTCTCAACTGATGTAAGACAACTAGGTGAAAAAGGGAATCTTTTAATCTCAGCACTTGTATCAGAAAGAGAGCAACCTAAGTGCTGAAGAATCTCAGGAAGTGTCAGTGGGAAGAAAGTTCCGTGACAAAAGACTAGAATTGCTGTTTCACAGAGTAAGAGAAATGGAGAATACCCTATACAGGAGGTCTTCTGGTGATGTGGTTCTGTCCAAAGGCTCTGGATTCAAGTCCTACTTCAGGACTTGATGGCTCAATGCTGAGCAACACTGCAGCTGGCAACAGCAAACCACTGTAGTACTTTGTATAATCATAGAATCCCTACAGTGCAGAAAGAGGCCATTTGGCCTGTAGAGCCTATACTGACAATAATCCCATACCAGCCCTATCCCCGTAACCCTGTGCATTTACTCCGCCAATCCCGCTGACATTAAGCTGCAATTTAGCATGGCCGACCAACCTAACCTGCACATCTTTGTGGAAGAAAACTGGAGCACCCAGAGGAAATCCACGCAGACAAGTGGAGAATGTGCAAACTCCACACAAACAGTCATCCGAAGCCAGAATTGAACCCGAGTCCCTGCTGCTGGGAGGCAACAGTGCTAACCACTGTGCTAACATGGACAACCCAATCTAAGTCCATGGTTACCACTGCCCTCTTAGAGCACGATAACTGGAGGTGTGAGGAGGAGTAGGTTTCTATGTAGATAATTGATGAAGGGCAGTGGATGCAGTTTATATGGACTTTAATAAGGCATTTAACAAGGTTTCACATGGTACAAAAGCTAAAATCACATTCGGGATGGGCTGGCTAGATAGATACAGAACTGGCTTGGTTATAGAAGACAGAGAGTAGCGATGGAAGGGTGTTTTTCAGAATGGAGCTAGTTGTGTTCCACGGGGATTAGTGCTGGGACCTCTTATTTGTAAATAATCTGGAGCAAAATATGGATAGATTGATTAGTAAGTTTGCAGATGACACGAAAATTGGTGGAGTTGCTGATAGGACTGGGGACTGTCAGAGGATGCAAGATTATATAGATAGATTGGAGACTTGGGCACAGAAATGGCAGATGGAGTTTAATCCAGACAAAAGCGATGTGATGCATCTTGGAGGATCAAATTTAGGTCTGATTATACTGTGAACGGCAAAACCCTGAGGAACATTAACATACAGAGGGATCTGGACATGCAGGTCCACAGTTCCCTAAAAGTTGCAACACAGATGGCCAAGGTGATTAAGAAAGCATATGGCATGCTTGCCTTCATCAGCTGGGACATTGAGTGCAAGAGTTGGGAAATCATGTTGCAGTTATACAAAACCTTGGTTAGGCTGCATTGGGAATATTGTGTGCAGTTCTGGTCACCACACTATCAGAAGGACGTGGAAGCTTTGGAGAGAGTGCAAAGAAGGTTCACCAGGATGTTCCTCGTTTTGAGGGTGTTGACTATAAGGAGAGCCTGAATAAACTAAGATTGTTTTCACTGGACAGATGAAAGTTGAGGGGAGACCTGATAGACGTCTACAAAATTATGGGGGGCATAGGCAGGGTGCATAGTTGGAGGCTTTTTCTTATGCTTGAATCTATCATCAAGGAAGAAATAGCGAGACATCTGGATATAAATAGTCCCATTGGGAAGATGCAGCATGGGTTCATGAAGGGCAGGTCATGTTTGATTAAATTGGTGGAATTCTTTGAGAACATTACTTGCGCAGTGGGCAGTGGGGAACCTGGGGATGTGGTGTATCTGGATTTCCAGAAGGCATTTGACAAGGTGCCGCACCAAAGACTGCTGCATAAGATAAAGATGCACCATGTTACGGGTAATGTATTGACATAGATAGAGGATTCGTTAACTAACAGAAAGCAAAGAGTAGGGGTAAATGGGTGCTTTTCTTGCTGGCGATCAGTGACGAGTGGTGTGCCTCAGGGATCAGTGTTGGTACTGCAATTGTTTATGATTTACATAGATGATTTGGAGTTGGGGACCGAGTGTCAAAATTCGCAGTTGACAGAAAGATGGGTGGCAGAGGAAAGTGTGCAGGGGAAGCTGAAAGTCTGCAAAGAGATATAGATAGTCTAAGTGAGTGGGTGAAGGTCTGGCAGATGGAGTACAATGTTGGCAAATATAAGGTCATGCATTTTGGTAGGAATAACAGCAAAATGCACTATTATTTAAATAGTAAAAAAATGGCTGCATGCTGCTGTGCAGAGGGACCTGTGCACGGATCACAAAAAGTTAGTTTGCAGATGCAGCAGGTAATTAAGAAGGCAAAAGGAATTTTGTCTTCATTGCTAGAGGGATGGAGTTTAAAAACAGCGAGGTTATGTTGCAGTTGTATAAGGTGCTGGTGAGGCCACACTTGGAGTACTGTGTACAGTTTTGATCTCCTTACTTGAGAAAGGATATACTGGCACTGGAGGGGTTGCAGAGGAGATTCACTAGGTTGATTCCAGAGTCGAGAGGGTTGGCTTATAAGGAGAGACTGAGTAGACTGGGACTATACTCATTGGAATTCAGAAGAATAGAAACATATAAGATTATGAAGCGAATAGACAAGATAGAAACAGGGAAGGTTTTCCCACTGGCTGATAGAACTAGAGCTGGGAGCCATGGCCTCAAAATAAGGGGGAGCAGAATTAGGACTGAGTTGAAGAGTAACTTCTTCACACAAAGGGTTGTGAATCTGTGGAATTCCCTGCCTGGTGAAGCAGTTGAAGCTGCCCCATTGAATGTTTTAAAGGCCAAGGATAGATAAATTTTTGAACAGTAAAGGAATTAAGGGTTATGGTGAGCGGGCGGGTAAGTGGAGCTGAGTCCACGAAAAGATCAGCCATGGTCTTATTGAATGGTGGAGCAGGCTCGAAGGGCCAGATGGCCCAATCCTGCTCCTAGTTCTTAGGAAATGTCAATTACAAGGCGGTACAGGTTCAAGATGAGAAGGGGAAAGTTTAAGGGAGATATGTGGGGGATGTTTTTCATACAGAGTGTGGTGGGTGCCTGGAACATGCAGAGGTGGTGGTGGAAGCAGACAGATTAACAACATTTAAGAGGCATTTGGATGGGTACATGAATAGGGAGGGAATAAAGGGATACTGGCCAGGTAAGGGCAGAAGGATTGTTTTTTAGTTTGGTTGGAACGTGATTGGCATGGGCTTGGAGGGCTGAAGAGTCTGTTTCTGTGCTATACTTTTCTTTGTTCTAAATTCCCCAAAAGAAGGTAGCCTGGAGGGCTTGGGAACAAACTGCTGAATAAATTCCTTGGGGGGGCCCAGTGGATCTCAGCATCGCTCAGGAAGGAAATGAACGACCAAGATAATGCTGAAGTACAGTTTGCAATACTAAATAGCCAGCTCAGCCGGGTATGGTGCACATACCACATAAATTATTTTGTCTTGAGACCATCCTAGGAGTTAAAAGCAGGGCTTCCTGCACAGTCCTGCCTCAAGGGGGAAGTGACCCATTTCAGTGCCTTGTATGAATGAGGAAAATATAAGCTGAAAGCTGTAGCACTATATCGACACTTGGGATACTTCAAAGATTAGAGCTAATCCCATTGTTCTTTCTTCCTACTCAAACGCTGACAGAGTGAACCTCAGAAATTTCTGTCAACGTGTTGCACTTGTTGAAATGAGTATTTTGACACATGTTGCCCTTCAGTTTTAGTTGACCTGGAAGGAGATGATTGCCACACCTTGTGTCTCTCTGGAGGATGCCACGATCTCACGCCATATCATTCTGACCACTTTTTGTCAAGCACTTCATGGTTACATAGGGCAAGATTCTCCAGTCTCCCGTTCCCATTTTCCTGCCGGCGGGAGGTGGTGTGGTGTTTGCTAGTGGCAGGATTCCCTGGTATTGCCGCTATCAACGGGAATTCCCATTGGTGCACTGCTGGCAGGACTGGAGAATCCCGCCAGCGTGAACGGCCGGAGGATTGCGGCCCTGGACTCTTCCATATTGCTGGGGTATTTCGAATGGTCTCAAAATGCTTCCTGTAAGTGATCCTACACAAAGAGCCTACTTTTTAAGAATCATTCAACATTCCGTATTCAGTAGGCTAAACTGTTAGGTGTTAGGCTATCTACTTAGCAGCAGAGATATCAACTGTCTTTATGTGCCAACAAACGCAGATCTGCATCTCATCTGCCAACGCCATTTGATTTTCCTCAGCCATACGTCGTAACTTGCCTTCTCCACCTCACTATGAAAGAACTTGCATTTATGTAGCAACTTTCGCAATTACAGGGCTTCTGAAACTGGCACAGGACCGGTGGCTTCCACCACCTTCTCCGCTCCCCAGGACTTCACTGAGCCCTAGCTACCTGGAGCCTGCTAAAAGTTCCCAGGGCTCCTCAGTGAGCTGTGAGCCCCATGAGCTCTAAAATTAACCGACCTCCTCTCCCAGCAATACACAGATAAATTGAAACCTCCTTAAACGCCATGCATCATCGACAGTGTAGCCTCTCAGGGTTCTCTGAATGCTTCTAAAACCAATTTAGCTTTAGTTCCCAAATCAAAATGTGTCTCTGGACTGCATTTTTTTTCCCCAAGCAGTTTAGACATTGCATTTCCTGCGAAGTGAGCCACCTGCTGTTTTAGGGAGCTTACCTTCCTGACAGTTAACCCCTTAAGTCAACACAGTCCCAACCTTTTAAGTGGAATAGTTTCCAAGCTCTTTTTGTTGCATTTAGCCAATTTTCTATGGTTAAACTTTAATCTTCTGGAACTAAAACAAACCTCTAAAATATTAACACAAACTATAAACTCGATTATTTGCCACAATGTGGAGAAGCATTAAGCATTTTTCTTTTGCCGGGGGTACGTGTAATAGCAATCAAGAGCCAGAAATTTCACATCAGGTTTAGTGATATACTGTGCTTATCGGGAATCATAGAATCCCTACAATGCAGAAGGCCATTGGGACATTATTGTTGAGCAATTGGATTTGTGTTTCCCTTCATTGCATATGACTACACTTCAAAATACTTCATTGACTGTGTAGTATTTGCAACAGTGTGCATTGTTACAATCTGCTTATGTACCAGCAACTTTTTATTTAAAGTAGACAAAGTTTGAACTCTCAGTTGCGCTCTCGGAGAGTACAGCCTCAATATCTATCTTATACTCTTAACATTCAGAATTAAGGTGAGGTAAATATGAATTACCCTCTGCAAACTGTGGTTGAGCACACCACACTGCACATTAAACAGCAAATGTGACTAAGACAGCTCACATGGATTTTTCACCAACCCACTAGATGTGGGTTCACTGTGATCACTGTGTGAGTCACAAAATCTCATCAACACAAATAGGATGGGAATGCAGGGATATCGTCCACAGAAGGCTAAGGGGTTTTAGTTCAGTTGGGCAGCATGGTTGGTGCAGGCTTGGAGCACCAAAGGGCCTGTTCCTGTGCTGTAATTTTTTGTTCTAAAACACTGCCATCTTCACAAGGGATTTTAAATCTTTACTTTCAAAGATCTAGCCTCTGAATACCCTCAAAAGCTACTCCAAATTGGACTTCCTGAATGACTGCTCACCTCCCAGTGGTTCTCTTCTCCTGAGACCACATTACATGGTATTCACAAAGCTGCACTCCCGCCTCTAATTAGTGGCACACTTCAAACTCTTTCACTGACCAGTTTCTTCATTAAGCTGGCACTAGAAGGTGGCACAGTGGTTAGCAATGCTGCCTCACAGCACCAGGGACCTGGGTTTGATTCCCGGCTTGGGTCACTGTCTGTGTGCTGTTTGCACATTCTCCCCGTGCCTGCATGGGTTTCCTCCAGGTGCTCCGATTTCCTCCCACAGTCCAAAGATGTGCAGGTTATGTGGACTGGCCTTGCTAAATTGTCCCCTAACGTCAGGGAGACTAGCTAGGGTAAAAATGCATGGGGATAGAGGCTGGGTGAGCATTTCAGCACCTGTTTGGGTCAATGCACCTAACCAGCACGTCTTTCAGACTGTGGGAGGAAACTGGAGCACCCGGAGGAAAGCCATGCAGACACGGGGGAGAACGTGTCCTGCAAACTCCACACAGACAGTGACCCACGCCGGGAATTAAGTATAATGGTTTCCAAGCTGTTTTTGTTGCATTTAGCCAATTTTCTAGAACTAAAAAAACCTCTAAAATATTAACACAAACCATAAAACGAAATATTTGCCACAATGTGGAGAAACATTATCCATTTTTCTTTTGCTGGGGGTACGTGTAATAGCAATCAAGAGCCAGAAATTTCACATCAGGTTTAGTGATCTATTGTGATTATCGGGAATCCCTACAATGCAGGAGGCCATTTGGCCCATTGAGTCTGCACTGACAACAATCCCACCCAAACCTTATTCCTGTATCCCTATGTATTTACCCTGTTAATCCCCCCTGACACTGAGGGGCAATTTAGCAATCCACCTAGCCTGTACATCTTTGGACTATGGGAGGAAACTGGAGCACCCATGCAGACACAGGGAAACATGCAAACTCCACCCAAGACAGTCACCGGAGGCTGGAATCGAACCCGGGTACCTGGCACTGTGAGGCAGCAGTGCTAACCACTGTGCCACCCAACATGTTAAAACCACACACAGTTTGTATAAATTTGTGTCAGTGGAATACATTTAATATAATAGAATTCTCTCTTTGGTATTTTCTTCCAGATACTTTTGCCAGCAAGGTTGCTGCTCTTCAGGACCAATATGCAGATGCCTCCATTGGGAATGTGACAGGAAGCAATGCTGTAAATGTATTCCTGGGTATTGGAGTCGCTTGGTCTGTTGCTGCCATCTACTGGGCTGCCAAAGGGAAAGAGTTTAAAGTTGATCCCGGCACACTGGCCTTTTCCGTCACACTTTTTACCATCTTTGCCTTTGTGGCCATCAGCGTACTCCTGTACAGAAGACGGTCACACATAGGTGGTGAGCTCGGAGGTTCGCGCCGCGGCAAGATCCTGACCTGCACCACCTTTGTGAGCCTTTGGCTGCTGTACGTTGTGTTCTCAGCCCTGGAGGCCTACTGCCACATAAAGGGCTTCTAAGACTGGAGAGCTTCCCTCTGCTTTGCAAAGAGTAAGCTCCCCTTGGAGCTGCCGGAGGGGGTCAAGAGGCAGCTTGATGCATTCCAATCCTGGAGAAGCCACCTTCTCAACTCAGAACAAATAAAGAACAGAACTTCACTGGCAAGGAAAAAGAGGCAAAATTCCAGTTGTCTTGCCTTGTCAAAAGGTTCCAACACTGGTTGTAGCCCAGCAGCCAAAATATCTTCAAGAAATCACCTGCAAAAGGTTTTTTATTCAAATGGATTTAGACTTTTTTACATTAAGGAACTGAACTTTCTGTGTCACGAATATCGAGAGGAAGCCGGCCGCTAGAGTGATCTTTTGGCAATGTGTAGGATCAGAGGCCAGCAACTTTGGCCCAGCAGATTTGTGTCTTGTACTGTTGTTACAACTCATCTCACTGAATAAGCCGTTTGCAGTAGATGCTGATTTATTTCGAGCAGTAGAAAGGTAAATCATGACACTGGTAGTGAAATAATTGGAGAAAACCTGCACATTCCATGAAGGTGTATATTTGTTAGATGTGTGCAGTTGTCATTGGGTTCTGTGTACTTTTATTTATCTTGCTGTAAATCCTGGTGTACGAGTTGCATTTGAGAACAATTTTGTTTATCGGAGTGACATATACGCTGAGCCAACTTTTCCTGAACACCGACCATCAGTGTAGAATCCAGATTCATGGTAATGTTTCCTGTGGTGCATTTTATCGCTCTATTATGCATTTATTAAAGCTGCCGCAGCTATAAATCATTTGCTAGAAATGTCTTGTTTTTATTCCCCCCTCCTTTGAAACATCCAGGGTGGGATTTTCACGGATCTAGGGGAGACTCCATAGAGATGGCGGAATGGCGAACTGATTCCCAGATTCCTCACCCCATTCCTTACGCTCCCCCCAAATTTTCAACAATGTGGGTTAAAAGTGCTGGTTGGTGAGGGTCCAGGAATTCTGCACTCAACCCTGACCAATTCCGCTGTGGGGTTAGGCATCACCTAGTCCCTCCCAACTCCCATGGAGTCAGGGTAGATTTAGAAGAAATTGTGGTTCACAGCCCCTCAGAGGTGTCATGAGCCACAGTCTGGATGGAGAAACCTTTTGAAAGGCAAGTTCAAAAGGTCTTACCCATTCCCTCCACGCCAAGCCATGTCCCTCTAGCCACCCCTTTCCCCTCATACCCTCCAGCCCAAATTATAGCCCTCTGTTGACCCCCCATGGATCCTTCCACCGTCCATGTCAAGCCATGCCCCTCTATCCACCCTCATGACCCTCATTTCCTCCATGCCAGCCCGTGCCCTTCTACTCACCCCATGTCCCTCATACTCTCCATGCCTGGTCACACCTCTCTGCTTACCCCAATGGACCCTCATACCCTTCATGTCAAGCCATGTCCCTGTACCTACCTCCATGAGCCCTCATGCCCTTGACGACAAGCTATGGCACTTCCATGCCCACTGACCCAATATACACTCTATAGAGAATCAAGCCCCATGGTAATAATAGGATATGTGAAAATTTTTAAAAATCCACCATTAATTCCTAACTTTCTATTTTTAAAAAAACTCCTTTGACTATAGCCCATGTCAATGATCCTGAGCCCTTTGAAGTATCGATAGCTGAAACGACAAGCACTTGAACATCTTTATCTTGAGTAAATCATGAGGTAGAGATGCCAGCATTGGGCTGAGTGGGCACAGTAAGAAGTCTCACAACACCACGTTAAAATCCAACAGGCTTATTTGGTGGCATGAGGTTTTGGAGCGCTGCTCCTTCCTTGGGTGACCGCCCTGAAAGCTCGTGATTCCAAATAAACCTGTTGGACTTTAACCTGGTGCTGTGAAGCTTCTCATTGTGCAAATAAAAATAGTGAAATTGACAGGATAGATCAAAGAGCAAGAGCTGTTAATCAAGCAATGTTCTCCCAGGGACACTGCTGTTTGAACAGTCTAATGGAGGTCTGGTCTTTTAGCTAAGAATGAACACTTAGTGTATAAGGGGCCATGAGGGATAGGGAGAAGACCATAGCTTGCCATGAAAGATATGAGAGGTCACTGGGGACATGAGATGTCATGGGGCTGGTGTGAATGGGACATGGGGAGGTAATGAGAGCTCGAGGGCTGTTCTTTCTTTTACTGTCATTAAAACAGTGAAACAAAGTCCTGGAGCACCAATGCCCACCTCAACACTCAGCAGCCTTTTTTGCTGCCTGTAAATGTTTGGAGCAATGGGCTCCAATTAGGGTGTGCCACCCCCAGAATGAAAATCCCACCTTTGCTAGCACTTTGTTCTGCGGCAGGAGGGCCGAGCTGGTGAATTTACCGCCTCCTGCCTTGTGGATGAAAATCCAGCCATCGTATCCAGATTAGGCTGATCTATTTCAGAAAATTCTTATCAAATTATCATCTCTTGTAGCTTCGGTAAGTGAATTAATCACAAACAAAAACATGCCTATTTTCCTGAGAAAAACAAACCATGGTACCTAATATGAACTTTAAAATTCGTCATATGACTCATATTGTTCATATCATTAAAAGGTTAAGTCAGTAAAACTGTAAGATAGAACTTCTGCTGATGCATCGAATGGCTGCAAACAGAATGTAAAAATTGGTTATTTGATACATGTGGAAGTACAGTGCAAAGGGGGAAGGAACGGCTTTGTGCCTCCAATACTTGTAAATGGTTCATGTTACACGTAAATACTTAATTTAATCAACCTACAACTTAAACTGGATCCAGTAATTGGTGAAAGGACTAAAATCTATAAGCCAAGTTGATTAAATACACTGATTGCTTAATTGCTTGTTCCCTGTTGCCATCAGACCTTTGAATGGTCCTACCTTATATTAAGCTGATCTTTCTCTACACCCTAGCTATGATTGTATCACTACATTCTGCACTCTCTCCTTTCCTTCTCTATGAATGGTATGCTTTGTCTCTATGGTGTGCAAGAAACAATACTTTTCACTGTATACTAATACATGTGACGATAATAAATCAAATCAAAATTAAATAAATAAAATCAGGTCATAAAGAAATGGTAGTGCAGGTATGTGCTATGTTAAGAACAATGTAGAGATGCCGGCATTGGACTGGGGTAAACACAGTAAGAAGTCTCACAACACCAGGTTCAAGTCCAACCAGTTTATTTGGTAGTAATCCCACAAGGTTTTGGAAACGCTTTTCCTTCATCAGGTGAGTGGAGAGTTCTGATACACGCAGTTTACAAAATACTGATTAGAGTGCAAGTCTAAGTGCAAGTGATTAGAATAGTAGGTTAGCTGCAAAGACTTGCATTCTAATCAGTATTCTGTAAACTGTGTGTCTCTTTATATGCCTTTCTCTGATCAGAACTTTCTACACACCTGACGAAGGAACACGTTTCCAAAATCTTGTGGGATTACTATCAAATAAACTGGTTGGACTTAACCCTGGTGTTGTCAGACTTCTTACTATGTTAAGAACCCCATTGATGTTAAATGCGAGGTATCTAAAAGCCCAGAAGGGTATCTTGGAATACTGGCACTTAGTGTGTATATTTTCAATTTGACACAATGTAAGGAAAGATACATAAACTGTGAGGAACTGTGATCAATCATAAAAAGATAATTAACTTAAAAATCAATAAACAAGAACGACTACAAGACAACAGTACGTTAAACTATTTTTGGGTTTAGGGAGAGTCTGTCATTCGTTCAGCGTTGTGCTTCTCTGCGATATTCAAAACCTGCAGCTTTTAGATTGGAGCTCTGCTGTTTTCTGGGGAGTTCCGCTTGCCAGCTGTTTTTCCTCGCTTTCTCCTCTCCTGCTGTATCCCATTAACCCTGCTATGGATGTACAGTTATTTTCCTTTGATATTATTCTATTTAAATCACCCCCTGGATGGCGGGGCAGGCTCGAAGGGCTAGATGGCCTACTCCTGCTCCTATTTCTTATGTTCTTATGTTCTTTTAGCATGTAAATTGTATTCTTATCTCTCCACTTTGAACTCTCAACTTTTGATAGTTCTAACACTACTTCTACACTCCATTGTTCACCCCTTCTCATCCATTATCCATAATCTATATTCCATCGTTCACTCCCCTCTAATCACTTAGGTAAACACCTATTTTCCTGCTGCTAAGCTAATTTGCATATCAAAACCCCCTTCAAATAGATAAACTCTTATCAATTCCTTTTATTGCATTCTTCAAATTACTTTTATCCAAACTTTTCTTTTAACCTTTATTTTCAAGTATAGTTTATTTGTTAGTCACAAGTAAGGCTTACATTAACACCGCAATGAAGTTACTGTGAGGTTCCCGTAGCCGCTACACGCAGGCGCCAGTTCGGGTCAATGCACCCTAACCAGCACATCTTTCAGACTGTGGGAGGAAATCGGAGCACCCGGAGGAAACCCATGCAGACACGGGGAGAACATGCAGAGTCCACACAGACAGTGACCCAAGCCAGGAAGCAAACTCGGGTCCCTGGCACTGTGAGGCAGCAATGCTAACCACTGTGCTACCGTGCCGTCCTATTACTCAATTCTTATATCTTCATTTCCTTCCAAGTTCATGACAGCTGTAATGGCACCACGTGGGATTTTGTGAATATCATTATGTGATTATAACCACATCTGTACCTGCACCTCGAGGAACTTCAGTTGCTGAGATGACATCTGTGTAGACATTACAGGTCATCAGGGAAGGGGAGAGGTAGTTAGAGAGTTCCATTCAGGAGGCAGTCAGATCCCTCAGGTTGCGAGATGGTACAGGTCTGGTGAGTGGTCATGAACAGGAGCGTATGATTGTGAATCAAGATGGGTAAGAGGTTCTTGTTACCTATGTGACTCAGGACAAAGTCCATAGGGTGGATGAACAAACTGAGGATGGCACATGGTGCAGGAGACTATTCAAGTGAGAGAACTGGAAAGGAATACTTATGTTTAAATTTATTTATTAGTGTCAGAAGTAGACATAGTAATACTGCAATGATGTTACTGTGAAAATTCCCCACGGTAGTTGTAGGGAACAGTATAGCTAGGGGTAATTGATGATGTTCTCTATCACTGTGCAAAGGAGCTTTGAAGGAGCGAGTATCAAAGATGTATCCTCATGGACAGAAAGGAGGCTGGAGTGAGGAGAAGGATCCAACTGTTGTGGTCACAGAAGAACTAACAACATGGGTAGGACAAAGAATGAAGTATTGTTGATGGAGTTTGAGAAGACTAGGTTCAAATTAATAAGCAAATCTCTGGATTACTATCTGAACAACGTTCAAATTGGTGGAAAGCTGAATGCATACCTGAAAGAGTAGTGTGGGAGGCGGGCTTTTGTGAATCAAAACTGGCATCAGTATGACTGATAGGCAGCTGATAGGACCAGGTAACAAATGCTGACCTGGCCAGCAACACCCACATCCTGACAGAGAATTTAAAAAGTGGGATTGGCTCCATTTAAACCGATATGGGGCCAGTGTCTTCATAGAATCCCTACAGTACAGGAGGCAGCCATTCGACCCATTGAGTCTATACCAACCACAATCCCCCTCAGGCCCTATTCCCATAACCCCAAACATCTACTCGGCTAAGCTCCCTGACACTAAGGGTCAATTTAAAATGTCCAATCAACATAACCCGCACATCTTTGGAGGGTGGGAGGAAACCGGAGCACCCAGAAAAAAACCCATGCAGTACAGGGAGAATGTGCAAACTTCACATAGACAGTGACCCCAGGCCAGAATCGAACCCAGGTCCCTGTTGCTGTGAGGCAGCAGTGCTAACCACTGTGCCACCGTCTTGGTGAATTGTAACTCGGCCTGTAGATAAACAGGCTTTTAAACTAAAAAGGGAGAGCACAGAACAGCGTAGTGGCTTGGGTAAAAGTAAACAGTGTGCGAAAAGGAGACAAAAAAAAGGTGATAATGAATCAGTGAATAAGATCAGGTCAGGAAGAATGGTTAAATAAAGGTGCTTTATCTAAATGCATGAACTAACTTGACAAGCTCGTGGCAAAGAGGAAATAAGATGGGTTTGATAGTTTAGATTGGAAGCTAAATATTCCTGAGTAGTTGACATTTTGTAAATGGAAAAGCAGATGGTGGCAGCGACGGTAGTTGAGGGAGGTATAATGGCAAACCCTCGTAATAAAGGATGGTAGTAGGACAGTAGCAATGAATGACCTTGGCAGGAAGAGCAGAAAATACAATCAGCACAGGTGGAGGTAAGAAATGCTCCCTCTGCGTCCAAAGTTTTTTTTAAGTTGATTGTTTTATTAATATATGAATGATTAAGCATTTTCAAAAGTTGATAAGGAATCATAGAATCCTACAGTGCAGAAAGAGGCCCTTCAGCCCATCGAGTCTGCACTGAACACAATCTCAGCCAGGCCCTACCCCCATATCCCTACATATTATATCCACTAATCCCTCTAACCTACGCATCCCTGGACACTGAAGGACAATTTCTTAGCATGGCCAATCAACCTAACCCGCACATCTTTGGACTGTGGGAGGAAACCGGAGGAAACCCACGCAGACACAAGGAGAATGTGCCAACTCCACACAGACAGTGACCCGAGCCGGGAATCGAACCCAGGTCCCTGGAGCTGTGAAGCAGCAGTGCTAACCACTGTGCTACCGTGCCGCCCTGGTATTTGGTATGTATGAAAAATATTTAACTCAATTCGAGGTGTCACAGCGAATGAGCAAACCCAATTTCAATCTCGCGGTCCACTGAGAGGAAGGACAGCCACTTACGCGGCCCACCCACTAGTCTAGGTTGCTGATCACTGGTCTATGTTCTTGTTAAAAGATTTGACAGATGAAAAATGGGGAACATGTGAAGAAATATTTCATAATTCTCAACAAATCTGCTGCGATCCGTTAAGAAATTAAAACTCTATAGCAGCGGTCTCCAAACTCCGATCTGGAGGTGGCCCGCTGCAGGCAGGATGTGGCCTACGGGCTGTAGTTTGGAAACCCCTGCTCTATAGGAAAAGAGATCTGTTGCATAAACTAAATAGGTTAATGGTAATATTTGAGTAAAAGAGGCAGATAAATAGAGGACTGAGCCTGAGGATTGGGATAGTTTTAGACACCAGCAGATAGGGTATAAGGTGGGGAAAGCGGTAGGAAAAACAAAAATAACTAAAAATATTTGAAATGGTGAGAAACGCATCACATTTTTGGTGGTCAGAGGAATTTGGTAATCCCTGTACAAGAAATTCAGAAAGTTAACATGGATACAGCAAACAATTAGGAAAGCAAATGATATGTTGGCCTGTATTGTACGATGGTTGGATGACAAGAGTAAGGGAATCTTGCTGCAATTGTAGAAAGTTTTGCTGAAACTATACCCAGAGGATGGTGTACATCTTTGGTCTCTGTACCAAAGGAAGGATAAGCTTGCCTTGGAGGAAGTGCAACATATCATTGAAACTCAACAGTGCAGAAGGAGGCTATTCAACCACGAGCCTGCATCAACAACAATCCAATCAAGGCCTTATTAACGTAATCCCATGTATTTGCCTTGCTAATTCCCCCGATACTAAGGGGCAATTTAGCACGGCCAATCCATCTAACCCACACATCTTTGGACTGTGGGAGGAATGATGTGGAGATGCCGGCGTTGGACTGGGGTAAACACAGTAAGAAGTCTCATGATGCCAGGTTAAAGTCCAACGGGTTTATTTGGTAGCAAAAGCTACTAGCTTTCGGAGTGCTGCTCCTTCGTCAGGTAAGCATGTTGATATGCGCAATCTTCTTGGAAATTCTCTCCACTTACCTGAAGAAGGAGCAGTGCTCCGAAAGCTAGTGGCTTTTGCTAGCAAATAAACCCGTTGGACTTGAACCTGGTGTTGAGACTCCGTACTGTGGAGGAAACCAGAGCACCTGGAGAAACCCATACAGACACGGGGAGAACGTGCAAACTCCACACAACCACCCGAGGCTGGAATTGAACCTGCCGTTCGTCAGCCCACTGGCCCAATTGATCAAGGTTCCGTTGCAATCCAAGATAAGCTTCTTCACTGTCTGCTATGCCACCAGTTTTTGGTGTCATCTGCAAACTTACTAATTGTGCTTCCTAAATTCTCATCCAAATCATTAATATAAATGACAAATAACAGTGGACCCAGCACCGATCCCTGAGGCACACTGCTGGTCACAGGCCTCCAGTTTGAAAAACAATCCTCTACAACGGCCCTCTGGCTTCTGTCATCAAGCCAATTTTGTATCCATTTGGCAGCCTCACCCTCGAGATTTAATCTTAGGCCTTGCTAAAGTCCATGTAAACAACATCAACCGCACTGCCCTCATCTATCTTCTTGGTTACCCCTTCAAAAAACTTAGTCAAATTTGTGAGACATGATTTTCCACTCACAAAGCCATGCTGACTGTCCCTACCTGCCTCTTCAAATGCCTGTAGATCCTGTCTCTCAGAATACCTTCCAACAACTTACCCACCACAGATGAGAGGCTCACTGGCCTGTAGTTCCCAGGCTTTTCTCTGCAGCCCTTCTTAAACAAAGGCACAACATTTGCACTCTCCAATCTTCAGGCACCTCACCTGTGGCTGTGGACAATTCAAGTATCTCGGCTAGGGGATCTGCAATTTCCTCCTTGGCTTCCCACAACGTCCTGTGATACATTTCATCAGGTCCCAGGGATTTATGTACCTTGATGAGCTTTAAGACTTCAGCATCTCCTTCTCTGTTACACGTACACTCCTCAAGACATCACTATTTATTTCCCCAAGTTCCCGAACACCCATGCTTTTCGCAACAGTAAATACTGATGAGAAATATTCATTTTGGATCTCAACCATCTCTTGTGGATCCGCACATAAATGACCTCGTTGATCCTTAACAGGCCTTACTCTCTCCCTAGTTACTCTTTTGCCCTTTACATATTTGTAGAAGCTCTTTGGATTCTCCTTCGCCTTATCTGCCAAAGCAATCTCCTGTCCCCTTCTTGCCCTCCTGATTTCTCTCTCAACTCTATTCCTACACCATCTACACTGTTCAAGGGATCCACTTGATCCCAGCTGCCTATGCATGTCATGTGTCTCCTCCTTCTTCACGACCAGGGCCTCAATATCCCGAGTCATCCAGGATTCCCTACTTCTACCAGCCTTGCCCTTCACTCTAAGAGGAATGTGCTCACCCAGAACCCTGGATAACATACTTTTGAAAGTCTCCCACTTACCAGGTGTCCCTTTGCCTACCAACAGGCTCCTCCAATTAACTTTTGACAGTTCCTGTCTGATGCCACCAAAATTGGCCTTGCCCCAATTTAGAATTTTAATGTTTGGGCCAGATGACCAATTTGGACTGAGATGAGAAGAAACTTTTTCATGTACTTAACTAGAGTAGTCACACAAATACTGTGGCTAAAAGAACACTCCAGACTCACATTGTGATTCTCACTACACATCCACCATCTACAAGGTACAAATCAGGAATTTGATGGAAGACTCTCCAGCTGCCTGGATGAATGGGATCCCAAGAACACTGACAAAGCTCAGTACCATCCAGGACAAAGCAGCCTGCTTGATCAACACCCCATGCATCATCTTGCATTCACTTCCTCCATCGATGGCATGCACTTTATAGAAAGTGCAATGCAGGAACTCACCAAGGATCTTTTGAAAATACCTTCCAAAGCCCTGACTCCCCACCACCTAAAAGGACAACAGGCACATGGGAAAAAAATCAGCAAAGTGCAAGTTCCCCTCCAAACCATGCAGAATTATGACTTGGAACTGTATCGCTCTTTGCTCAGTGGGTCAAAATATTGGAACTCCCCTTTTAATGGGTCTGAAGTATGAAATTAGTGCACTTGGTAAGCCATGTCTAATGCTACCCACTTCCAATGTGTACATGTATAGTTGCACATATTAGGAGGCAGCGTTTTGACTATGGTGTGATGTTCCCGATGACATAATCGGCAATGTACGTCACTTCCATTACCTTACCCTTTCCCATATCCCTCACGATTCTAATATGACAATCTAAGTTCATGGTTATGTTCATGGAAAGAGTGTGATTCCGTGGTGGAAGAAGCTTTTCACTGGTGAAGTTCACCTGAAATACTGGAGCTTCTTGGACACAACAGGAGGATCTGCATTACTATCACAACTTTGCCTCCAAACAGCCAACTTCCACGATATCTTGTCTAGACGGCTGCCTCCTGACCACCCTCCCCATCCTGGTGCTGCCGGCATAGCTGGCTGGCAAGTGACCTCCTTTGTCACATCCTCTCTTGTTAAGTTGCCCCTTAGTGTCCTAAGGTATGTAGATTAGATTGATTAACAGGGTAAATGTGTGGGGTTATGGGGATAGGCCTGGGGTGGGATTGTTGCCAATGCAGGCTTGATGGGCCAAATGGCCTTCTTCTGCAGTGTAGGGATTCTATGATCCTGCAAGTTGCAGGGGTATAGAGAGTGTGAGATCCATAGATATTCCAGCAATTGAACCCAGTGAATAAGGCTGACACTGACATGGGAACATGTGTGTGCTGGGGATTTCACCCGCTGAACTCATGAGCAGAGAGATTTTCCAACCAGTACCCATAATCAGAACTCCACCCTCCACACCCAGGATGTGAGGCCCTTCCCTCTCCCACTCCTTGATGCCCTCTGACTCCACTGTCCTACCCTGACTCGCCCTTACTGCTCCGAGCCTCCTCACAAGCTGCCATTCTCCTGCTACCCTCCATTGCTCGGCAGAATTCAACAAAGGAGCCTGCTGGGCTTACACACACAACTGCACAAAGCTGACTGGTGCAATGGCAGCTTGAAATGAGTGTGAAGCGGGTGCCGCGAGATTCTTGTGCATCGAAAGTAGGATGGAATTATAAAAGTTTCACACTAACGAGTATTCAAAGCATGCGAATGTTTTAAAGATATGAAGCCCTCCCCCCAAAGGCCAGCAAAAGGTGAGAAATCTCTGCACTGCAACAATAAATCAAAATCTTGGCTGCTGCTTAATTCAGTCACCTTGCACTCTACGTTTCTCACTCTTGTGGGTTCCATAACATCCTCCATCAGTGTGTCTGCATGTGCCTGTGCAAAAAATAAAAACTACATCTGAGAATCCCTACAATGCAGAAAGAGGCCATTTGGCCCATCATGCCTACATTGACAACAATCCCACCAGGCCTATCCCCATAAACTCATGTGTTTACCTTGCAAGTTCCCCTGACACTGAGGGGCAATTTAGCATGGCCCATCCATCTAACCACGTCCAATGCTACCCATCCATCTAACCAGCACATTTCTGGACACTAAGGGGTAATTTAGCATGACCAATCCACCTAACCAGCACACCTTTGGACACAAAGGGGCATTTAGTATGGCCAATCACCTTAACCTGCACATCTTTGGACTGCGGGAGGAAACCGGAGGAAATCCATCCAGACACGGGGAGAATGTGCAAACTCCACTTAGACAGTCACCCAAGACTGGAACTGAACGCGGGTCCCTGGTGCTGTGAGACAGCAATGCCAACCACTGTGTCGGCTGCATCCCTGCGAGTCAGCAGTATTAAAAGGATGGCTCTACTTTGTAAGCGATTGCATGATTTTCCTTATGAAACCCAGACAACAGCATTGGGACTTTAAGTACGCTCACTCTTCATGAATCATCAGATATGATGGTCACAGGGATGGACAATGACCAAAATAAATTGTTGACAGAAGCAGAACAGGAGTAACTGACAGTAAATACAATCGTATCTTCAGTTTGTTTTCTTGTGCACCTTACTGGACAAAAATTGAAACGTGTGATAAGTATCAACCTGGCCTTTGGATAGTAGTAATCATCTCTTGCTGCACTTAAACATGGTCAAAAATTTGGATTCTCCTCTATTATTTACTTAGCAATTTCACGCACCCTTGCCACAGAAGCAGATTTGGACCATCTGGATTCAAGAACACTAAAGGTAAAGTCTCCATAGTCCCATCCTTTGAGGGGGAGAGTTGATTGGTGCTGATTTAACCCGAGGGTCATCACACCTTAGGTCAGGGGCAAGTTTGAGAAGGTTACGAATAACCTCAGCCAGTGCAGGAATTGAACCTGTGCTGCTGGTGCCGTCCTGCATCACGAACCAGCCATCCAGACAACTGAGCTAATCGACTCCCCCAGAACACTAGTGCATCAGAGATTGGATAAGAGGGTATTCACACAATCATTACCATAATAGGCACCAGCAAAGGCAGGGCCACTTGCATCTTCAGAACTGAGTACAGCAAAAGAGTTATCACGAAGAATGGGAGGAGAACCTCCACTGGCTGGAAGTGGTTTAAAGTTTATTTATTAGCCACAAGTAAGCTTACATTAACACTGCAATGAAGTTACAGTGAAAATCCTCCAGTCGCCACACTCCAGCGCCTGTTCAGGTACACTGAGGGAGAATTTAGCATCGCCAATACACCTCACCAGTATGTCTCTCGGACAGTGCAAGGAAACCGGAAGAAACCCACACAGACACAGGGAGAATGTGCAGACTCCACACAGACAGTGACCCAAGCCGGGGAATCAAGTCTGGGTGTCTGGCACCGTGGCGCAGCAATGCAAACCATCGGTTTAGTGACTCAAGGTCCAAACAGTGAGGGTGTAAGGTATGAAAATCAGCGAAAGCTACCTCAGACTGAAGGTTCGGTTAGTTAGTGTTACTTTATTTACTAATGTCACAAGTAGGCTTACGTTAACACGGCAATGAAGTTCCTGTGAAAACCTCCTAGTCCCCACGTTCCGGTGCTTGTTCGGATAAACTGAGGGAAAATTTAGCTTGGCCAATGCACCGAACCACCATGTCTTTCGGACAGTGTGAGGAAACTGGAAGAAGCCCACACAGATACGGGGAGAATGAGCAGACTCTGCACAGACAGTGACCCAAGCCGGGAATCAAACCACTGTGCTACCATGCCATCCCAGAACATAGGCTTGAAATTCCCATCTTACCTACGTAGGTTTGTTATTAAATCTTCATTCAAAAGCTTGTTAGAAAATGATCTGCTCTTCTAGAAAGTAAACAACCTTGCTGCCAAGTTCTGCTGATGTCAGTCCTTTGAGGTGTCTGTATTTGACCTAGCCTGTGACTTTACTCTAATGAAGGAAGGTGCGCACCAAATCCATTAATTCACTCTTACAGACTAACTCTTTAAGGTACTGGGTAACTGGAGCCATGCATGCAGTATTAGGGCTACCAAGCAAATGATAATGGATGACAGACTGAGGCAGCGTGGAGGTACATTTAATCAGGTATTAATACTTCCATCTGCATGATGAATACTTTATAAAGTGAGGAATGCAGCGATGGCATTTGCAACTTGATGGCATCCAGTAATAAGATTTTTTTTATTTCTTGTGCTTTCCATCTATTGGGCTGTTAAATAAAACTAACTGGGGTTTTACGCCAGAAATTGTGTTAGCATTCAGGAACTGGATTTCAGTATGAAAATATTTTTCAAAGCATGTTGTTTTGTGCTGTATTCGCAATGACCAAAATTGAGTATGTCACTTCTGATGAATGGAGAAAGAGGGGATGGGGAGTTTGGTAACTTTTAGGATAGAGCAACAAAGGAGCTAAAAATAAGACTAAATTAAAATGAATCACAACTTAACTGCAAAATTGAACATAAATATACATTTGTCTCAGATCAGCACACACCGATGAGTTTTTACTGCATAGTAGGAAATATGTGGTTCCAGTAAGCATTGAGATATATAGATGTCAAATTGAGTTTCATTTTTTCAATTAAAATTGGAACCACAAGAAATGAACCTTGTCTCACTGATCAGGCTTAACACATCAGGAATGAAGGTCGGAATTCTCCAGCCATTCAGGCCCCACTCTCACCCAGCAAGAATGAAGAACTCGGCACTCAACCCATTTTTTTTCAATTAGGGTTAGTTCAATGGTCATTCAACCTAACCTGCGCATCTTTGGACTGTGGGAGGAAACCGGAGAAGGAACTCACGCAGACACAGGGAGAACATGCAAACTCTGCACAGACAGTGACCTAAGGCTGGAATTGAACCCGGGTCCCTGGCGCTGTGAGGCAGCAATGCTAACCACTGTGCCACCGTGCTGCCCTATCAAGTCAACAGGATGCCAATTATTAGCGAAGTTCGATGCTACAGCTGGCAAATCACCTGTTTTTGTCAATGTTGCGCTTATAGTTAAATCCAGAAGCGCAACAGTGTTTTTGCATTCATCGTACGTTTGCCGATGACAGTTCTTCAATTTCTACAATGTGCACTGTTTTTCTGGATATTGAAGGGCAGAATTTGCAATGATTCCTGGTGACCTTGTCTTCCCTCAGTCCCTTCAGCTTCAAGATTCATGTTCCAAATGTCTTATCATTTTGTCTCCAGCCATTAGGAGGTACTCACCTCCTCGATTCTGCTAACTGAAGAACACTGAGTGCTGATTGAGGAGATCGGCACATGCAGATGGTGACAAGCACAGTCTGGAAATCAAAAACATATAGCGGACATATAGTTTGTCCATCTAAATAATGCTATAAGTTTGTTAACAACACTAACTTGCAGCAACACAATTAAATATTTACAGAAATGTAAATTTAGCCTGCAGGAATGATTGCAGGTGGTTGGAAGGGTTTCATGTCACAAGTAATTCAATGTGCCCAGGACAACTAGCTGTGTGTAACACTTAAAAGCTTCTGGGTTAGAAATTATGCCGTGAAATGTTTGTTAAGAAAATGCGCTTGCAGCTAAAAGAAAATGCTAATCTGTTTACTTTACAAAGATTAACACCATTAAAACTGTTGGCAGCGGAGTAACATATAAACATGTTAATACACATCTAATAGCACACAAGCTGAAATTTCAATCCAGTTACATCTTCATTTCCTCAAATAATTCTCTTATTCCACGATGAGATACTGAGGTTCTTCAACATCTTAATCCCGTTCTATTCTTGGTTGTTGACGTTCATTGGCACTGTCTGGGAAACAATCCTGAACGTAAGAAGTAATTTGTTCCACTAAAGCTGTCCGACAACCAGTAAGAACGTGGAAACTGTAATTTCAAATCTAATCTAGAAACTGGATGAATAGGAATTTGCCTTGAACAGCAGTAGTTTTCTTTTTTATCGATTTTCTTAGCTCCTGACGTTAGGCCATTGAATCACAGAATCCTACGGTGCAGAAGGGGGCCATTCGGCCCACTGAGTGTGCACCAACCACAATCCCACCCAGGCCCGATCCCCATAAACCCTTGCATTTACCCTAGCGAGTCCCCGACACTAAAGGGCAATTTAGCATGGCCAATCCACCTAACCCACACATCTTTGGAGTGCAGGAGGAAACCAAAGCACCCAGAGGAAACCCACACAGACACGGGGAGAATGTGCTAACTCCACACAGCGACCCAAGCCGAGAATCGAACCTGGGAGCTTTCCTCAACTCCCCAATTACTCAGACAGACTGCGCCCCACAATCCTCCCCCTCGGCCCCTGAACACCACCCCCCGACTATAATTCCTGACCCCGCCGATTACCCCTCCAAGCCAAACTGATTACCATGCTAAGTCTCCTCCCCATGCCCACTGATCCTGACTACCTCTCAGGACAACAAAAACCGCCTAAGTACACTCCCTACCCTACACAAATATTCCCCCAGACCTGACTAGACTCCCCACCACCCAACTAGCTCTCAGTCTGCCTATTCCAACGGCCCACCCACACATCCCACACGCACTGGTGTTTTGCTTCATAGCATTGCTCTGTTTTACTTTGGCCTGTATCTTCCGTGAATCACCATCAGATTTCCCATCCGACTACTCTTCTGCATCCAACACAGCTCTGTCCTCCTGCGTGGGGCTTCTGAGTTCAGCTCTCCCCGCCCCCAAGAAATGTAGAACGTACAGTTCATTGGAGAACTCCAGTGCAGCGGAGTAGAGTCAGAGGGAAGACTGGGCGAGTCCCCTTTCTTATGGTAGTCCTTGCTGTAAAGTAAGTTTAAATCTTTAGTGTGATTCTTAGTGAACGGGTAAATGGTGGAGTGAATGTGTAGGATGGTAAGGTGGGTAGGTGAGGTGAATGGGTAGGATGGATGGCAGGGGGGTGAGTAAGGATGCCAGGTGGATAAAATGGCAGGTGAGTGATATAATAGATGGATAGAGTGATAGGTTGGTAGGGTGGCAGCTGGATGAAGTAATAGGTGGATAAGGAGATAGTTTGGGGAGGGTGTTAGATGGGTGAAGTAGCCAGGTGGGTGGGATGGCAGGGGAATAGGGTGACTGAGATGGGTGGGTGGACGATGTGAGTAGGTGGGCCATGGGGCCATATGGAATAGTCAGGTTGGGAGCTAGTTGGGTGGTTGGGGGCTGGGTGCTTGGGGGTGTCTAGTCAAGCCTGGTTGGTGGGGGAGTAGTTATGTTAGGTAGGGAGTGTACTCAGGTGGTCATTGCTGTCACGAGAAATAGTCTGGATTAGTGGGCGGGGGAAGGGAGCTCAGCGTGGCAGTCAGGTTCCTGACTGGGATTGTGGTCGGTGCAGACTCTGTGGGCCAGATGGTCTCCTTCTGCACTATAGGATTGTATGAATGTCTAACATTTCCTTCTGCCTTCAGAGATTTGTGGACAAACACGCCAAGGTCCCTTTGTCAGACAGAACTTCCTAGTGAAAGGCTGTTTATTGAAAACTTCCTTGTCAAATTACTTCTTCCAAAGTGTATCACCTTACACTTTTCAGGGTTAAATTCCATTTGCTACTTATCTGTACATTTGACCATCCTGTCTATATCTTCTTGTTGTTACAAAGGGAAGGTTGATCTCCTCTCTGAGAACTAACACTCAAAGAGAAGTACCTCCCTTCATAATCTGTTAAAGTGCACGTGAGAAGGGATAATCACTGCACTCCAGCAACTTTTAGTGGTTAAATCAAAATAACTACCCGGGACTCTCCCAAAAAGCAACAACTTTATTTATCTAACAGTGAACAGATTAACTAAACTATTAACAAACCAAATAAATCACTATTTTAATGGAATAAGAACATAAACATAAGAAATAGGAGCAGGAGTAGGCCATCTAGCCCCTTGAGCCTGCCCCGCCATTCAATAAGATCATGGCTGATCTAAAGTGTCTCAGTTCCACTTTCCCGCTTTCTCCCCATAACCCTTAATCCCCTTGCTTACCAAAAACTTATCTACCCGCATCTTAAATATATTCAGCGAGGTAGCCTCCACCACTTCAACGGGCAGAGAATTCCAGAGATTCACCACCCTTTGAGTGAAGAAGTTCCTCCTCAACTCCGTTCTAAACTGCCCCCCCCCCCTTATCTTGAGGCTGTGCCCTCTAGTCCTACTGTCCCTTCTGAGTGGGAATGCTGTTTAGATAAATACAACTCCCGCTTATTAACAAATAAATAGAATTTCCAGTCACTCTCAAAATATAACCAGGCGTTACCTTCCACAATCTTCTATTTCCTTTGTTGATTTCTTCTGCCTTCACTATCTTCTTTTAGTACCTTTATGATTGTGATTAGGCTTTCTTTTAAGGCACAAATGTGCCTGTTACGCTGGCAGACAGTTGCTGTCTGTGTCTCTCCCTCGAGCTGTGAACTGCGGCAGATACAGTTGCTAGAATGGTAGTGGCTGTCTTCTGATTCTCTGGAGTTGGGAGCTGTCTCTTGTACCCCTGGTGACATACCAAAAATCCCCACAACAGAATTGGTTTACAGGTTACCAAAACATTAAATTCAAATCTGATAGCTTGCTGCTATTCAAATGCTTATTTTAAACTGACTGGTCAAACTTCAAAGACAACCTGCTGTTGTGGCAGCATCACTGCCTCTACTCGTGATACAATGTTTCACTCTATGCTCTCCGTGTACTGTATTTGTGCAGATGCTTCTCTTCAGTACAGGGAAAAAAAAGCTATCTTTTCTAACAGAATCATGCCATTTTACAACTCTTAGCATTTCTACAATTGTTTTAAAATTTTTTTACAAACACCAACTTCACATTGTAGCCCAAGTCAAATATTGGGTTTGCTGAAGCCACTGTCTTTGGTCCCTGTGACAAAACTCCAACTAGCCACGTAACCATCTCTCTCCTTGCCAACCAACTGATGCTGAACCAGAAGGTTCACAACTATGGTGGCATGAAGCTATCATCCATTGCTGTTAAAAAAAAAATCTGGTTCACGAATATCCTTCAGGGGAGGAAATCTGCCTTCCTTACTCAGTCTGGCCTAGACCTGCGACTCCAGAACCACAGCAATGTGACTGAATTGTTTGTGATTGAACTTGCAAAATGGCTTAGCAAGATCAAGTCACTCAGTTCAAGGGCAAGTGGCACCCACATCCTATGGAGGAAATAAGAAAAGTGATTATCTGGTTATTTTCACATTGTGGGAGCTGGCTATGCATTTACTGGCTGCCACATTTCCTACGTTGTTTTTAATTCATTCATGGAATGTGGGCATCTTTGGTAAAGCCAGCACTTATTGGCTGCCCCTAGTTGCCCTTGAATTGAGTGCTTGCTAGGCAATTTAAGAGTCAACCACATCATTGTGGATCTAAAGACACATATAAACCAGACCGGGTAAGGATGGCAGATTTCCTTCCCTAAATGGCATCAGTGAATCAGATGGGGTTTTATGACAATTGACATCAGTTTCATGGTCATTAGGCCTTTAATTCCAGATTTTACAGTGAATTCAAACTTCACTTCAATCTACAGAGCATTACTCTGGGTCTCTGGATGAATAGTCCAGTGACAGTACCACTACACCACCACCACCTCTTACTAGACTTCAAGAGTACTTCACTGGCTGCAAAGGTCTTTCTGGAGATTTTGTAGTGCATTGGGTAGCATCCTTGCCTCTGAGCCAGAAGCTCCGGGTTTGAATCCACCTCAAGACTTGAAGGCCAAGGGCGGTGTGTTTGTAACGCAGCCAAACACATCTGTAAAAGGGTCATCCTGATGTAAAGCGTTAACTCAATTCTCACTCCACAGATGCTGTTGGACCAAGATTTTCCAACATTTGCTGAGTTTTTCTTCAGATTCCAGCATTTGCAGTCATGTGCTTTTATTTTAGGTTGAATGACAACCTGCAAAATCCTTCCAAGTATGCCAAAGGCTGACAGTAAGAGTAAGAGAGAGACTCCTGGTCAGCTATGCTTGATGTGGAGTGACGCACCTCAAGCTATACAAGACACCAGTGACAGATTAGCGACCTGATCCAGAAATAACTAACTATGGAAACTTTTAGGAGTTTGCTTTAGTGCATCACACGTTGTGGGAAGAGAATAAGGAAATCGTTTATGGGCAGCACAGTGGTTAGCACTGCTGCCTCACAGCTCCAGGGACCAGGGTTCAATTCCCAGCTTAGGTCACCATCTGTACGGAGCTCCCCGTGTCTGTGTGGGTTTCCTCCAGGTGCTCCAGTTTCCTCCCACACTCCAAAGACGTGTAGGTTAGGTGGATTGACCTTGCTAAATTGCCACTTAGTGTCAGGGAGATTAACAGGATAAATATGTGGGGGTGACACGGATAGGGCTAGGGCAGGATTGCTGTCAGCGCTGGCTCAATGGGCCAAATGGCCTCCTTTTGCACTGTAGGGATTTTATAATTTATTAGTGCATTAGAACAAAGAAGATTACAGCACAGGAACACACCCTTTGGCCCTCCAAGCCTGCAGCCACCATGCTGTCCATCTGAATCAAAACCCCTTCCCCTCCCGGAAACCGTATCACTCTATTCCCTTCCCATTCATCTATTTGTCCAGACGCCCCTTAAAAGTCACTCTGGTGTCTGCAGAGGTATGGCAAGAGAATGGGAAAGCCCTTAATTAGTGCACTTTGTAAATGCAAATTTTTTTGGTTAATTGCTTCCCATAGACACTTCCAACAAGGAAACAGACTCCCAAACCTGAGTTTCTTCCGACCCCGCCACCAACACTTGGCCGCTACAAAATAAATGGTAAAACTCTCACCGATCGCCATTGGCATTGCTCCTGCCAAGAGAAGGTGCCGCATGCGCATTGGCGAAGCTCGGCTAGAGGGAGGGAACGACGGCGCATGCGCAGTGGCGAATCTCCGCCAATAGGGAAGACAGCGCACGCGCAGTAGCGAGGCTCGTCCAACGGGTGTGAGATGGCGCATGCGCAGGGACGACGCTCCGCCAACGGGAGATGGCGCGTGCGCAATAGTGGAGCCCACGCAGCTGTGAAAGACGGCGCATGCGCATTGGTGACGCACCGCCAGCTGGCGAGGGAGACGGCGCATGCGCAGTAGCGACGCACACCCAGCGGAGGGAGAAACGGCATTTGCGCATTGACGAAGCTCGGCCAGCATGGGCAAGACGACACTCACGTAACGATGACGCTCGACCAGCGGGGAAGACGGCGCATGCGTCGTAGCGACGCTCACCCAGCGGAGGGAGAAATGGCGCATACGCATTGACCACGCTCGGCCAGCATGGGCAAGACGACACTCACGTAATGATGACGCTCGACCAGCGGGGAAGACGGCGCATGCGTCATAGCGACGCTCACCCAGCGGAGGGAGAAATGGCGCATACGCATTGACCACGCTCGGCCAGTATGGGCAAGACGACACATGCGTAACGATGACGTTCGACCAGCGGGGAAGACGGCGCATGCGCAGTGGCAACACTCGGTCAGCGGGGCGGGGAGATGGCGCACGCGCGTTGAGAGGGGCATGCACAGCGTTGTGGTGGGCGCGGATGTTTGAGCGTGCTGGAGGCTCGTGGAGTGGCGGTTGGGGTTTGAATACGGCTGGCGCCAAGCTGGCTGCGTCAGAGAGAGAGAGCGAGAGAGAGAGGGAGGGAGGGCGAAAAGGAAGGAGGGTAGGTGTTTCTTATTCTTTAAACGAAAGCGTATAAAAGTCATTAAAATTACAACAGTGATTTGATTCCCATTTGGCCTCACTGCCAGTGCTGAGCAACGGGGGGGAGGGATAATTGCCCCACTTCATAGAATCCCTACAGTGCAGAAAGAGGCCATTCAGCCCATCGAGCCAGCACTGACAATAATCCCGCCCCAGGTCCTACCCTGCAACCCCACATATTCACTGTGCTAGTTCCCTGGCATTAAGGAGAAATTTTGCATGGCCCAATACACCAAACTTACACACCTTTGGACAATTCTCATAATGGCTGAGGTTATTCATAAAAGCCCCAACCTTTGCTCTTGGCTGAGGTGTGGTGATCCATAAGAACATAAGAAATAGGAGCAGGAGTAGGCCATCTAGCCCTTCGAGCCTGCCCCGCCATTCAATAAGATCATGGCTGATCTGTCGTGGCTCAGTTCCACATTCCCGCCCTCTCCCCATAACCCTTAATCCCCTTGCCTATCAAATCCTTTGGTTAAAATCACCACTGTCCAATCTACGGTCATCTGGGACTATGGTGATTTTACGTTTCTCCTTGATCAGTCCTGCCACCCTTTCTCCTTTAATTCTTTTCCTATCCCTTTTCTCAACATCTTGTATCCAGGCATATTCAGTACCTTTCACTGAGCCCAGGCCTCTATTATCACCCCAACATCATATTTCCACATGGCTATTTGCACCTGCACTTCACCAATCTTATTTAGCATACTCCACTCATTCAGATACTGGCACTGTAACCCTAATTTAGATTTATTACATCCCTTCTTACTTTGATTCCACCTAATTTCTTACTATTTCCCACTCTTAATTCTAACTGTCTCTTGATTCTTTGTGCACCTTGGTATTTGTCTTACCTGCTGGTTCCTGCAACTCTTAACAAGTTTAAACCAATAGCGCTAGCAAGGACTTTGGTCAATGTAGGTGCAACCTATCAACCCTGTCGAGGTCATATTTTCCCCGAACTGATCCTATCATCCCAGGAATCAAAATTCCTCCCTTGTGCACCATCATTCTATCCAGAATTCATCAGTTGTAACCTTGTATTTCTATACTCACTTACACATGTTACTGGAAGTGTACTGGTGAACATAGAACATAGCACAGTACAGGCCCTTTGTCCCTTGATGTTGTGCCGAGCTTTGTCCGAAACCAAGATCAAGCTATCCCACTCCCTATCATACTGGTGCGCTCCATGTGCCTATCCAAAAACTGCTTGAAAGTTCCTAAAGTGTCCAACTCCACTGTCACAGCAGGCAGTCCATTCCACACTCCAACCACACTCTGAGTAAAGAACCTATCTTGGACATCCCTCCTATATCTCCCATCATGAACTTTATAGTTATGCCCCCTAGTAACAGTTAGATCCACCCAAGGAAATAGTCTCTGAACATCCACTCTATCTATCCCCCTCATCATCTTATAAAGCTCTATTAAATTGCCTCTCATCCTCCTCCGCTCTAAAGAGAAAACCTCTAACTCCCTCAACCTTTCTGCATAAGACTTATCCTCCAAACCAGGCAGCATCCTGGTAAATATCCTCTACACTCTCTCCAATGCTTGCTACTTTAGAGGGCCCCCTTGCTAGTTTATTTCCAAGCTCCCTGAACTCTGACTGAAGGACCACAGCCCTTTTTCGGCCTAGATTGTTGACACCAGTGTGGACCATGGCTGTTCATTTTTCACTCTCCGCCTTCAGAGTGCTCTCATAGTTGCTCTGACATCCTAAACCTGGCACCAGGGAGGCAAAATAGCAACCTGGATTTGCATTTGTGGCTGTCGAAACGCTTGCTGGCAAACTATCAACTTATCCAGTCCTTGTAATGCCATTTCCACAAACCATCCTCCTCCTCCCACCCAGCACCATACAGTTGAGCTAGAAAATATAGGGATCCCCTTACAGCTGTGCTACTGTTAACCTCCACTGACTTACAGTTTTGAAGTATTTTTAAAATAAGGAAACTAGGTTAAAATTTACTTTGATAACAACTTACTAGAAAATTTCCACTCTTAGCAAATTCCAGTTGCCTCTCTATTTGAGCAAGCAACAGTTCTTTGCCCACACACTGGCTTCCTTATTGATGACGCTCTGCTGTCAGATCCCCACTGCCAATCTTGCATCATGCGATTCAAACTTACCTTCTCATGGAGCGGAAACCAGTTCTACAGGCTTTCAAATCTTTGCGCTTGTGCAGGCCGGGAGCAGTCAGCAAATTTGCCATCCAACATTTGTATTTCTTTGGGCAGAGGAAGGTCCCAGTGTGAACATAAGAACATAAGAAATAGGAGCAGGAGTAGGCCATCTAGCCCTTCGAGCCTGCCCCGCCATTTAATAAGGTCATGGCTGATCTGTCGTGGCTCAGTTCCACTTTCCCGCCCTCTCCCCATAACCCCTAATCCCCTCTCTTATCAAAAACCCATCAACCCGCGTCTTAAAAATATTTAGCGAGGCAGCCTCCACCACTTCAACGGGCAGAGAATTCCAGAGATTCACCACCCTTTGAGTGAAGAAGTTCCTCCTCAACTCCGTTCTAAACCGCCCCCCCTTTATCTTGAGGCTGTGCCCCCTAGTCCTACTGTCTTTTTTGAGCGGGAAGAGTCTCTCCACCTCTATCCTATCCATCCCATTCATCATCTTATACGTCTCAATGAGATCTCCCCTCATTCTTCTAAACTCTAACGAGTACAAGCCTAGTTTATTCAGCCTCTCCTCATAGCTCAACCCCCTCAACTCCGGTATCAGCCTAGTAAACCTCCTCTGCACTCCCTCCAAGGCCAAAATATCTTTGCGCAGGTGCGGCGCCCAAAACTGCACACAGTACTCCAGCTGCGGCCTCACCAATGCCCTATACAGTTGCAGCATCTTGAGGCTGTGCCCTCTAGTCCTGCTGTCCTTTCTGAGCGGGAAGAATCTCTCTACCTCTACCCTATCCATCGCCTTCATTATCTTACACGTCATTATAAGATCCCCCCTCATCCTTCTAAACTCCAACGAGTACAAACCCAGTCTATTCAGCCTCTCTTTATAGTCCAACCCCCTCATCTCCAGTATCAGCCTAGTGAACCTCCTCTGCACTCCTCCCAAGGCCAAAATATCCTTGTGCAAGTGCGGCGACCAAAACTGCACACAGTACTCCAGCTGTGCACAAAGAAGTCAGCACAAAGTGAGATCATGTGAACCAGAAAATAGAGCGCCAAAATGAGAAGAGTGCCAGGTAGGGGACGTGGACTGTTCCCAATTAAGTCAAATGGAGAAGAGAGGCTTCAAGCTGGAATTGGCAGGCCTTAACTGTAGAGGGCGCAGGAGAAGCCCTGACAGTTGAACAAGGCCTAGGAGAATCTTGGCCATTGAATGTGGCTCAGAAGATGCCCTGGCATTCAAAGAGGACAGCAGAAGTTTGGTGACTTTGTGCTGCAGGCCCTTTGGAATAGTAGTATTCTTCTCACTGCAACCAAAGAATTAAATTGTGTTTGAAAGTTTGGCGCTGGAGTGCAGACCCAGGAATCCAGAGGAATATGGTTTTGGGAGATAAGATTGGAACCCTGGAAGTTGTAAACTCATTGAGGCCATCTGACTTGGGGGTGACATTTGGGAAGAATTCCAAGGTTAGATCTTTGAAAATGAAGATTGGAATTCATTGTGAGAGAGGCAGAGTTTCAACAAGATTGTTTGATTCGTGGTGTTTACTGACATCTGGGTGAGTTATTGAGAATTTTGTGGAATCTGTTTCGATTGTATCTAGTAATTATCGTGCAGGGTGGTGTGTTTGTACACAGTTTGCTTATTAATTCACATGTACCTCATATTAACCCTGAATAATACAGTAGAAGATAGATATAGAACATAGAACATTACAGCGCAGAACAGGCCCTTTGGCCCACGATGTTGTGCCGACCAGTTAAAAAAAAACAATGACCCACTAATCTAAACCAATCCCTTTTCGTCCATAAACCTATCCACGGATCTCTTAAATGCCCCCAAACTAGGCGCATTTACAACTGCAACAGGCAGGGCATTCCAATCCCTCACCACCCTCTGGGTAAAGAACCTACCCCTGACATCCGTCCTATAACTACCCCCCCTTAATTTAAAGCCATGCCCCCTCGTGCTAGCTTTCTCCATCCGAGGAAAAAGGCTATCACTATCCACCCTATCTAAACCTCTAATCATCTTATATGTTTCAATAAGATCCCCTCTTAGCCGCCTTCTTTCTAGCGAAAACAACCCCAAGTCCCTCAGTCTCTCCTCATAGGACCTCCCCTCCGTACCAGGCAACATCCTGGTAAACCTCCTCTGCACCCTCTCCAAAGCCTCCACATCCTTCCTGTAATGTGGGGACCAGAACTGCACACAGTACTCCAAGTGCGGCCGCACCAGAGTTGTGTACAGTTGCAACATGACGCTGCGACTCCTAAATTCAATCCCCCTACCAATAAACGCCAAGACACCGTATGCCTTCTTAACAACCTTATCTACTTGATTCCCAACTTTCAGGGATCTATGTACACATACACCTAGATCTCTCTGTTCATCCACACTATTCAAAGTCCTCCCGTTAGCCCTATACTCAACACATCTGTTATTCCTACCAAAGTGAATTACCTCATACTTCTCCGCATTAAACTCCATCCGCCACCTCTCGGCCCAGCTCTGCAACCTGTCTAAGTCTCCTTGCAAACTATGACACCCTTCCTCACAATCTACCACACCTCCGACTTTGGCGTCATCAGCAAATTTACTAATCCACCCAGCTATACCCTCATCCAGATCATTAATAAAAATTACAAACAGCAGTGGCCCCAAAACAGATCCCTGAGGCACACCACTCGTAACCGAACTCCATGATGAATATTTACCATCAACCACCACCCTCTGTCTCCTATCTGCTAGCCAATTCCTGATCCAATTTCTTAGAATACCCTCAATCCCATACATCTGCATTTTCTGCAGAAGCCTACCATGGTGAACCTTATCAAACGCCTTACTAAAATCCATATATACCACGTCAACTGCCTTATCCCCATCCACCTCTTTGGTCACTTTCTCAAAAAACTCAATAAGGTTAGTAAGGCACGACCTACCCGCTACAAAACCATGCTGACTATCTCCAATCAATTCATTACTCTCCAAGTAACTATAAATCCTATCCCTAATAATTTTTTCTAAAACCTTGCCCACAACAGAAGTAAGACTCACCGGTCTATAATTCCCGGGGAAGTCTCTGTTCCCCTTCTTAAACAATGGGACAACATTCGCTATCCTCCAATCCTCCGGCACTATACCAGAGACCAACGACGACCTGAAGATCAGAGCCAGAGGCTCTGCAATCACCTCTCTTGCCTCCCAGAGAATCCTGGGGTAAATCCCATCCGGACCAGGGGACTTATCTATTTTCAAACCCTCTAGAATATCCAGCACATCCCCCTTATCAACTGCAATACTGTCTATTTTACACCCCTGCAACCCAGTGTCCTCCTCAGCTATATTCATGTACCCCTGCGTGAACACCAAAGAGAAATATTGGTTCAGTGCCTCACCAATCTCTTCCGGTTCCACACACAACTTCCCTCTACTGTCTGTAACTGGCCCTAATCTTGCCCTAACCAACCTTCTGTTCTTGACATACCTATAGAACGCCTTAGGATTCTCCTTAATCCTATCAGCCAAAGTCTTCTCATGTCCTCTTTTAGCCCTTCTTAACTCACTCTTCAACTCCCTTCTAGCCAATCTAAAGCTTTCTATGGCTTGCAATGTGCAAGTTCCAAAGTGCCATAACTGTGGAATGGCCCAAAGGTGCACTGGGAAACTATTCTCAAACCTCCCACTAACCCATTCCGCGCCCCCACCCCCATTTCCACTGACCAACTGACATTCTTGCTGACCACCCATCCCCCAGTCCCCTACTGACCACCTTACCACTTCCTCACTGACCACATTAACCCTATCCCTCCACTGATCACCAAACCTCCATTGTCACTGATCGTACCCAACTGCCCAACTGTTAGCTTCCCCCAACCAACCAACTCCCACCCTCCGACCAACAGACCCTCCCCCACACAGCTGCCTACCCTCAACCAATTGAATTTATAGATAGTATTGGATTGAAAAGAACAACATGATGTAAGCATATATGTGTTATTTCAGTAAAAATCACCCATGTCTTCATTTTATGCCTGCTTTATTAGCCTATCATCATGTGTCTAACCAGCAAATACAATGGCTGACTTCTAGGAGCTAAGGATTTGACATTCGACCTCATCAAACTATTTCTATCCACTAAACTGCCTGAAATCTGACATAAATGGGATACAACCATACAAACAAATGGATCATTAATGTACTCTGATTCACATTGCACTGAAGTGTCAGCTTGGACTATGTGTTCAGCTCTGCAGTGACACTTAAACCTCATCCTTCAATTTTCAAAGCAGAAGTGACAAACTGAGTAAAGTTGACATGAAGACTAACTATTTACTCGAATATTTTAAATATTTACATAAGAACTGATCTGTGCCTGTCTGCAAACATCCAACAGATTTATTTCTTTATAAGTATGCGTGCCTTTATAAATGTTCTATAAATTTTGGATAGCAACAACATAATTCTAGAATCTTAGAATCCCTACCGTGCAGAAAGGAGCCGTTCGGCCCATCAAGCCTGCACCAACAACAACAATCCCAGGCCCTATCCCCATAACCCCTAAGTATTTACCCTACTATCCCCCTGATACTCAGGGGCAATTTAACGTGGCCAATCCACCTAAACTGCATATGTTTGGACTGTGGGAAGAAACCGGGGCACCTGGAGGAAACCAACTTAGATATGGGAAGAACGTACAAACTCCACACAGTCACACAAGGCTGGAATTGAACTGGGGTCCCTTGGTGCTGTGAGGCAACAGTGCTAACTACTCACAGGTTAGTTAAGAACAGGTAAGCTATTTATTGAATTTCTCTGAGTATGTATTAAACCAAGTTTGTGCTAGTTTTCATTTCTAAGCATATTAATAATGCGTGAAGTATAAATTGTTGTTACCTTTATACTTGGTGTTCTTGCAAATTATCCAAATTAGTGCAAGACAAAAAGCTTCAATAGTATGTCTTTTAGCAGTAATCAGTGTTTTACAGATTGAATCTTTTGATTGATTTGCATGATTTCCAAAACTCGATCGTGTTGTGATCTGACAGATCGTAAGAGCTAAGCAAACTCGATCTCAGAAGGAAATGTAGCAAGTTACCTGAACTGTTTTGTATCTGCCCTGTATGACAAAAAGATATATGTACTGAAGACAGGAGCCACAAATTCCAGTAAATATTAAATTGAAACATTTATTAACCAAAGAAAAGAAAGCATAAACCAAAAAATAACACTCACACAGTTAAAATTAGTCTTACAGAACATTCTCCAAAAAAGATTCCTATAAATATCCCTTTGGGCAATAGTCCTTTTAGATGTTTAATCTGTCAAATATTCCAGTGATATACCACAAGGCATCCACTGTTGCTGTAGGAAGGGATGTCTCAGGGCGTCTGTCTCCCATTTTGCTGTGGAAAATTCCAAAAACTTTAAAACAAAGCCTTGCTTTCCAAAAAAAAAGACAAATTCTTCTCTGGGAGGCTGAAAACTCTTTCACTTTGCTACTTTTCACAGCTCTCTCCCAGCATTGAGCACACTCCAGGAAGTCTCCACAACACAGTTCCCAACCTCCCTTTAATTTATTTTTTCCTCTTCCACCTTTTCCCGTTGTCCTTTGACATTTACCTATTCCATGAAATAAAAATGTTTTGGGGTGAATTTTCCTGTTCGTAGAATTCCCGGGAATTGTAGCCAATGAGGGGCAGACCATGGAAAGATCCGTTGACCTTGGCAGGATTTTCTGATTTCGGGGCGAGCGCAGCTGGAAAACCCCATCCTTATGTTTTTCTTTTGGCTGCTACTGTCAGGTAACAAAAGGTAATAACTTTGCCATATATACTTATTACCTTTTCCCAGTTGTAAGCCACTTTTTACTTCCCTTTGAAATTTAAGAACTAAAGACAACAACCTTCTTTATCCCCTAAGACAAATTTCTACCCGTGTCTATTTAGTTGTACAACATCCAAATTTTCCATATTCACTTCAGATGCCTACCTTTCACGCAAATCCTTTGATGTCCTAAACCTTGCAGCCCAACTGTCCTCAGTTTATTTAAATTAGTTTCACAAACACACGCAGCCTGTACAAACCTGTTTCACAGAATAACATGATAAGTCCTAACATTTTACAGTAGAGCACTTTCCAATTGTTCTCTTAGAGTTTGAATATCATTTTAAATTTCTGTTCCGTTGCAGGATCTAGGTTACCCAGTTCACTTTGTCTCTGCTGCTATGCTTAAATTCCTTGGTCTTCTCTTTTGGCCAATTTGCTTGGCCTACAAATGTGCATGGCGCGTAAAACTGAGTACCTTCATTGACCGTGGTCAATCCTCAGAGACCATTCTTCAGCAAACTCCAAGTTTTAACCTTGACCGTGTGTTTCAAAATTTAACGGATCAGGGTATTGACCCTTTTAATGGACCTGAGGTAAGTATGTTACATACCAATTCTCAGAACTGAACAGAAATATCTAGCTGTAAATTAATCAAAAGGTTACAACAGTGTGTACTTCTTATCAACAAACTTCATGTCATTGCTTTTCTGTTTATATTTTAATGGATTTTGTTTATGGATGGATTGATTGTAAAAGTTTCTTTGTAAACAATTTAACGGGGAAACATACCAACAGTTCACCATCACACTGTTACATTTGTTAGTCTATAAAACGTTTATTGAAGGTGTATTTGGGTCCCTCAGATGCGGAGACAGGCGAAATTATGTGTGTATAAGGAAATAGACAAATGTTTTAATAGATACTTTGTAATGGTCTTCATGGTCAAAGACACAGAAATTCCAGAAATAAGGATGAATCAAGTGTTTAATGAGAATTAACAACTTAAAAAATAATGATATAAGTGAAAAAAAGTATAGGAGAAGTCAATGGGACTAAGTGGCAATGAATTCCTTGGATTTGCTACCCAAAGAAATTGACATCAGCTTTGCTTTCGTGTGTAATCAACGCTCTGTTATAATTTACCATCAACACTTACAATTTGGAATGAATTTGTTATCAAATTTGATAGCAAACTCAAAGATATCCTGGCACACTTAATGCTTTCCCGGTGTGCTTAAAGCTATCCCCGCTTACTCAAAGCTACCCCACAGTCTCAGCCTTTTACAATTTATGTTAATAACTTGGATGAAGAGACTGGAGATATGGTTGGTCAGTAATCACTAGCAAATGTTTGACAAAGCTCTTTGCAACAGAGAACATAGGCTGAGAAGTAGCATATCAGGAAGGCTGGCAGGTTTTGGACTGCATTCCAAGCAGCTATTGGATTTCTGACAGTGGGACTATGTTGATGAAGATGCCCCTTTGCCTGTGGTTGTAAGTGAAAGCACTTGCAATTTACAAATACTACTTGTTCCAGGGAGTTCTAATGGCTGTACAAATGTAGTCGATGACCCCTTGTATTTTAGGCAAATAAATGATGACCTTGAAGCCATTCATCAAGTGCTGCCCAATTACAGAATCACATCTAACTGTAGATGATTTTTTGTGTGTTGGAAGTTTGGAGTGGTTGAGTGTAGCCGAATTATGCTTATCATGAATGATCAAAGGAACATACATGTTCATCTTTAAAGTTTTTGTGGGGAGACATAGAAAACACTCGGTGGAATAATGTTAGGTATGAATCATTAAGCTGCCTTATTTTACAGACAGAAAGTGAACATACAGAACATTATTTGAGACAGGAATTTTCATTCTGTGAGATAAACAAAAACATGAACATGCTATGTTTCCTTACATCAGTAGATCATCTTGCTTGACTTAAACAGCATAATTTCTACCTGTCCTTGTGCGTACTAACCTTCCAAATCTTGATGAAAGCTTACTCAGCAGTTTTGTCAATTAAAAACCTGACAGAATATGTTTCAATGAATACTTTTTGTTTGTTCCAAAAGGTTCATAACTAAATGGGGTGGCATAAATATATCAACCTCTGAGTTTAAAAAAAAACTTAAATATGGTTCCTGTATCAAATCCTTTCTATGGAAACATAGTCAAGAACAAAACTTTCAAGACAAATACTTTCTAGAACATACTAGAACAAAAATTTTCAGGGCAAGATTTTCCAGTCCTGTCTGCTGCCAGTATTATCAGGCCCCAATGGGCTTTGGGCTGGGCTGCTGTACCTCCTACAATGGGACTCATGGCAAAGCCAGAAAATCCCCAGCCTCTGTAAAATTGTATATTCCATTTACTTTAGTTAAAACATTTCAAAGAATTGTAAACACAGGACCAGGCCCTTCGGCCCACCAAGAAATTTCAATTTATTTTGTCTGCTTACTTAAACACACAATCCAACTTTTTATTTTCTGCAACTCTTACTAAATTCAAGTAAAGTTAATGTGCATAGATTTGAACTTAGTACACTTGCATGTATATGTATCTGGATAAGTATGCATTTATAATAAAATCAGCTATCTATTTGTGCGGTGTAGCTTGCACAATTTAACTAAATTCTCTTTTACTTTCAGCATTACTATGCTTTCCCTTATTTCCTTCAGATACATTTAAGCTGTGAAAATGAGGTACTGTGGACATTTTTTTTATTGTAGTACATCAACCAAAAAGATCAAATTGCATTTGTATAGTGCCTTTAACATAATATACCCCAGTGAGCTTCATGGGTGTATTATCAAAAGAAAATTGACACTGAACCAAGCATGGAAATATTAGGACAGATGATCGACAACTTAGTCAAAGTGTTAAGTGAACATTTCAGATGAGGAGAGGGAGAGCTAGAGAAGTGAAGAATTTTGAGGAGGGAATTACAGGACTTGGAGTATAGGCAACCAAAAACAAAGTTGCCAATGGTGAGGCATTTGACAAAAGGGAAGCCCAAGATGGTGGAATTGGAGGAAAGCAGAGATTCACAGGATTGTAAGAGGATATGAATTTTAAAAGTGAAATGAACCAAGATGTAATGCAGACCATGAAACACAGGGTGATGGGTGAATGCACATGAGTTAAAATATGAGCAAATTAGTTTTGAACGTGACGAAAGGGTGAAAGATACCAGGTGAGCATTGAATCAATCAAGTCTAGCAGTGACACATAGAACCATAGAAATGTTACAGCACACAAGGAGGCCATTTTGCTCATGTTCTCCATGCCACCCTGAGGACACCGAGGTTCCCTTTCTTATCCGACCTTCCTGCACCTAGTTCTTGTCCCTGTAGCTTATAGTACCTATGGTGCAGATCCAGGTACTTTTTAAAAGTCTTTAGGGTCTCTGCCTCCACACTAACTTGGGCAATGAATTCCAGACACCCACCACACTTTGTATAAAAAAGTTCTCCCTCATGTCCTGTCTAGACCTGACTGCCACTTAACTTGAACCTATGTTCCCTGGTTCTAGAATTCTTCACCAAGGCAAAACAATTTTATCCTGTCTAGTCTATCTCTTCCCCTCATAATTTTGTACATCTCTATCACGTAACCCTTCAACCTTCTTTGTTCCAAGGAAAATAACCCCAACCTATCCAATCTCTGCTCATATCTACACTTTTCTAGCCCTGGCAACGTCCTTGTAAAGCTCCTGTTATGGGCTGTTACGATGGCTTGCTTGTTGTATTTAAAACTATTGTTCCTCTCAAGTAGCCAGACAAAGTCACAGAGTGGTTCAAGATGATTTATTAAAGAAAACTATAGCTATAGCACTCTGAATGAAATCATTCAGAGTCCTATGTATTGAGAAATACATAGGCAATTAAAGCCTTAGCTTAGATTACAAGTAATTATCATATACCAATACAAGAATAGGAGTTATCTCCATCTAATCATAAAAAGTTACATCATATAAATGTACAGCTTTTAAAACAAATCACAATCACATTACACTTGTTTAATTATAATATCAAATTAACATGAGAGGGATGAGGGGCGATTCTTCCAAAAAAATTGTAATTGTTGAATTCGCGTAAAAACTGGAGTAAATTGGGCAGGTTTTTTCAGCGGGAATTTAAAGAAGAACCTCCCATGCTCTGTGCACTGCTGAGTGTACTAGCATGAATCACGTTAAAATGCTGTGGGTGGGCCTGTTCCTGCTAGAGAGGCCAGCAGCATAGCGCTGAGCTGCCCACTGTGCACGCACCGATCTGTCAGCGATGAGATCGCCGCATGCACAGTGGTCCTGTCTCCTGGCCTCCCGATTGCTGGCCAGCTCGATCACTGGCCATGATCCAACAAGGCATTGGTACTTCCCCCTTGGGCAGCGCACTACCAAGGTTCCAATTCCAACGCCCCCTTCCCCGAACACCCAACTCTCTCGCTGTGGGTGCTGGAGATCCTGACTTCCTCCTTTGAGGGGCAGCTTGAGTGAAGTTCAGAAGTCCTGCCATCTTCTGGTATTGGTACTGATGGAACCCACTAACTGCCTGCACCATGGAGGGCATGTCCTGTCGCAGTGCGGTACAGAGGTCTCTGTGGTGGCCAGCACCCTACCTATGTTTTTGCATTGGTGTGTCAGTACAATTGCATCAGACTTCAGGCGGATGGACCCCTCCATGCCGTGTTTCAATGCAAGGTGTATACTGGGCATTCCATCCTTTTTTTTTGTGAGTTTGCCTTTAGAGCTCCAACAGCCAAGGTATGAGCGAGCCCAAAGGCTTGTCATTTGACTGGGACTCAGCAGATTTCCGGCCTCCAAGCATCGGCACAATCGGATGTCCCTGTCTTTGCCTGATGTGATCTGACATTGTAATATGCTCACAAGATTGTGACCCTGAAGCTACTCTAGAACTCCCATTGAAATGTGTGTTCTGTAATTGTAGAGGATGTGAGTGAGCACTGTGACGGTTATTCTATTTCTGGGTCCATGAACCCCTCCTGTGTGCTGCTCTTGGGGCTGGAGTCGAGGACCTGGCTGATGGATTTCCTCAGCTACTTCCCAGATGTGACTGCGAAAGAAAGGAAAACTCATTAGTGCATGGCAAGTGCCTGAGAAACAGGAGTCGTGACTCACAGCATTATTGTCTGACGAATATTGCAGTGCTCAATCCTCACTTGGTTTATCACTATCAGCACAGGAGGGGTGGGTGTCCTTCCCAGTTAACTGAATGGCTCCATCCTCGAAGCTGTGACGATCTTCGGCTCTGGTATCGTTTGTGATCTCACTTTTCTTGTGAGATAACCTGTATTAACAGATGGAGAGAGTGTAAGCAGGACATGTGTCAGGGCAGATCGTAAGAATGCCTGGCATGTGAGGATGGTGAGTCAGACCAACGAGGTATGCAGACATGACTCATAGGAAATTGAAAATGTGTCTGGGAGAGCGAGTAGCGAGTAGTGGCAGCCCTCGAGCTCACAGTGCATGAGATCCTTGTGGATGTGTGATGGGTGTGAGTGTGTGTTGAGAGTGATGAGTCCTGAGAGAATGGAAAAGATCATTATTCCTCTTCCTGCACCAAATGGCTGTCCTCTTCTGCAGTAAGTTAGCGCTGGCCACTGCTGCCACAGCCTCCCAGGTGGTGCTATGTTTGCCACCTGTGTTTACTGTCTATGTTACCTATGATGAACTCCATGTAAGATCTAATACTCTACTGCATTTGATTTCAGTTCAACTCATAATTTGTAACTCCTTGTCTTAATCATTTCTTTTCCCTTTTATGTTCACATAATAGGCAGATAATGCAAAAGCTGTTCTTTCTACACACTTTCAAGGAATGCAACCTATTGTGAAGATAAGATTTCGGCAACCTGTGTATTCAGTTTACACCTTGCCAGAAATATTGGAGATTGCAGTGACAGGAGCACCAATTGCTGATTCTGGTAAGTGTGCTCTACTAACGTCACAAACAGATCTAGGAGAAGACAGTGTCACAAAATTGAAGCAAATAGAACATTGAGTGAAGACAAAGTAAAACAAAATTCACAATCATTCAGACGTATTTCGATATTGTTATGCTCACATGAGGGGGGGTAGAAATTGTTTACCCTAATTTACCACTCCAGGTTTGCTGTAAGTTGATTTAGTTGTGAACTTAGCTAGGATGTACTTTGCCAATGCTGAAGGAGCCCCACTATGTACGCTTTCAGATTATGGAAAATTAATCAGACGAGTTTAAATGAAAGAACAAAATAAGTTTATTGACTTTCTTTATTCATAGATAGGCATGGGTGTCGCTGGCTGCCCAGCATTTATTGCCAATCCCTAGTTGCCCTTGAGAAGGTGGTGGGTGAGCTGCCACCCTGAATCGCTGCAGTCCATGTGGGTTGATCCACAATGCCGTTAGGGATGGAATTCCAGGATTTTGACCCAGCGACTGCGAAGGAACAGCGATATATTTCCAAGTTGGGATTGGTGAATGAGTTGGAGGGATGATGTCCCCATGTACCTGCTGCCCTTGCCCTTTTAGATGGAAGTGGCCCTGGGTTTGGAAGGTGCTGCTGAAGGATCTTTGGTGATTTGCTGCAGTGCATTTTGTTTGGGTTTTGGATGTTCAGGATTTGATGATTTGGGATCTGGGTTTGGAGTTCTATGGTTTTGCTGGGTGGTCTGTATCCATGAAATGGGCACTCTGGGGCTGTATTTTGTGGCAGCTAGGTTCGGTTTTCTATGCTATGAATGCCGGTTTTGGGGGGTGTGGGTTTTGGCAGTTCTAGGTATTGAGCAGTCCAAGTCCAGGCTGGGTCTATATTCTGTTAGCTCAGTCTACTTTTTATTGGGTTTGAATCTGGGTTTTAGAATGGCTGTGTTCATCTGTGATTTAGTGAATTCTGAAGTTTGGTTGTCCTGAATTGGGATGTAGAAGATTTAGTGGCCCAAAATTTGGAAGTCCAAGTCAGGATTTTGGGGGATCTAAATTTGAGGGCCAGTTTTACTGATGGTAGAAGCCCTTTTTTACCTACCTTCTGAAAGGCCTCCTCTCTCAAAATGATTGGTGATGGTGGCAGCAGGACCAGTCAGAATAACAGACTAGCTTCTCCAGTCAAGTTCTCTCCCTCCTGCCCTTGCTGAGCCTCCAGGCATTGATTCTGTCACTTGAAGAACGATTGGAGGAACTGGAGTAGTCAGCAAAGGGAAGGCAGAATCTGTGATTGGAGGAGCAGCTCCTCACAAATTCTGTCTCTCCTATTTATGGGATCAATTTATCTCTCGTATTTTGGGGCTTTTGTGGGTGAATTTACATGACACCTCCACATATTTTGAACACTGGCAGGTTAGAAATAGGTCATGCTATTCAACTGGTCCATACACAACGTTTAGACTCCCCATGAGCCTCATTCCCCTTTCATTACCCCTTCCCACACTTCCTCAGTAGCTCTCTATTCCCTTCTTCCTCGTGTATTCATTAAACCTTGTAAATGTGTCTGTTAATTACTTTAAACAATCATCGTTTGAGCATGTTCCAGGTGCTTGCTCCTAAATGTTCTACATGATCTGTTATTTGCTATTTTATGCTCCCTTTTTCTGCACTTAATCACAGAGGAGACAGGTTTTAATCACCCCCATCCTGTCACATTCTATCATAAATATAAAGACTCTATCAAGCATCCTTTCCAGAGAAAAAAGCCTCACTCTGTTTAAGCTTTTTTTCAATTCTAGCAACATGTTGTTAAACGTTGTTAAATATCTTCATTCATGGGAGGTAGGTATCACTGGCAAGGCCAGCATTTGTTATCTATCCCTAATTGAATGTCAGAAGCTTATAGTGAGCTGTGTCCATGAGCCATCCATACCAGATGTACACATGCACAGAGAAGAAAAACGTGCATTTTTTAAGTGCCTTTCACTGGACATCTCAAAGCACTTTAGAGTTCAATAAAGTACTTTTCAAACAGTCATAATTGTAATACAGAAATTGTAACAGCTGATTTGTACACAGAATGCTTCCACAAATGGCATAGAGTCACAGAGACATTTACAACACAACACATTTCAGCTCATCAAGTCTCATCAGCTCTCCGTAGAGCAATCTAGTCAGTCCTATTCCTCCACTGCGTCACTGTGGTCCTGCAAGTTTATTTCTGACAGATATCCATTCAATTGATTGTCTCTGCTTCCAGCACTCTGATGCATAACCAGTTCTAGATCATTATAACTCACTACGTAAGAAAGATCTTCCTCACATTCCCTGTGCATGTCTTGCCCTAAACCTTAAACATGTATTCCTCTAGACTTTGTACCATAAGCTATTGAGAAGCTTTTCCTTGCTTACTTTTATCACTTATATTGTCATCATCTTTGTGATAAACTCTACAGTTTGTAGTAAGCCTGTACCTTTGATATACCCTGGCCAAAGTGAAACTAAGATAATTCTGAAAATTAAGAGTTTCTGAGAATTTCTAAGAAGTGACCCGATGATTGAGGTTGCTACTGAAAGGAAAGCAAGGTACCATAAAAAGGAGCTAATTGGGGTATTGTGTTTCTTTCACTATTAATGAAAAATTCACTGTTTCACATTGAAGTACCCCCCATTTGTCTTAATGTCCGGTTAATTTTATATTGATTTTGGCTTTGATTGTTTGAGTACAACGTTTTAAAAAGTATGAACCCATGAGTTGGTGGAATTTCACTTGTATCCGTTCTGAGTTTGTGTATAGTTTATTTTTCCTCATCACGGCTGTTATTCAAGGCTTTGTTGGCATGAGATCTCGTGCGACAATATTGGCAATGAGAACAAATTGGCCTATAGTCACTAAGGCACCAACATCTGAATGGGGAAGGGTGAGTCCCCTGAAAAACCTGCAGGGAAGGTTAAAATTACTGTGTCATTCATAGTCGAATAGCTATGCAAGTGTTTGGGAAAATTGATCCATTTGAGCTGCAGGTTGAAATTTGTGGCCTGTACATCAAAAGACTTCAATGCTTTCTTGCAGTCAACAAAATAACTCCTGAAGAAAGGTTTGTAGCCCTCTTAAGAAGCATTTCTGGGCATTCTATCCATTTTATTGGTTAACATCAAGACATGGACCCGACGGGTCCCAGTCCTCTCAAAAGTTAAGAGAATGGTTTTGACAGGCTAGCATTTGACAAATCTGAACAAGTTGCCCTATTTTCGGTGTAGGATGAAATCAAGTGTGAAGACTGGGTGCTTTTGTGGGGAAGCTGAGTGATAGTACCACCACTGGGATGACGACCACTCCTTCAGCAGTTATACAGTGCATATCCTGGGCACTCCGAGACACAGATGTTGGCCAGGATTTGACACAGATAAAGGGTGTGGTCGACTCTTGCCAACATTGTGAAATGTATCAATCCCTTTTGCCCACAGCAAGCCTACACACCTGAGATTGGCCCAGCACCCTTGGATTTCACTGATCCTTTTGATCTTGATGGATGCTCTCTCGAAGTGGTTTGATGTGCAGATCATACGTTCTATGACTTACACAGTTACTATAGACAAGCTGTGACAATTTTTTGCAGTTTGCGGCCTACCAGAGATAATTGTTTCTGACAATGGCACCACTTCCGCTGCCAAAGACTTTCAGCACTTTGTCAGAATGAACAACATCTGAATGGCCTCATACCACCCTACATCTAATGCTTTGGCAGAAAGGGCAGTGTAAATTTTCAGAGCATCAATGAGGAAACAATCCAACAATTTTCTATTCTTGTATAATACCACTATCCCATGCCACCACAGGGTTTACGTCAGCCAAATAGTTGATGCATTGACACCTGAGAACCCATCTTGACCTCATTTTTCCGAATTCGAGAGGGAATGTGGAGGCTAAGCAAGCTTCGCAGAAGGAGTCTCGTGATTCAGTTAGGGGAGACAAGTAATTTGATCTGATTAATTTGGAACTTGTTTGGAACTTTGGGCAAGGAGATAGAGTATCAGTTTGGAACATAGAACCTTACAGTGCAGTACAGGCCCTTCGGCCCTTGATGGTTTCACAGATTGGTGCAACAATCTAAAGCCCATCTAACCTACACTATTCCAATATCATCCATATTTTTATCCAGTAACCATTTAAATGCCCTTAATGTTAATGTTGCCTGCTGCACAGTCTGTTTTGACCCCCATACAGTAGACAAAAAACTTTGAGTAGACGTCTTATTAGTACAACCAACATTTATTGAATCCTACACTATCAATAATCGCCCACCCGACCAATCTTGCAAAAAGTTACTAGAATTCAAGTCCAATACAAGACCTTGATTTAACTTTGCATGACTGGCAAGTACTCAAGCAGATTTTGGCCTTTATCTGTGTGCTGGTCTTGATAGTCGTCTGCGTGGTCTGGTTTGGCACTCTGGCTGTGGTCTTTCTTCCTTCCTTCTCGGGTGTGGTGACTCTCCTCTTGCTGGCGATGATCACCATTGTTATAGCTTGTTCGTGGGGTCAGAAAGAGAGAGATTCCTGGTTGTGCAGCACCCTTTATACCCCATTTGGTTTCATGCCCCTTTTGGCCATTGCCAATCAACCTATCAGGACTTTATCCTCCTGATCGATAAGAATCCAATCAGGTGCTGCCACACCGATCTCTGAGTGTGTTCCCAATGGCCATGTCTGTAAGTGCTGGAGGCACGTAGGTCACATACCTCCCTCCTAAATAAGGGTTCACGGTGCCCTTATGTCTGGTACACAACGCAGTGTGACCGGAAAGTCTCTTTCATCCTGGAGATGAAACAAGCCCAGTGTGACCGTAAAGTCCCTTTCATCCTGGAGATGGCCCATATCCTGTTTATTCACTCATCAGGGTTGCAGCCTGTTTGTCTCTGTCTTTAAACTGCAGCTCTTGGCCTCTTGGCTAAGATCAAGTTTAATATCGACATGCTGCACTTGGTTGAAGTCATTAGGTTACATTTCAGCTTCATTTGAAGCAATTATTTAAAGCGGCATCTGGGCCTTTTGGCTAAGATGCAAACTAGATCAAGCCTTGGAGGTGGAGCTACACCTACTCCAATCAGCTTGGATCATGTAGGTCAAGCCCAGGACAGGAGGTGAAAGCCCTGTCTTGTCAGCTTGGATTGGGAATGTCCCAACTTGTTGGGACTCTGAATTGGCTTTAAGAACATAAGAACATAAGAAATAGGAGCAGGAGTAGGCCATCTAGCCCTTCGAGCCTGCCCCGCCATTCAATAAGATCATGGCTGATCTGTCATGGCTCAGTTCCACATTCCCACCCTCTCCCCATAACCCTTAATCCCCTCTCTTAACAAAAACCCATCAACCCGCGTCTTAAAAATATTTAGCGAGGTAGCCTCCACCACTTCAACGGGCAGAGAATTCCAGAGATTCACCACCCTTTGAGTGAAGAAGTTCCTCCTCAACTCCGTTCTAAACCGCCCCCCCCTTGGATTGGAATAAAGTTTTAAAAAAAACTGCAGCCTGTCGGTTTAGTTTCTTGCCCAATTGTCCCAGAATGCTTTACAAAACGCCATTTTAGATGGCCCGCTTGGCTACATTAGTGAGCCCATTACTGTTGCAGACAGGGCATTCCATGCTCTTACTACTCTCTGAGTAAAGAATCTACCTCTGACATCTGTCCTATATCTATCACCCCTCAATTTAAAGCTATGTCCCCTCATACTAGCCATCACCAGCCGAGGAAAAAGGATCTCACTGTCCACCCTATCTAATCCTCTGATCATCTTGTACACCTCTATTAAGTTACCTCTTAACCACCTTCTGTCTGACGAAAATAGCCTCAAGTCCCTCAGCCTTTCCTCATAAGATCTTCCCACCAACATCCTGGTAAATCTCCTCTTCATCCTTTCCAATGCTTCCACATCCTTCCTATAATACAGCGACCAGAACTGTATGTAATACTCCAAGTGCGGCCACACCAGAGTTTGTGCAGCTGCAACATGACCTCATGGCTCCGAAACTCAACCTCTCTACTAATAAAAGCTAACACATTGTATGCTTTCTTAACAATCCTATCAACCTGGGTGCCAACTTTCAGGGATCTATGCACATGGACACGAAGATCTCTCTGCTCATCCACACCTCCAAGTATCTTACCATTAGCCCAGTACTCTGTGTTCCTGCTACATCTTCCAAAGTGAATCACCTCACACTTTTTCGCATTAAACTCAATTTGCCACCTCTCAGCCCAGCTCTGCAGCTTATCTGTATTCCTCTGTAACCTGCAACATCCTTCTACACTGTTCATAACGCCACCGACTTTAATGTCATCTGCAAATTTGCTAACCTATCCTTCTACGCCCTCATCCAGGTTATTTATAAAATTGACAAACAGCAGTGGCCCCAAAACAGATCCTTGCAGTACACTACTAGTAACTGAACTCCAGGATGGACATTTCCCATCGACCACCACCCCCTGTCTTCTTACAGCTTGCCAATTTCTGATCCAAACTGCTAAATCATCCTCAATCCCATGCCTTTGTATTTTCTGCAATAGCCTACTGTGGGGAACCTTGTCAGATGCTTTACTGAAATCCATATACACCACATCAACCGCTTTACCTTCATCCACCTTCTCAAAGAACTCAATAAAGTTTCTGAGGCACGACGTACCCTTCTGAAAACCGCGTTGACTATCCCTAATCAAATTATTCCTTTCTAGATGATTATAAATCCTACCTCTTATAATCATTTCCAAGACTTTGCCCACAACAGAAGTAAGGCATAGTGGTAGTGTGGTCCCTTTAAGGGTGGATGTTTGTGGGTCACATGAGCTTGGGTACCCAGGAAGATATTTTGAAAGACTGGCCCAGTACCTTATCAACGTTCAGGGCCACAAAGTCCCAAAACATGTCAATCACCTCAGAAGACGGGAATCTGCAGCTACACTGCCAGTTGTTAGGATGCTGTAAGAGAGCCCAGTGTATTAGCAATTGAGTTGGCGATAGCAGAACCGAGTGTTCCCCAGGAAGAATCTCAATTGTAAGGGGAAGCAAAGAAAGAAGGTGCAGGTCCTAGTTCAATGTCAGAATCTCTTGAGCTACCTCGCACTTTTGCAGACTCTGTTGCGTCTAGTTCAGAAAACCTGATTATGGTTCAAAAAGAGTCCAGAAACCCCCAGAGCAGCAGAATTTGCAAACTTTGCCAAATGGCCCATCTTTGTCAATTCTATTTTGACTATATATCTGTATATAAGAGTTTTTGTTTGCATTATTGTAAAAGAACTTGAGGGGGGAGGAATGGGTTGTGTGACCTCTTTAAGGGATGGATATTTTTGGGCCACATAAGCCTCCAGATATCTATTGGGAAACCGTCACCTTTCGGGTGTTAGAGTGCATGCCCTGGTCTGAGGGAACCTTCAGTGGGATGGTGACACAGTGGTTAGCACTGCTGCTGCACAGTGCCTAGCATTGCTGCCACATAGTGCCAAGGACTTGGGTTCAATGTATGAAGTTTGTGCATTCTCTGAGTCTGCGTGGTTCCTTCCAGGTACTCCGGTTTCCTCCCAAAGTCAAAAGATGTGTGGGTTATGTTGATTAGCCATGCTAAATTGCCCCTTAATGTCAGAGGGACCAGCAGGTTAAATACAGGGTAGAATTGTGGTCAATACAGACTTGATGGTCCAAATGGCCCCCTGTGCTGTAAGAATTCTGTGATTCAGTGTGAGCCTGGGAGTCAGTGGAAGTCGACCTGTATCTGTATTGAGCTTTTTATATAGTTTGTCTTCCCTTCAATAATTCATTGTTGTGATTCAAGGCTTCCTCGCTATGAAGCCTTGCACTACAATAATCTTTTTGCTTCAAGGAGAACAATCACAGCTTCTCTAACCTTGTAGCCAAAATCCCCATCCCCATAACTAGTATTGTAAATTTCTTCTGCACTTTCATAAAAGATTATGACTAGTATTGGACACAGTGCTTTAGGTTTGGCCTAAGCAGAACTTTATAAAGGTTCACCAAAACTTCTTTGCTGTCATATTCTGTGACTATTTATTAAGCCCAAGATCCCATTTAGTTTGCTAACACTTTCTGAATATGTCTTACTAACTTCATAAATCTCTATGTATATGAATTATTTATTAATCAGCCTATTATTATGTGGAACTTTGTTAATGCAAACTTTGTTCTAGACAACATCTAGTGCATTCCTTTCATTAACTTTATTGGTTACTGTGTCTTTAAGAAACGTAGTTTTGTCATGTGTCTATGCAGAACGTTTCTAGCAGCCCTTTCCATTTTATCAGTGCTGTTCTGTCTACAACCGATATCCTGTATTGTTGCTGCAGCAAAATAATTGCTTAATCTGAACTAATGCTATTCTTGTATTACCCTGGGATTTTATAGAGTGGGGCTTGATTGGGATGCTTGATAGGCATCATCATGTGATGGGGTGAAGCCAGGCTTAAGCAAAGAATTCCAGCTTAGTTGGTTTTTAGATGCTGCTTTTGACTTGAGAGAGAGTGGTATTTTCTCTAAAGTTAAAGACAGGAGATAAGCCCTTTCTTAGAGATTTTGCTGTACGAGAGTGGATCTTTCTCTGAGAGTTGCTGTTTTGGAAGCATGCAAAGCAGTATTCCTTTCTGTTTCTGAAGATTGGGAACAGCCAGAGACTCGATTTACCATTCTGAAACTTTGCCGTTTTGAGGATATATCCTTTTCTGGAAACTGCTGTTTGGATCTCTATTCAGAAATATTAAGAGGCTGAAAATATAGCATCACGTGAACATATTTATTTTTGTGTTAACTATTTCTGAAAAAGAGTGTATGTCTTTGGGTATTGATTTAAATTGGAACAATAGAGATAGCTGTTAAGAATTATACTTTGTCATTTTTAAGTATTTTAATTTTTATGTTCTAACTGTATTCTTAGATAATGTTTGTTTTGATAAAAGCTTCTTAGTGGGTCACTTGAATCATATTTGGAATGAAACACCTTAAGCGCACCCTAATGCCAAAATCAAATGTAAAAGTTGAGGTCTCGGCTAACTGCATGTTGTCCTTGGAGTTCTGGTCTGATTCTTAACATGACTTCATCAAAAAATTAAACTGCATTAATTATGATCTGCCTTTAAAAAAAAATCCATGCTGGCTATCATTAATTACTCTGAGCTTCTCCGTGTGCTTGCTAATCTTTCCCTGATCATTGTTTCTCAAACTTTACCTTCACTTATGTTAAGCAGTTGCAAAGACTGCCCTTACACCACTGTCCAATCACCTGCTACTTCCCTTGTGTCTCGGGCATTTGGAAATGTCCTTCAGCTATCTGCACCCCAGCTTCCTTTAGCAGCCTGATACAAGTCATATGGAACCAGTGACTTATACACTCTTAAGCCATGTTCACATCTCTTTGTGTGTCAGTACTACACTGTCTCCCCCATGCTTCCATGCCCTTGCCCAGTGTGTCTGTGCCTCACCCTCTCTCCGTCGGTCAGTGTCCCACCCTGTCCCACTATATCTGTGCCTCGCCCTCTGCCCGTGTGCCTGTGCCTCGCCCTCTGCCCGTGTGCCTCCAGTGTGTCTGTGTAGGAGGGGCATCTGGGAAAAGAGGTGTAAGGAGGGAGAGAAGGGAGCTGATGTATTCTCCTCTGATATCATCTGCCAGGCATGAAATCCAGTATCTTTGTTAAATTAATTTCCATATTCCATAACTGTAACTTTCGTATTCTCAAAAACAGTTTCTATAGATTATGAAACTGATTCTTGTGTGATTTATAGTCACTGTACACAGTTCATATAGTGTAAAGGAACAGGAAAAGAGCTGAAGACTTGTCTTGCTATTCCTCTGTCCTATTTATTTGTGACATACATTTTTGATGGCGATCAGAAAGTTATTATGAGATATAAATAACAAGAATACTAAAATAATGCCTCTTGTCACTTCCTTAGTGGCATTGTATTGTAACCTGTTAATCACTTACCAAAAACAGTGGTCTCAGCCTTTCAGAAGAGTGTGGGAGAGCCCTGTGATGGATAATGAAGTAAGAAGTCTCACAACACCAGGTTAAAGCCCAACAGGTTTATTTGATAGGAAAAGCCACAAGCTTTCGAAGCACTGCTTCTTCAACAGGACTCATGTTGGATTTTAACCTGGTATTGTGAGACTTCTTGCTGTGTTTACCCCAGTCCAACGCTGGCATCTCCACATCATGGATAATGAAACCATGGGTCCTTGAACTAAATTTATTTGGGGGAATAGGAAAGTGAGGCTGGAATTGATGTGGTTGGGTTATCTTATTCATGTTGTGCGAAGCCTTTATGAACTAGATCCACACTGTTACCTTTTTTCTTTTACTTTGTCAGTTTCTGAATGTTCAGCTGAAATTTGTGATTTGGCATGGTATATTCCTTTGCCGTATAAGAATGGATCCATAGTCTCTGAAGCAGTTATCACAAGCAATAAGATTGGGTTGCAAATACCAGACAAGAGGTATGGTGACAAATTTAAAATATTTTTTGTTATTTTGTTCAACTATTTATCCAAATAACTAGATTCTATGAAAATGAAGGCCGTGAAATTATATTGTGAACTGGGTAGCATCCAAACATTTAATTCATTCATGAATTCCTCTCCCTACTGTTTCGTTCTACACTTATTTTAATTAGGTTAGTCGCATCACTAAAATGAAGCGATTTCATAACAAAATGTTAAGCTTTTGGACATACCTCAACAGTATAATTTTACGGGAAATTTACCTGAAACTCGACATTGCCCGTAATTTGAAACGGGTTCATGGAGAGTGGCAGAGTTTCTTTTTGCAAAGGTATCATTTATTCATAAAATATTGAAAGAACATTATAAACATTTCAAAATGGTTATCACACAAAGTACAATAATATTCAGTTTTCCTCTATGTTGTGTTGTAGTGCTACAATACAATTAAAGAAACATTCCAGACATCCCAAAATGGTCATTACAAATGGTGCAAAGGTATTTAACTTGGCTATGTAGATCGCGTTGCAAGCTAAGGTGTTTCAATACAGTTGTGATATATTGAATGTATACAGTGAATAATAAATGTGAATCACATGGTCCGAGGGGGTTCTGTACAGTTCTACTCTTTGGTTCCCCATGGCTGAAAGGTTGATTTAAAAAAAAATATATATTCCTTTTGTTAAATTTACAAAGCCAATGAACAAAGTGGACAGGGCAAGCCCTTAATCTATTTCCTTGCTTTCTCCAAAAGCCAATACAAATTCCAGTTGAATCCAATCCATGTTTCCATAAGGGAAGCATACAAGATCCAAGCTGACAAGAAAAGGCTTGAGCTTAGCCAAAAGGCCAAGAGAAGCGGATTGGCTTTCTTTTGGCAAAAATATGCTTTATTCACATACAATCTGAAAGTTGCATTACAACACATTTCAAATTGTTACAACAATAAAATGCAGTAGTATTTGACATTTTTGCCAGAGATCAAAATGCAATCTGAAGTGCTTAACTTAAGTAATGGGAACATTGTGATGAAGATATTGAAATGTATGTAGAAAATAAAATTCATTTCAAACTATATACAGTTGGTCATGTTGCGCTCTGTGGTGATTCAGTAAAGTTACAAAGAATAAAGAAAATTACAGCTCTTCGGCCCTCCAAGCCTGTACCGACCATGCTGCCCATCTGAACTAAAACCCTCTACCCTTCTGGGCACTATATCTCTCTGTTCCCATTCTAGTCATATATTTTATTTAACTCTTCATCATAAGGCTAAGGTGGCTTTGAAAAATTGCAGCAGGTAAAGCCTTGGTTTAACCTCATTGGTTATCCTAATCGCTTACTTTACCCTACCTTAGGGAAACCATGATCACAAGCATTAGCTAATGGACTAGCCAGGTTCCCTACCTAATCATGGTTTCATCCTTGCCAGGGTTTTTCATAGTTACCAGCCATTGGATGACTGCTGATTCACGTCTAGCCAAGACCCAATAGCAACCCCTATGACTTTAAGGTGAAAGCAAATATTAAAATACAATATTAGTCTAAGTTAATGGGGCAGAAATTCCTTTATGTTTACTTTGTCATGCAGAATGGATGTTATGCTTTTGAATGCGAGCCTGGTCATAGGACAGAAGCTCCCAAATTTGTGGAGCTGATCAATGTAAGTAAGTACAATGTCAGTGCAACTTGTGTTGCTAATCTGCAGCTTGCCTTGTTTTTTTTTGACACTCAATTTTTCTTTACAAAACTGGAGCATCACAAGAGTTTACTTTTTCCAGGTGCAGACAGTAAAAAATTGTTCAACAAATACTACTTTCCATTTTGTGCTAGCACTTGAATGCACTCCTCCTTTTGCAATTTAGTCCAGCCTGTTGCAGCTGATGTCCTTAAGTGTATTGTCTGAAGAACTAGCAGCACATGTTGAGGCCACATAGCCTCGCATTTTGTGTCTTTGTGACAATTAAAGTCAGTCTGTTTTTGGAAAAAGAAGGCACACTTTGGTTGCGGGATCAATCACACAACGTTGTGAAAAATTATAGGCACTTGAGAGACTATAATAAGGCAGACAAGTAAGGAGTGCCATGCTTTTTCCAAATGCAATCAATAATTGAAAACCAAGGCATGGACGTTGTCGGCAGAGAGGAGCATGACGCCTAATGAGGTTTGCAGACAAACACTAGCCATCTCATAGAATCCTACAGCACACAAGGAGGCCATTTGGCCCATTTGAGTCTGCACTGACCACAATCCCACCTAGGCCTTATTCCCGCAACCCCACAAATATACCCCGTAATCCCCCTAGCAGCAAGAGACAATTTAGCATGACCAATCCACTAACCCACACATTTTTTGGATTTGTGGGATACAAGGAGAGGCTAGATGGGTTGAGAACTGGCTTGGTCACAGGAGACATGGGGTAGCAGTGGAAGGGTCTTTTTCCAGCTGGAGGTCTGTGACCAATGGTGTTCACAGTAAGAAGTCTGACAACACCAGGTTTAAGTCCAACCGATTTATTTGATAGTAAACTCAGTTTACAGATTACTTCTGTGCTTTATATACTCTGTCTGAGGCCAGAACTCTCCATTCACCTGACGAAGAGGTTAACCTCGAAAGCTTGTGAGTTTACTATCAAATAAATCGGTTGGACTTAAACTTGGTGTTGTAAGACTTCTTACTGTGTTTACCCCAGTCCAGTGCCGGCATCTCCACATCATCACCAGTGGTGTTCCGCAGGGCTCTGTACTGGGACCTCTGCTATTTGTGATATACATAAATGATTTTGGAGGAAGGAGTAACTGGTGTGATCAGCAAGTTTGCGGATGACACGAAGGTGGCTGGACTTGCTGATAGCAATGAACATTGTTGCACAATATAGCATGATATAGATAGGCTGGCAACTTGGGTGGAGAAGTGGCAGATGGAATTTAATCCAGATAAATGCGAGGTGATGCATTTTGGAAGAACTAATGTAGAGGGGAATTATACAATGAATTGTAGGACCATCAAGAGTATAGAAACACCGAGGGACCTAGGTGTGCAAGTCCACAAATCCTTGAAGTTGGCAGCACAGGTGGAGAAGGTGGTGAAGAAGGCATATAGTATGCTTGCCTTTATAGGAAGGGGTATAGAGTATAAAAGCTGGAGTCTGATGTTGCAGCTGTATAGAACGTTGGTTAGGCCACGTTTGGAGTACTGCATCCAGTTCTGGTCGCCGCACTACCAGAAGGATGCGGAGGCTTTAGAGAGAGTGCATAGGAGGTTTACCAGGAAGTTGCTGGTATGGAGGGTCTTAACTATGACGAGAGATTGGGTAAACTGGGGTTGTTCTCCCTGGAAAGACGGAGAATGAGAGGAGACCTAATAGAACTGTATAAAATTATGAAGGGTATAGATAGGGTGAACAGTGGGAAGCTTTTTCCCAGGTCAGAGGCGACAATCACGTGGGATCACGGGCTCAGGGTGAGAGGGACAAGGTATAACTCAGATGTCAGAGGGACATTTTTTAACACAGAGGGTGGTGAGAGCCTGGAATGCACTGCCAGGTAGGGTGGTGGAGGCAGACACGCTAGGGTTGTTTAAGACTTACCTGGATAGTCACATGAGCAGACTGGAAATGGAGGGATACAAACGAATGTTCTAGTTGAAGATCAAGAGCCTAATGGCGTTCCTGGGAATTAATAGATTCCTATCAATCGTCCAACAAATTTCAAGGCTCACCTTGTCACTTTACGTGCAGCTATTTGGGGATCTTCCATTACTGTCTGTATAGCCTGTTGTATGTCTATTTATGTTTATTGATGTCTCCTTTTAAATCCACAGGCGATTCGTCCACCTTGTTGGCCAAGAAGGTGCATACACACGGTGGGTCGTGCGAGGGCTGCTCTTGGATGTTACTTCAAGAGTAGCCTAGAGCATTTAGAAAGCAGTGGCAGGATCAGACAAAGTCAGCATGGATTTATGAAGGGGAAAATCATGCTTGACAAATCTGTTGGAATTCTTTGGAGATGTAGCTAGTAGAGTTGACAAGGGAGAACCAGTCAGAGGTATATTTGGACTTTGAGGAAGTGTTTGACAAAGTCTCGCATAAGAGATTATTGTGCAAGATTAAAGCGCATGGGATTGGGGGACATATATTGAGATGGATAGAAAACTGGTTGGCAGAGTGGAAGCAAAGAGCAGGAATTAATGGGTGCTTGCACAAGGACCCCGAGGTCCCTCTGCACCGTCGCCTGCTGCAGTTTTTCTCCACGTAAGCAATAATCCTTCCTACCATTATTCCTACCAAAGTGGACCACCTCATAAGAACATAAGAACATAAGAAATAGGAGCAGGAGTAGGCCATCTAGCCCTTCGAGCCTGCCCCGCCATTCAATAAGATCATGGCTGATCTGTTGTGGCTCAGTTCCACTTTCCCGCCCTCTCCCCATAACCCTTAATCCCCTCTCTTATCAAGAACCCATCAACCCGCTTCTTAAAAATATTTAGCGAAGTAGCCTCCACCACTTCAACGGGCAGAGAATTCCAGAGATTCACCACCCTTTGAGTGAAGAAGTTCCTCCTCAACTCCGTTCTAAACCGCCTCCCCTTTATCTTGAGGCTGTGCCCCCTAGTCCTACTGTCTTTTTTGAGCGGGAAGAGTCTCTCCACCTCTATCCTATCCATCCCATTCATCATCTTATACGTCTCAATGACGCCTCGCCTCGCACTTGCCAACATTAAATTCCATTTGCCAGTTCCTGGCCCATTCGCCCAGCCTATCTAGATCCTTCTGTAGACTCTCCACACCCTCCGCGCAATTTGCCATTCCACCAATCTTGGTGTCATCCGCAAATTTCGACACCATACACTGGGTTCCCTCCTCCAAATCATCTATATAAATGGTAAGTAGCTGAGGCCCCAGCACCGACCCCTGGGGCACTCCACTAGTCACCAACCGCCAATCCGAATAGCACCCATTGACCCCCACTCTCTGCCTCCTATTTGACAACCAGTCCTCTATCCACGCTAACACCCTACCCCCAACTCCATGTCCCCTGACCTTCTGCAATAACCTCTTGTGAGGTACCTTGTCAAACGCCTTCTGAAAATCAAGAAAGACCACATCCACCGGCTCTCCTCTATCCACCGCCCTAGGCACATCCTCATAGAACTCCAGTAAATTTGTCAGACACGACTTCCCTTTAACGAAACCGTGCTGCGTCTGCTCTATCAAGCAATTCCCTATTGCACCATAGCATTTGAAATATCTTTTTTAGTTGGACCCACTCAACATAGTTTTATCAAGCTTGCAACTATGTGATGCAAGGATATCTTTGAGGTGTTGTAGCAGTATTTTCATGTTGACATCATAACCTTTCAGCTACTGCAGCTAATTTTTTCAGATCAAGTTCTGCCACATCTCCAAGGATCTTGTTGATTGGCAATCCACTTTTCTAAGCTGAGGAACAATGGCTCAATATGGTATCTACAAGAATGGGAAAAGCCAGCTTCACCTTCTGAAACCACTTTCAATTCCATAGCTCTGTAAATTTCCTTATGACACTCTTTATTGATAGATTTTAATGGATTCTAGCAATTTCCGCATGGCTATCTGGCCTGTAGTTTCCTCCTTTCTATCTCCCTCCCGAGCTAGCCAGCAAATGGGGAGATTGACAGATTGGGACCACTGCACATGCGCAGAATTCCAGCACTGTCGGACTGGCATGAATAGACCCTGTCTCCCCGGGCTTTTAATGAGATTTACGATTGGGACCTCTGCAGTGCACAGAGTGCGGAGATTTGGGTGAGAAGTTAAACTGACAAAACAGTTGAGATTTTGAACAATTTTCCCACCAATTCAGCATTTTTGGGAGAATCGCCACCTATATTTGCTAGACCTCGGTTAATTTTATGAAAACCAAACTGCCCATTTATTCCCTTACTGTCAATGCGTAGACCATTGTTGCAGAGCTGATAATGCCCTTCTAAGGCTTCTTGCTACCCTGCTATCAGACCAAGGACTGTTGAACATAAATCTTGCTTTTTTCCTTTTCAATATTGATAATTTTTTGCTTATCCTGGTGTAAATAATGGCTGTATCAAAGCTTTATGTATGAATTGCAGAAGGTAATTGTTTAAATATGCATTGCAGTTTTTTAAAATTTTCTCGCTTTCTCTATCCCAGTACGTCCACTTTCTGATGTATTTTGTTCCATTTATAACAGACTTTCCAGACCTACGTGCATGTACTTTTTCCTTCAAACTCCCACTGCACTAACAGTGAAATTTGTCTGTTACATTTATTTCTGTGGGTTGTACATCTTTAGCAACATTCATTTATCCCAGTGATCTGCCAAGAAATCCAAGTCTTAATCTTTCTCAGTGATTGATCCTTGTTTGCTTTCACCTCTTACAATTTTGCTCAGTTTTCTCTGAAGCAGACCTTACAAATTTCTGACAAAAGCTTTTTTAAAATTTACAAATATTTGCTAGCTTTTGGTTGCACCCAGAGCAATAATAACAAGCAAAAGCTCCATTATTTACTTGGCAAGATAGAACTTGCGTTTGTATGGTCTTTTGAAGAATAAGGATAGCCACTTTCCTTTACAAAAAGCAACACATTTGCACAAAGCAAGGTCACATAAATATCAGTTAGATGAATGGCCAGGATAATCTGCTTTTGGTGGTTTTGATTGAGAGATGAATGTTAGGATTACTCTCTTGTTGCCCTTCAGATATGCTAGGGGATCTTTTATCGATATTAGGGCAGACAAGATCTTAACATTTCATTCCAAAATCAACATCTCTGACAATCCGTGCTACACTGATAAGTTGACCTAAATGATGTGCATGGGTATTGGAGTGGTGCGTGAACTGACAACTCTCTGATGCAGGAATCAGTATGAATCCGATATTAATTTAATCTGCTCTGTTCTTTAAATTAATACCCCTTTGGAATTAGGAAGTTAAACTGCAGTTCCTTATGGTTATTGTCCAACGTGAAGGGATGTTGGTTGCGACCTTACCTGCCGTTCACGCCACTCTCTTGCTTCAGCAAGGTTGGTCAGCCAAATCTCCGTTCACTGCAGCAGGATGGGAAAATCCGTCCCATGATGGGATTCCAGTCTATGAATTCAAATCCCACCGGTGCAACTATGGGAAATTGAGTTCAATAAATCTGGAATTTGTGGGCAAATATCAGATAAAGTCATAATTTAGTTAAAATGATTATCATTTAATAATGGATGACACGGTGGAACAGTGGTTAGCGCTGCTGCTTCTTAGCGTCAGGGACCCGGGTTCAATTCCAGGCTTGGGTCAGTATCTGTGTGGAGTTTACACATTCTCCCCTTGTCTGTATGGATTTCCTCTGGGTGCTCTGGTTTCCTCCCATAGTTCGAATGGCGTGCTGCGTAGGTACATTGACTCGAACAGGTGCTGGACTGTGGCGACGGGGGGGAGTTTCACAGTAACTTCATTGCAGTGTTAATGTAAGCCTTACTTGTGACTAATGAATAAACTTTAACTAATACTCTTCACCTGATCCATCAGCTTTCTGTGTACATTGCTAATAAAAGCATTTTTGTGGTAGTATTAATGATACATGTAACTTTCTAAATTTGCTTTGGTACGTTTATATTTATTTTATAAGAACATAAGAAATAGGAGCAGGAGTAGGCCATCCAGCCCCTCGAGCCTGCCCCGCCATTCAATAAGATCATGGCTGATCTGTCGTGGCTCAGTTCCACATTCCCTCCCTCTCCCCATAACCCTTAATCCCCTCTCTTATCAAAAACCCATCAACCAGCGTCTTAAAAATATTTAGCGAGGTAGCCTCACCACTTCAACGGGCAGAGAATTCCAGAGATTCACCACCCTTTGAGTGAAGAAGTTCCTCCTCAACTCCGTTCTAAACCGCCCCCCCGTTATCTTGAGGCTGTGCCCCCTAGTCCTGCTATCCTTTCTGAGCAGGAAGAGTCTCTCCACCTCTATCCTATCCATCCCATTCATCATCTTATACGTCTCAATGAGATCTCCCCTCATTCTTCTAAACTCTAACGAGTACAAGCCTAGTTTATTCAGCCTCTCCTCATAGCTCAACCCCCTCAACTCCGGTATCAGCCTAGTAAACCTCCTCTGCACTCCCTCCAAGGCCAAAATATCCTTGCGTAAGTACGGCGCCCAAAACTGCACACAGTACTCCAGCTGTGGCCTCACCAATGCCCTATACAGCTGCAGCAAGACCTCCCTACTTTTATATTCAATCACCCTCGCTATGAAGGCCAGCATCCCATTCGCCTTCCTGACCACCTGCGGCACCTGCAAGCTGGGATTTTGTGACTCATGCGCAAGGACCCCGAGGTCCCTCTGCACCGTCGCCTGCTGCAGTTTTTCGCCACTTAAGTAATAACCCTTCCTACCATTATTCCTACCAAAGTGGACCACCTTGCACTTGCCAACATTAAATTCCGTTTGCCATTTCCTGGCCCATTCACCCAGCCTATCTAGATCCTTCTGCAGACTCTCCACACCCTCCGCACAATTTGCCGTTCCACCAATATTGGTGTCATAGTTTGAGGATAATGGGTAAACCTTTTAGAACAGTGACTCTATAACTGAGGTGAGGAGAAATCTCTTCACTCAGAGGGCAGTGAGTGTGTGGAAGTCACTACCACCGAAAGTAGTTGAGGCTAAAATGTCTGATTTCAGGAAGGTATTAGATAGAGCTCTTGGGGCTACAGGGCTTAAGGGATATGGGGGGAAGCTGAGGGGGATCAGCTTATTAAATATGATCAGCCATGATCAAAAATGAATGGCAGAGCAAGCTGGAAGTGCCAAATGGCCTACTTCTGCTTGTAGTTTCTTTGTTGGCATGGTTTTGATGCATGTTTTTTATTTGTTTGATTCAATTAATATGAGCTTTTAGGACAGAAAAATTTGTTTTCCTATATTAATTTTCTTTTGCTGTTTTTATTTCACAATGCTGTTCTTTCCAGTATTCTTTTAAATATTGATGGATACTTGAGCCCCAAACTGGATTTGGAAGTTGGTGTTGACCCAAGTATCAAGCAATTTGACATTGGACATGAGGTTAGCAATGTCTGGTTCTTGCATAATTTTATGAATTAATAAATTTTGTTCAGCTAGACAAATATTTCAGTAGCAAAGTACTGTAGATACTAGAAATCTGAAATAAAAACTGGGAATCCTCAGTAGGTTTTGCAATGTCTGAGGAGGGAGAAACATGCTAGCATCTGTTTCCCTCCCTATAGTTGATGCCAGACACATGACAAGTATTTCCAGCCTTTTCTCTTTATGATTTAAGAATATTATTTAAAGCCCCCACCTGTATTGTGGTTAAGTGAAGGGTGTATTAGATTAAATATTTCACACTCATTCAATACTCAACAAAATTATAAAGATGTGATTAATGTTCATCTGATGAGCATTTTGACAATAAGGAATAATCATCATAGCTTTAATGGCATTGAACCATATTACAACAATTTAATGTGATTCCTGGAAAAGATAATCAATGAACAAAGACTTTCAGGAGATATGGGTGGACGTTTACCAGTTTGCAGTCTTTAAATCGTTAAAATATTTTTGGTATATTCCTTTGCGTGTAACATTGAGTCATGCTTATTTTAAATGGATTAAAAATAATGCACAGGGAAATGTAGTTTGAGTGTGTTTAAGGATCCCGATTCTATAATCTTTTTAGGTTCTCGGAATAAGCTTGTAGCTATCCTATGCCCAAGTAATGTCAGGGCAAAGCTATTTTCTTTCTTGCTTTAGGCATAGCATTGGTATCTGCAACTTATGGAATTAATGGAGTTTTATCACATGGATAGAACTAGAGGAGGACAAAGGAAGTGCTTCAAAGACACCCTGAAGGCTTGCCTCAGGAAATGCAACATAGATGTCAACACCTGGGAGACCTACTTGGAGCAACCTCTTGATTGAAGCGACACAATTCTTCGAGGACATCCGAAGGCCCAAAATAAGTCTGAGAAAGGAATGCCAGCAAGTCCAAGAATCAAACCCATCTCCCGGAAACAACTGCCAACTGTGCAGTCGAAGTTGCAGCTTTAGGATTAGGCTCATCAGCCACGCAAGGGCCCACAGAACCCGTGACCAGTGATACCCAGTTTCTTAGGTAGACAATCGTTCTGGTCACTGAAGAAGAAGATGATCTCATGGTAGAAGTGGGCAACTGCAGATGTGATTCTTTTGGCAGGTAACTTCCTATTAGTACTGAGACACCAAGCCACAGAAAGCAGAATGGTGACACCCAAGTGTGCAACATGCGTAGCAAAATTTATTATAAACAGATTTGATAAGCCACAATGCTAATATTAAAAATATTAGCTATGTGAAATTAATAACAAATTGCAAGTTAGATTAGAAAGTGTCTTGATAGTAGGAAGCAGAGAGATACACGACAAAGGCTAAGGTGGTGGAGTGTGGTGTCAGGCAGGAGTTAAAGATGGCTGCAAAATAGAAAGGAGAATGCAAGAGTAAAGGGTGTCTGTTTAAACAGTAAGTGGTATCCAAGTGTGTCCTGAGATCACAGAATCACTGAACTGTTACAGTGCAGAAAGAACCAATTTGACCTATCATGGACGATCTTATGAAAAGATATTCTAAGTCCAGAACAAGCGTGAAAACGGGACAGTTTCGGATTTTTTTTTGACAAGTCCACGTAGAATCATAGAATCCTTACAGTGCAGAAAGAGGCCATTTGGCCCATTGAACTCGCACTGACAACAATCCAATCTAAGTTCTATCCTTGTAACCCCATGTATTTACTCTGCTAGTCCCCCTAACACTAAGGGTCAATTTAGCTTGGCCAGTCCACCTAGCCCACACATCTTTGGATCATGGGAGGAAACTGGAATACCCAGAGGAAATGCAGACACAGGGAGAACATGCAAACTCCACACAGACAGATACCTGAGTTCAAAATTAAACCCGGGTTCCCTGGCATTGTGAGGCAGCAGTGCTAACTGCTGTGTCACTGTGCCACCCTTATACTATTCAGCCCATCAAGCCTGCACTTAGAATAATCCCACCCAGGCCCTATCCCTGCAATCCCCTGACAGTAAGGGACAATTTAGCATGTCCAATCAACATAACCTGCAAATCTTTGGAGTGCGGGAGGAAACCAGAGCACCCGGAGGAAACCCACATTGGGAGAATGAGCAAACTCCACACAGACAGAGGCTGGAGTTAAACCCGGTCCCCTGGTGCTGTGAGGCAGCAGTGCTAACCAGTGTGCTGCTCCATCTGTACTTAGTGCATTATAAAATGCTGAAAATTGTTTCTTGCTTGTACGGGGAGAGGGCAGGGCTTAATTTGTCAGAAAGCCAGCTGATAGCAGCAGAGGGCGTAATTGTATGTGTGCAAGTCTCTCCTCTGAGCAGTAAAGAGAGAACTGTCAAAGTCTCTGTTGCTTTCAGCTGGTCTCTGTGGCCTAAAGCAGCCTTCCCCCATCCCACCCCAACTATCATGGGGGCCCACGGTCTATCATCAGCCCCACCTGGCCTGGACAGACTGAACCCCTCCCCCAGCCTGGAAAGATTGATCCCCGTCCGGACCGATCCATCCCCCCTTCCCCTCATAGTCGCCATTGCAGAGTGTCAGTGGGCCTTCCCCCTTCCAATTGCAAGTGGTCACCACTGTAGATAAGTTCATCCCCTCTGGTCTGATTGATCACCCCCCCCCCCCCCCCCCCCCCCGCCCCTCTTTTGCACTGCCAGGTGCCCGGTGAGCAATGCCAGAGTATTGGTGGGCGGTGCCTAAGGGCACCCCACCTTGCTTCTGGTCTTCCGGGGCACCTCAGTGGTCTCTAGGTATACTGGCAAGGCCATCACATTGGCGAGGATCAGCAGTGGTTCTCACCGGAGAGATCCTCCCCCGACAAGACCACACTGGAAAGTGAGTCCAGACAATAATGTCCTGGCTCGCTAATCACATGTTCAATGTATTTAAATTAAATTTAATTAATTTATTCGGTCTCATGCTGGAAATGGGTGCGAAGCTGATCGCACCGGATGTGTGGCGCTGGTAAGATTGCAAGAGGCGAGGAATTGGGTGCAAACCTAATTTTTTGGCTCTATTGCGATCTTATCATCTCCTCCAGTACCATGCCCGTCGGCTAGTGGGGCATGATCACCCCCATTGTGTCTAATGGCTCTCCAAAAATAATCATTACTTAATGTCATATTCCAGCCTTTTCCCCATGTCCTTGCATTGTCTGCTTGAGTCTGTGAGAGTTGAAATAAACTTTTTAGCAGTTTCAATCGCTGTTTGTTGACATCCTTGTGCTATTAATAGCATTAGTGCTGCTTAGCTGATTTCCGCAAGCTATCATTATCAATTTTAAGAATTGTAAATTCACAATTCGATTCACTGCTCAAAGAGAGGCGGTGATGGGCTGTGAAGAATAAGGGCTAGAGGACCTAATTTAATAAAACAATTGGGATGAAGTACCGGAGAACCAAGCTGGACCGTGGCAATGGGCAACCCCTGTGACTGCATTCAACCTTGCTCTGGGGCTGTTGGGTTGGACTCCTGGATCTCCGTCCCCTGATCAAAATTCATGCCATTCAGTGCACCTTTCCCAAGATGGGAGAGGCTGATGTACAGAAAGAGTGAAGAAGTATGAAAGATTGAAGAAGAACAAGAGATTAGAGAAATACAAGGGACTAGAGGAACTTTAGAGATGGAGAAGATGGCAACAACCTGAACCCTTCTCATTGCCAGATTATTGTGATGCATAATCTGTAAATCTTTCTAAAATAATCAAGCCATCACATTTAATTAACTAAAATTGTATTGAAAATTATTGAGGAATAGTATAGTTAAAAAGGATTTGATATCTAATGGTAAATTAAGGTTTAGTAATTGGAGTTATTTATCACCAGTGGAATAAACTTCTCTTTGAAGAAGAGAGGTTCTCACCAACTAAGAAGGGCAAAATATTTTTATACAATTTTTTTATATAAAAATATATATTTAATTAAAATTATAGCAAGAAAAGTTTTTATGAATGAAGTCAGTAGTAAGAGTTTAATTACCAAGTAATGTTTTCATACAAGAAAGACTATAGTAAATTTGGTTTTGTTAAACTTCAAACATGATCTGAAACATGACTTGAAATTAGTTGATTTTTGTTCCTTTTTAGGTTGTAGAAATTGGGAATTTAGTTCCTATTCCCAATCCGTCAAATCCACTCTGGTATTTGCCTGAAAATAGTCCAGTTCAAATACTCGGAGGAGTTACTGATCGCAAGGTTGTCCTCTTGTCTACTACTGAATTTGAGGATTTTACTATTTTGGAGGTGACTTTCAGTTTTATGTGAAACCTTCTGAAAAGCATATTTATATTATACATGTATATAAATAGCCAATGATGAGTACTGCCAACATTATAATCCTGCTGCACTTTTCTATCGAAGTCACATGATCTCAAACCTTTTATGACAATTCTAGCTTGAGTGAATAACATTTGCCACAGGATGACACTTAAACCAGGGCATTTTCCAGTCCAAACACTGGAAGATGGGTCTTAGCATGCTTAAACTGGCTGAAGTTTTCTTGTCCCGCCTGCTGAGGGAATTGTAGCGGGTGGGGCATGAACCATGCAAAGACCCGTTGATCTCGGGCAGGATTTTCTGGTCTTGGGGTGAGCACAGCTGAAAAATCCGGTCCGGTATGATGTTACGGTTCACTGATTGTAGAATCACACTTTATATCTGTTTTGTTTTCAGGTGAGCATTGACAGTTGTTGGATTGGCTCCCTTAGTTGTCCACAGGGAGTGTACTCTGCCACCGTGCACGATGCCATTGCTACAGAAAGTATGTTGTTTATCCGGCAGAATCAACTAATGTATTACTTCAGAGGAAATTTTACCTTACTTCGCAATGTAAATCAAGGATCAGGTACAGTCCATAATCAAACATGTGGGACAGGGGAAGTGTCGATCGGCTGAATTGGAAGCAAAGTAATTGTCCTGATGTAGTATACATAGATACATAGAACAGTACAGCACAGTACAGGCCCTTTGGCCCTCGATGTTGTGCTGAGCTTTGTCCGAAACCAAGATCAAGCTATCCCACTCCCTGTCATTCTGGTGTGCTCCACGTGCCTATCCAATAACTGCTTGAAAGTTCCTAAAGTGTCTGACTCCACTGTCACGGCAGGCAGTCCATTCCGCTCCCCAACCACCCCGAGTAAAGAACTTACCTTGGGCATCCCTCCTATATCTCCCACCGTGAACCTTATAGTTATGCCGCCTAGTAATAGCTATATCCACCTGTCAAAATAGTGTCTGAACGTCCACTCTATCTATCCCCCTCATCATCTTATAAACTTTTATTAAGTCGCCTCTCATCCTCCTCTGCTCTAAAGAGAAAAGCCCTAGCTCCCTCCAAATCAGGCAACATCCTGATAAATCTCCTCTGCACTCTTTCCAGTGCTTCCACATCCTCCTTGTAGTGAGGTGACCAGAACAGGTCACACAATATTCCAAATGTGGTCTTACCAAGATCCTGTACAGTTGCAGCATAACTCCACCGCTCTTAAAACTCTAACCCCCTGTTAATAAATGCTAATACATTATAGGCCTTCTTCACGGCTTTATTCACTTGAGTGGCAATCTTCAGAGGTCCTTGGATATAAACCCCAAGATCTCTCTGTTCCTCCCCATTCCTCAGAACCCTACCGTTGACCCTATAATCCGCATTCAAATTTGTCCTACCAAATGAACCACCTCGCACTTGTCTGGGTTAAACTCCATCTGCCATTTTTCGACCCAGCTCTGCATCTTATCAATGTCTCTTTGCAGCCTACAAGAGCCCTCCACCTCATCCACTACTCCACCAAACTTGATGTCATCAGCAAATTTACTGACCCACCCTTCAGCCCCCTCCTCCAAGTTATTGATAAAAATCACAAATAGCAGAGGACCCAGTACTAATCCCTGTGGTACACTGCTGGTAACTGGTCTCCAGTCTGAAAATTTTCCATCCACCACCACCCTCTGCCTTCTATGAGATAGCCAGTTACTTATCAAATCGGCCAAATTTCCCTCTATCCCACGCCTCCTTATTTTCTTCATGAACTGACCGTAGGGAACCTTATCAGACGCCTTACTAAAATCCATGTATGCGACATCAACTGCTGTACCTTTATCCACACACTTAGTTACCTCAAAGAATTCAATCAAATTTGTGAGGCAAGACTTACCCTTCACAAATCCATGTTGACTATCCTGGATTAAGTTGCATCTTTTCAAATGGTCATAAATCCTATCCCTCAGGATCTTTTCCATTAACTTACCAACCTCCAAAGTAAGACTGACCGGTTTATAATTACCAGAGACATTCCTATTTCCTTTCTTGAATAGAGGAACACCATTCTCCAGTCCTCTGGCACTATCCCCTTGTAAAAAGTCTGACAACACCAGGTTTTAGTCCAACCGATTTATTTGATAATAGACTCACAAGCTTTCGGGTTAGTCCCTTCGTCAGGTGAATGGAGAGTTCTGGCCTCAGACAGAGCATATAAACACAGACTGTCTGTGCTGTATATGCTCTGTCTGAGGCCAGAACTCTCCATTCACCTGACGAAGGGACTAACCCGAAAGCTTTTGAGTCTATTATCAAATAAATCGGTTGGACTAAAACCTGGTGTTGTCAGACTTCTTACTGTGTTTACGCCAGTCCAATGCCGGCATATCCACATCATGACTATCCCCTTGGACAGTGAGGACCCAAAGATCAAAGCTAAAGGCTCTGCAATCTCCTCCCTTGCCTCCCAAAGAATCCTAGGATATATCACATCTGGCCCAGGGGACTTATCAACCCTCAGTTTTTTCAAAATTGCTAATACATCTTCCCTGAGAACATCTGCCTCCATCCTATCAGCTTGTATCACATTCTCGTCCTCAAAAACATGGCGCCCCTCCTTGGTGAACACTGGAGAAAAGTAATCATTCATCGCCCCTCCTATCTCTGACTTCATGCACAAGTTCCTGCTACTATCTTGGAGGGAGCGGAGGTTCAGTTGCAGGATATAGTTATTACGAGAGAGGAAGTGCTAGGGCTTTTAGGTAGCGTAAGGACGGATAAAGCTCCGGGGCCTGATGGTATTTATCCCAGGCTGCTTAGGGAGGCGAAAGATGAAATTGCTGGGCCTCTGGCGCAAATCTTTGTCTCTTCTTTGGACACAGGTGAGGTCCCAGAAGACTGGAGGGTAGCAAATGTGGTCCCGTTGTTCAAAAAAGGTAGTAGGGATAACCCTGGGAATTATAGGCCGGTGAGTTTGACGTCGGTGGTAGGGAAGTTAATGGAAAAAATACTTAGGGGTAGGATGTATGAGCATTTGGAGCGTTGCGATCTGATTAGGGATACGCAACATGGCTTTGTTAGAGGGAGGTCTTGCCTTACGAATCTGGTGGAATTCTTTGAGGAGGTGACAAAAACGGTTGACGATGGGAGAGCCGTTGATGTCATCTATATGGATTTCAGTAAGGCATTTGACAAAGTCCCTCACGGTAGGCTGGTAGAAAAGGTTAAGGCGCATGGGATACGAGGCCAGGTAGCTAGGTGGATTGAGAACTGGCTGGGCAATAGGAGACAGAGGGTAGTTGTGGAGGGTACCTTGTCGGGCTGGAGGCCAGTGACCAGTGGTGTGCCGCAGGGCTCAGTACTGGGACCTCTCCTCTTTGTAGTCTACATAAATGACTTGGAAGAGAGCGTAGGTGGTGTGATCAGCAAGTTTGCTGATGACACCAAGATGGCAGGGTTGGCGGGTACGGAACTGGATTGTCAGGTGATACAACAGGATATAGATAGGTTGGTGCAGTGGGCAGATAGGTGGCAGATGGCATTTAATCCTGACAAATGCGAGGTGATGCATTTTGGACGGAATAATGCAGAGAGGAGCTATGTGATAAAAGGTAGGCCGATTAGGAGTATAGACGTACAGAGGGACCTGGGAGCGCAGGTTCACAAATCCATGAAGCTTGCGTCACAAGTGGAGAACGTTGTTAGGAAGGCTTATGGGATGTTAGCCTTTATAGGAAGGGGCTTAGAGTATAAAAGCTGCCGTCTAATGCTTCAGTTATACAGAACGTTGGTTAGACCGCATTTGGAGTACTGCGTCCAGTTCTGGTCACCTTACTACCGGAAGGACGTGGAGTCTCTGGAAAGGGTGCAGAGGAGGTTTACCAGGATGTTGCCTGGCATGGGGGGACTGGATTACGAGGAGAGATTGAAGAGACTGGGGCTATTCTCCTTGGAAAGACGGAGATTGAGAGGGGACATGATAGAGGTATATCAGATACTGAAGGGAATAGATAGAGTTAATAGTGAGAGACTGCTCCCTAGACTGGGTACGAACACGAGAGGTCATCACTTAAGGGTGAGGGGGGGAGGTATAATTTGGAGGTAAGAAGAAGGTTCTTTACGCAGAGAGTTGTGGGGGTCTGGAATGCGCTACCGAGTAGGGTGGTGGAGGCAGGAACGTTGGACTCGTTTAAGATGCAGTTAGATAGGCACATGAGTGAAACGAGGATGGAGGGATATGGTAGGGGCTATTAAATAGGGTTAAACCTCGGGAGACACCGGAAGGGCAGGCTGTATGATTAATATTTTTTGTCTTTATTCCACAGGTGGAGGTCCACCTCGTGTCAAGCGAGGGGCATGCACACGGCGGGTCGTGCGTGGGCTGCTCTTGGAAGTCCAGGAGTGGCCTAGTACTTCATGTCGGTGTGTGTGCTTGATCCTGGACCGATAGACGGGCGCCGCAACAGCTCAGTGACTAGCACTGCTAGCTGTGCAGATACATGGATTTGGGCCTGTGTCTGTGGGAGTTTGCGCATTCTCCCTGTGGTTGCGTGGGTTTCCTCCGGGCGCTCCAGTTTCCTCCCACACCCCAAAGATGTGCTCTTAGGCTAATCGGTTTCTACCAAATTGACACTATTTCTTCCCTGAATCTGACTGAGTAGGGTCCCATTCGTAGACATGCAGGGTAGAATAGGTGTAGGGTGATGCGGCGGCGCGGGCTCGTTGGGCCGAAGGGCCTGTTTCCCGTGCTGGGTTGTTCTTTGTTCTTTGTATCCTTGACTGGCCCTACCCTCACCCTGGTCATTCTTTTATTTCTCACCTAAGAGCAAAAAGCCTTGGGGTTTTCCTTGATCTGACTCGTCTAGGATATCTCATGCCCCCTCCTAGTTCTCCTAAGCCTTTTTTTTTAGCTCAATCCTTGCAATCTTGTAACCCTCAAGCAACCCAACTGGACCTTGTTTTCTTATTCTTACATACGCTTTCTTTTTCCTCTTGACAAGACATTCAACCTCTTTTGTGAACCATGGTTCCCTCACTCGGCCATTTCTCCCTAGCTGATAGGGACATACTTATCAAGGCATCGCAGTATTTGTTCCTTGAACAAGCTGCACTTTTCATTTGTGCCTTTCCCTGACAGTTTCTGTTCCCATCTTATGCTCCCTAATTCTTGCCTAATTGCATCATAATTACCCCTCCCCCAATTATAAACCTTGCCCTGCCAGATGGCCCTATCCCCCTCCATTGCAATAATGAAAGGCACCGAATTGTGGTCGCTATCTCCAAAGTGCTCTCCCACAAACAAATCTAACACTTGGCCCGGTTCATTACCCAGTACCAAGCCCAATGTGGCCCCACCTCTTGTCGGCCTATCCACATATTGTGTCAGGAAACCCTCCTGCACATACTGTACAAAAACTGCCCCATTAGAACTATTTGACCAATAAAGGTTCCAATCAATATTTGGGAAGTTAGTCACCCATGACAATTACCCTGTGACCTCCACACCTATCCATAATCTGCTTTGCAATTTCTTCGTCCACATCTCTATCAGTATTTGAGGGCCCATAGAAAACTCCTAACGATATGACTGCTCCTTTCCTATTTCTAACTTCAGCCCATATTACCGCAAAAGGCAGATCCCCCTCAAACTATCTTTCTGCAGCCATTAAACTATCCTTTATTAACAATGCTACTCCTCCACCTCTTTTACCACCTTCCCTACTCTTACTGAAATATATATACCCTGGAGCTTCCAACAACCATTCCTGTTCCTGTTCTAAACGTGTCTCTGCAATAGCCACAACATCGTAGTCATACCTTTGCATATATTTATGTATTTCCATCAAATAAATGGACAACAACCTGATACTTCCAAAATATTTGAGCAAAGTTACAAATGGAGATTTAAAGTTAAAGTTTTTATTAGTGTCATAAGTCTGTTTACATTAATACTGCAATGTATTACTGTGAAAATCCCCTAGTTGCCACTCCAGCGCCTTTCAGGGGACACTGAGGGAGAATTTAGCTTAGCCAATGCACTTAACCAACACGTCTTTCGGATTGTGGGAGGAAACAGGAGCACCCGGAGGAAACCCATACAGACATGGGGAGAGTGTGCAAACTCCACACAGACAGTGACCTAAGGCTGGAGTTGAACCCGGGTCCCTGGTGCTATGAGGCAGCAGTGCTAACCACTGTGTCACTGTTCACCTTTAAAATTTTCACATTTTATTAATGTAGTTTTGACTCAAGTCTCACTGGAGGGAAATTGCGAGTCTTTAAAATGTCTTGACCTCAATGACATTGTGATATCACGGACACCATCCACCAGGTGCACTCTCAAGGTGTAAATCTAAGTGTAAAATTGCTCTTGGGTTGCAAGTGAGTAAAACACTGGCCTGTATGTTAACTGGAGATGGAAAGGGTGTCGGGGTGTCCGTAGTAAGCAATGACCCTGCCATGGAGTGTGTACTGATTTTAGTACAAGGTCAGTCTCCCTTTACTAATATGTGGCTGACACCTGGTAGCTTAACTGGCTGACGGGTTTAATTAAAGCTTAGTGGCAAAGGCCGCAGCTATATATCCATGCAAGGCTTTGCATAAGATTGGAATTTCATCAAGGGTGGAAGTCTGATTGGCCCATTCAGATTTCAGTGCACGGAGTTCACTGGCCTTAGCGTGTGGCGCCATGATGGTGAGAAACACGATTGGTTTCCAATAGCAGAGACCTGGCTCGGTCATGCTAGGGGGCTTGGAGGCCACTGAAGATGGGTGATTGGGGGCATGGCCAGGCAGTGCCCATCGAGCAGTGCCTACTTGGCACACTAGAGGTGCCTGACAGTGACCACTGGACAGCCCTATAGTGCCAGGTGTTAGGGACAGTGCTGAGGGGGTGGAATCAGAGTGTTGGCGATGACTTGGGGGGTGGCTGTAGGGGTTCGTGTCTGACTGAGAGTGGGTGGGGGGGGAGTGGGTTATGCAGGAGTGGATCATGTAGGCGGTTCTGATGGGGCTCAACTCACGGGCCGGGCAGGGAGACTAATTGGAAAGACCGCGATGCTCACGACCCATGTTGGGGAGGGGGTGGGGGAACATGCCACTGATGAAAGTTGGGGGGAGGTCCCAGTGTCCATGGTATGAGCAAGAGCATCTCCCAGTGCATTGTGAGATCAGGCATCCTTGCAAAATGGCTCATGAGTACTCTGAAGCTGACTCACTGGCTGTTGAGCCAGTGGCAGTGGTTGTGGCCACTGGACATCCTGACAGTGCCAGTTGGGCAACACCAGTGTGCCAGAGAAGTGCAAGGGGAAAGGGCCTAAGTGGGGGCCATGATAGCTGGGTGGTTGTGCAAGGGTGGATCATGTTGGGGTCATGATGGGGGGTGGGGTATGTCAGTGGTCAAGCGGGGGACTCATAGAGTAGGCCCTGATGCGGCAACACATGTTGGAGAGTGGGTGGTCCCATGTCTGTGGAGAGGGGAGTCCCATTTTTGTGGGAAGAGGGAGGGGGGTCTCCCAGTGCACTGTGTGATTGTGGCTGTCTTGCAAAATGGCGCTCGAGTACTCTGAAGTTGGGCTCACCAACTCATTTAGGCACCATTCTCCTGGTACCGCACAAAACTCCCAATCACCAAAAAACTGATAGTGTGAAGGACTGTGGTACGGACTGCAGCTGAGACACTGGCGTGGATCACTCCGTTATTCTCACGTTGTTTTTTGGGAGAATTCTGCCCATTGTTTCAATGCCACTTTCAGCTTTGGGTACAAAGATAAAGTGCTATCATTTTAGACGACGCAGGTGATGGAGCTACACCAATCACTGTGATACTGCATTTTACGGATTAGGCCAAATCTTTCTCTGTCATTCAGTTCTGCATTCAGCTTACTCCTAATATGGATGCTACGTTCTGAAAAGTCACAATCGTGCCTCATATTTCTGTTGTGGCTCACAAAGTGATCTATAGAATTCATGGTTTGCTGTCTGAAATACATAAATTCAAGATGGTGTATGCAAAAATCAAGTTTAATTCTTAATTGGTCTTCCATAATGAGGAAAGCTGCTGCTTCATGGAATTGGATTGTGAGATCATCGTGTCAGTTCACATGAGTTTGATATCTGTGGCTGGAACAAATGTTGAAGCCTGCACCGTTCTTTAAGGCTTAAATTTTGTGGCTCCACTTGCTTACAGTTCTTTGGATTACCTCTACATTTGATATTGGTCAATGTATGTTTGCATGCAATTGTCAGTTAATTCAACACCTACCGGTGGTCAAATTTCAAATCTTCCTGCTCAATATTGGATCAGTACCACAGTTTGGATATATTTATCCAATGCGTCACAGAACCATAAATTGCACCGAAATCTTGCTGCCATTTATGCCAACGAGATCTTATGGTCCCACTCATGGCACATCCCCACCACAGGTTTTCTGGTGTTGAAGGGTGTGTCCAATGGGAAGCTGCCTGCGACATTGCCTCCAACAAAAATGCTTTGGAAGGTCGGAAAGCCCCATCCTTGGTCTCTGAATGGGAAATCATAACTTGAATCTCAAGTAAGTGTTTTTTTAATTTCACTGTCTTGTGCATTTCCTTTTATATTTTGCAGACAGATGGCACCGTGTGTTGAGCTCTGTATGTGTGGAAAAACTGATTCCAGTTTTTCTTACTATTCACAATGAAGAAAATCTATTTGTCATTGGGGGAGGCAAGCACAAAGCAATGATCTTCTTTGGCACTATCAAAGGTCTGTAAACATGAATAACAAAGCTGATGATGTGTAATCTTTGAATTTTGATGTCTAGAATTTAGAATATTTTGCTTGGCAAGATCACACAAATAAATAAATTGCGAGTGTTATTGCTTCATGTGCCACTTACATCAGAATAAGAAAACAGTTGGGTGAGCCAGAAACAATTGCAAATGTTACTGGCCAGATAAGGAAAGGGCAGTTATTGTGGGTGATATGAATTTTCAAAAGAAATTTGGGAAAGGACAATGTAAGAATTTTAAAAGGAAGATGGTGACAATGAGAGGCTTACATCTTTAATTCCTCCATTATTTGTTAGACTCAAACCCAGATGCAAATAATGATGTTCATAATGTTGAAGTCCAGACAAATAATCTTGAGATCAAATCCTACCATGACTGTTTTGTATGTGAATTAAGTTTTAAAAATAACTACATTGATTGAATCATATGATCAGAATTTCCGTTCCATTTTCATCAGGCAGGTTTAGCAACAATGGTGGAAATTCTTGCAAAAAGTCCCAAATTGTTGGAGCGATTCTCTCAAAAAAAGTTCTGAGTACTGAATTCATAGTAAATCACAATTGCTTTTTTCAGTGGGAGTTCAGACTTGAATCTCCCAAACTCTGTGCAATGTAGAGATCATAATCGTGATTGTAATTAAAAACTCGGTTTGGGGGGGGGCTTATTCATACTGGAGGCTGTTAGTTCTGTGCAGACATTGGAACTTTCAGTCTGCAGTTTTCTGGTCAGCTTGATCGCTAGATAGCCTGGGACCCTGGCAGTGCTGCCCTTCCAACCACCCTCCCCATGGCTCGATCACTGCCCCTCATCCATTTGCAGGCCAGCCCCGATTTCCAGCCCCTCCCCCAGTAGTGACAAACCTCCCACCAGATCCTGCCCTGGCAGAACGTCTCCGCTGTCCTCCCAGGAGACGAATACCCTACCTACCTACCACCACCACCGGCAGTCCAACCCTCCCCAGCCGCCCCGATCGCTGCCCTCCCTCCGGTTCCCCATGCAGAGTGGCAGCAGGACCCCCCACTCCTGCTGATTGCCCCCTAGGGCCCAGCCCCCAGCAGACCCCATCCCTTGCATTCCCCCATGCGCAATGGGCAGTTCATAGGTATCCCCGGGCATGGGTACTTTGCCCCTTGGGCAATGCCAGAGAGCACAGGCTGGCACTGTCAGGATGCCCATGCTCAAAGGGCACCACGCCCTGTCGCCTGACTCCCTGGAGGACCCTGCTTGTCTGCCCTTCACTCCACTGGGGTCTCCCGCTAGTTCCCAGATAATGGGCAGCTAGTATGAACCCTGCTGGAGTGAAATTGTACTGCCAGGGTGGGAAATGCTAGTGCAGTTAAATAACATTAAAATAAGATTTAAATCACTTACCTGCTGCTACTGCCGGTTTCCAGTGTGGTCCCAACCGCGCTGGATATGCAGCGCTGGAAGATGCGCGTGCAGTGGGAGTGAATTGATTCCCCTGGCCTGCCACGCTAAATAATAGGTAATTAGTGTAGTGTGTTAAATATTAGCATGGCGCAATGGGAGAATCACCCCTGCTACGCTGACATGATTGTCTCTTCTCCTGTCAATGACTGGGCATGCCACGCTTCCCAACATTCAACTCAGGAACATAATTTGATTGCATTATCATCTCCTTATTAGCCTGCATCGTTCTCCAACCCTCTCCCCCAGACCTGACCCAACCTCCCTCAAGGCCTGAACCCACTCCATCCAAGACCAAACTAACCCCCCTTACCAAGGTCTGTTTCAACACGCATTGAGGTATAGCCCAACCCCTCAATCCAAAATCCCAACCTCCCCAAATTATACCTATCTACCTTATACACTTACCTTTTCCCTGCCCTGACAGGATCTTTAGATTTGGCCCAACCTTTAATTTACTTTGTTTACGGTAAATGCTGTAAAAAGTGGGGTGTGGCTTCCTTACACCCAATCGGTCTGTCTTCGACCTTTGGTACTGGGAATGTATTGCACTGTCTGGACCTTCCTCAGCTTGAGTTGGAATGTCAGGCAAAATGGGATTAAAGAAAATGTCTCACAAGAAATAGGAATGGAGTGGCGATCTGACTCGATTGCCATTATTTCCAGCTTTCATACGTGGTGGAAAATCAGCCCTTTTCAGAGTGTGCCAAAGTAAGGAGTTTTCTGTCATACCATGAAGACTAACTAAAAGATGTCAATGAGCATGAAGTGAATTTATCACAAGAAATGATCAAGAGTACCTGTGCAACAATTCTTCCCCAGTATTTTTGATTTTACCATTTAGTTGTGACAACTAATTTAAGTTTAGCGATTTTTAATCCTGCTTGAGCTGCTAACACCTTTAAACAATGCTTTTGTTTAGATGGAATTGTGACTTTCAATTCATTGCTGGACCATGAGGACAACACAGTGTGTTTCATATTAGAAAGTATGTTCCTGAGGATAATCAATTCATTTTTGAGTATAGATATTTTGTTTTATTTCTGTCTTTGGCTTTGTTACATCTTGCATTTAAGAACATAAGAAATAAAACATAGAACACTACAGCACAAACAGGCCCTTCGGTCCATAAGTTGTGCCGATCACATCTATACCTACCAAGCCATAGAACTATCTGTAACTTCCAATGCCATTAGATCCCATATACTCATCCAGAAGTCTTTTAAAAGACCCCAGCGAGTTCGCCTCTACCACCACCGATGGCAGCTGATTCCACTCACTCACCATCTGAGTGAAAAACTTATCCCTAATATCTCCTCTGTACTTGCTTCCCAGCACCTTAAACCCGTGTCCTCTCGTAGCAACCGTTTCAGCCCTGGGAAATAGCCTCCGAGAATCCACCCTATCTATTCTTCTCAACATTTAATAAACCTCTATCAGGTCGCCTCTCAACCTTCGACTCTCCAGGGAGAAGAGGCCTAGCTCCCTCAACCTATCTTCATAAGGCATGCCTCCCAATCCAAGCAACATCTTTATAAATCTCCTCTGCACCCTCTCAATAGCTTCCACATCCTTCCTGTAGTGAGGTGACCAGAACTGCACACAGTTCTCCAAGTGGGGTCTGACAAGGGTCTTATAAAGTTGCAGCATTACCTCCCGACTCCTGAACTCAATCCCTCGATTAATGAAGGCCAGTACACCATACACCTTCTTGACCACGTCCTCCACCTGCGAGGCCGATTTAAGAGTCCTATGGACCCGGACCCCAAGATCCTCTGCTCTTCAACACAGCTAAGACTCCTACCCTTGATATCGTACTCCTGCATCCCGTTGGTCCCGCCAAAATGGACCACTACACATTTATCTGTGTTGAAGTCCATCTGCCACTTCTCCGCCCAGTCTTGCATCCTATCTATGTCACGCTGCAACTTCTCACGTCCCTCCAGACTATCCACAACACCACCAACCTTCGTATCGTCAGCGAACTTACTAACCCATCCCTCCACTTCTTCATCCAGGTCATTTATGAAAATGACAGACAGCAAGGGTCCTAGAACAGATCCCTGGGGCACTCCACTGGTGACCGACCTCCATACAGAAAAAGACCCATCCACAACCACTCTCTGCCTTCTGCAGGCAAGATGTGGGTATGCCGGCGTTGGACTGGCGTAAACACAGTAAAAAGTCTGACAACACCAGGTTTTAGTCTAACCTATTTATTTGATAATATACTCGCAAGCTTTCGGGGTTAGCCCCTTCGTCAGGTGAATTCACCTGATGAAGGGGCTAACCTCGAAAGCTTGCGAGTATATTATCAAATAAATAGGTTGGACTAAAACCTGGTGTTGTCAGACTTTTTACTGTGTTCTGCAGGCAAGCCAGTTCTGGATCCACAAGGCCAAAGCCCCTTGGATCCCATGCCCTCTCTCCTTCTCAAGAAGTCTTGCATGGGGGACCTTATCAAACGCCTTGCTGAAGTCCATGTAAACCACGTCCACCGCTTTTCCTTCGTCAATGTGTTCAGTCACAATTTCAAAGAACTCAACTAGGCTTGTAAGGCACAACCTGCCCTTGACAAAGCTGTGCTGACTCTTCCTGATCATTCTAAACTTCTCTAAATGCTCATAAATCTTGTCCCTCAGAATCCTCTCCATCAACTTACCAACCACTGAGGTCAGACTCACCGGTCGGTAATTTCCCGGGCTATCCCTGTTCCCTTTCTTGAAAGTAGGAACCACATCCGCAATCCTCCGGAACCTCTCCCGTCTCCATTGCCAATGCAAAGATCATCGCCAGGGGCTCTGCAATCACTTACCTCACTTCCCACAGTAACCTGGAGTACACCCCATCCGGTCCCGGTGACTTATCTATCTTGATAGAATTTAAAAGTTCCAACACATCCTCTTTTTTAACATCCACATACTCAATCTTTTCAGTCTGCCGCAAACCTGTAGTACAACCTCCCAGATCACTTTCCATCGTGAATACCGAGGCAGAGTACTCATTAAGCACCTCTGCCATGTCTTCCGGTTCCACACAGACTTTTCTCCCTTCATCTTTTATAGGTCCTATCCCTTCTCTTCTCATCCTTTTACTCTTCACATATTTGTAGAACGCCTTGGGACTCTCCTTAATCTTACCCGCCAAGGCCTTCTCATGTCCCCTTCTGACTCTCCTAATTTCCTTTTTAAGCTCCTTTGTACAAACCTTATATTCCTCTAGAACCTTAACATCTCTTAGCCCTCTGAACCTTTTATACGCCTTTCTTTTCTTCCCGATCAGGTTCACCACAACCTTCGTGCACCACAGCTCCCACGACCTACCGAAACCTCCTTGTCTCATCGGAATGTTGTCATGCAGAGCTCCAGTCAAACATTCCTTGAAAATCCGCCACCTTCCTTCAGTACTTCTCCCCAAGAACACCTCCTTCCAGTTTACTCATCCAATTGTCTGCCTGATGTCATCATATTCCCCCTTACTCCAGACAAACCTTTCTAGCCTGCCTGATCCTATCTCTTCCCAATGCTAACGTAAAGGAGATAGAATTATGATCTCCACCCCCGAGATGCTTTCCCTCCGAGAGATCGTCACCAGTCATGGTTCATTAGCCAGCACCAGGTCAAGTACAGCCTCTCCTCTCGTAGGCTTATCCACGTGCTGTGTCAGGAAACCCTCCTGAACACACCTATCAAATTCCTCTCCATCCAAACCCCTTACCCTAGGGATGTTCCAGTCGATGTTTGGGAAATTCTCCCATCACGACAACTCTGTTATTACTACACCTCTTTAGGATCTGTTTCCCTATCTGCACCTCAACTTCCCTGTCACTACTGGGCGGTCTATAGAAAACACCCAGCAAAGTTATCACCCCTTTGCTGTTCCTAACTTCCACCCACAGAGACTCCGTAGACAGTCCCTCCACGGCATCCACCTTCTCTGCAGCCATGACACTGTCCCTGATCAACAGTGCCACTTCTCCATCTCTTTTGTCCCCCTCCCTGTCCTACCTGAAGTACCCAGTCCTGTCCCTGAGACATCCAAGTCTCTATAATGGCCACCATATCACATTCCCAAGCTGCAATCCACACCCTAAGCTCATCTACTTTCTTCACTACACCCCTGGCGTTAAAATAGACACACTTCAGACCCTCGGTCTGGGCACTTCCCTTCTCCGTCACCCGTCTAACCTCCCTCTCATACTGTCTACAGTCCTTCTCTACCTGGGAGCTAACCTCCTCGCTCCCAGTCTCCTCATCTCTATTCCCTCTCCCCAATGTTTATAGTTTAAACCCCCCCCCCGCCCCACCATTCAATAAGATCATGGCTGATCTGAAGTGGATCTGTTCCACTTTCCTGCTCTCTCCCCATAACCCTTAATTCCCTTGTCTATCAGAAACCTATCTACCCGTGACTTAAATATATTCAGCGAGGTAGCCTCCGCCACTTCAATGGGCAGAGAATTTCACAGATTCACCACCCTTTGAGTGAAGAAGTTCCTCCTCAACTCTGATCTAAACTGCCCCCCCCGCCTTATCTTGAGGCTGTGCCCTCTAGTCCTGCTATCCTTTCTGAGCGGGAAGAATCTCTCTACCTCTACCCTATCCATCCCCTTCATTATCTTATACGTCTCTATAAGATCCCCCCTCATCTTTCTAAACTCCAACAAGTACATACCCAGTCTATTTAGTCTCTCTTCATAGTCCAACCTCCTCATCTCTGGTATCAGCCTAGTGAACCTTCTCTGCACTCCCTCCAAGGCCAAAATATCCTTGCGCAAATGCAGCAACCAAAACTGCACACAGTACTCCAGCTGCGGCCTCACCAGTACCCTGTACAGTTGCAGCAAAGCCTCCTTACTTTTACATTCTATCCCCCTCGCTATAAAGGCCAACATTCCATTCGCCTTCTTGATCACTTGCTACACCTGCAGACTGGGTTTTTGTGACTCGTGCACAAGGACACCCAGGTCCCTCTGCACCATAGCATGCTGCAGCTTTTCGCCTTTTAAATAGTAATTCTCTTAATAATAGTAAGTATTATTAAATAATAATTTATTTTAAGAGTGAATAATGTCCTAAAGGATTCAGAGACCCTGGGGAAACCCTTTTATTGTTTTGGACATTGACCAATTATTATATTTCCGACCTGACATTTGATCTTATTTATAAACTGTTGAGAAAATTCCACTTCCAGTGTACTCATTCCTCACCATCCCCAAGTAAAGAAAAATTTGAATTTGCCCTTTGAACACATCTAAGATATACTTTTCAAGATTACAATGTGGTAGGAATTAACTTCCAGTTCATTGCTGTCTAATTCTGGCCAACAGAAGCCATTTGTGATAGGTTGTGTGAGAAGAGCTGGGGCAGAATTTTCCTGGCTCCTTATATGTGGAGGGCAGCAGAAAATCCTGTTGGAATGCTCCCCGACATGGCCCTGCTCCTGGGTGAGTTTCCCAGTGGCAAATGGTCATGGGAATTGACAGCCTGCTCACTGGAAGTAGGCAGGCAATTCATGTAATTCAGGCCTCAATATAGGTCCATGCCAGAGGAGGCCTTAGAGGACCTTCGGAAGCTGAATGAAATGCCAGTATTCGAGAGCACAGAAAAAGAGGTTCGACCATTGCCACAGTGATTTTTGTGAAGGGGCTGTTCACTGGGGAGGAAGCCCTGACTCCAAAAGCAATAGGTCATTCAGATGGCCAGCAGCTGTTTAATGCCAGCAGAGTCATCACTGATCCAGAGGCAGCTTCTGGTTTCATCAGGGGCAGGTAGGCAGGGATTTGGTAAGGGATGTGAAGAGTCAGGTTCAACATGGTGGGAAATAGGGAATGCTAGTAGAAATGGGAGCACTAACTTAGGTGGCTGGGATGGGGGAGGGGGAGGGATAGGAGGGATGGACAACCATTGGGTAAAGATGCTTGAACAGGAGGCTGTCTCCCAGCCCAGCAACCCAGGCTGCAATTTTTCCAGCCCTGTCGTGCCTGGTGCAGAATGCATTAGAGTGGTGCAGGGCCGGAGAATCATAATGAGTGCGCTAGATCTCATTGGTATCTTCATATCCACCGCTCCCAGACATAATCTAGTTCCCATCCAGTAATGAGCATTTAACTATGACTCAATTCGAGGCCGGATCTTCCCTGCTGCCAGGATTTTCTGACTATCGGGCGCAGCTAGAACCTGGCGAAAATCACTATTGGTCTCCACAATCTGAGTGATGGACTCACTGAGGGAGGGGGTGGCTCAGAGGCTGGTGTGGGGGACATGAGTGGGCATTGCGCATCTGGTAGTGCCAACCTGATGGGCACTGCCAAGGTGCAGGGGCAGTGCCAATGGGACTGGGACATGAGGTGGAGCCTAAGGGGTCATGAAGTGGGGCATGAAGGAGGCTGGTCATGAATAGGTAGTCATGAATCGGGTCATAGAGAGACCCATTGGGAGCGTGCCAGCGATTGTTGGGGAGGGATGTGGGTAAACATTCTCTCAATGGGGGAGAGGGGGAGGGCGGTGGGGTGGGGTTGGGGGTATATCCGATGCCTGTGGGGGTGGGAAGAGGATCCTCAATTTCAATCAGAGATCGCTGCACTCTTTAAAAATGGCACCAGATCTCTGTGAAGCTGGGCTTACCAGTCCGTTAGGCTCTATCCCCCTCCCCCCATGGAACTGGGACAGAACTCAACACTCTCCCAAAAAATAACCAAGTATGGGAAAAGTGTGGTTTCGCGAATCACAATCGTTTTGTTGCCCAATAGTCTTGGAAAAATTCTGCCCAAGGTTTTACATGCCTAACTCACTGCAGATAAATTGCACAGTACCATTGCCATGCCATTCAATATTACACTCCCTTTGCCTACCAACACACTCCCAATGTTTTGGGGGAAAGGGAGGCAGCTAAAATTGTGGTCATTGCAGCATTTAGGCAATCTTACCAAATTTTCCATTAAGCATAAAGATGTTAATTGTAAGTTTCTTTCAGGAGATTGCCTTGTGCTCTGGGCTGCCTTGGATAGATTCCAAAATGCTACTCTTCTTCTTGTCGAAGCCATAGTAACTGAACATGAACCTACAACATACTACCTGATTTATTATTATTTTGGTATGTGAATTTTCAAATGCTTCATTTTAACTATGATGAGACGAAAATATTAATCATTGTTCAGCTGAGTTGAATTACCTTCCACTTTGAGCTAAGATGAAAACAAAATATGTATGCTGGCATTCTGAATAGGAACAGAAAAGTATGGAAATATGTAGTGTGTTTGTCAGCATCTCTGGGAGATAAACAAAATTTGCCCAGATTTTCGTAATGGCAGTTGAACTCCAATTCCGGAATTCCTGCCCCATTCCTGTTTCTAACTAATTTCACCAGAGCAGGGTAAGGGTGTGGGTAGTTTGCCCGTACGCAGCACCCCTGTTCTTCCTGGCTCCATTTCAAGGGTGTTCGTAGCTTTTAGTGGTGTGGTCCCATTTGATAAGTAGGTGTGATGCATGACTCCTGAGAGGAAGCAAGAACCACAGGAGAACCCCAGTCTCAAATAGGGAACCATAAAAATCATTCACCTGCTCCTGGACTTCTGTCATTAACAGGCTTTGAAATACACAAATTTCTTTTTTTTTGAATTTCAATAGTTAGATGCTGTACAACAAGTTAGACTTTTTTGTAGTGCTGTGACTGGGATCTCCCAGTGTGGAAATTTGAAATGCTTTAAATGTCAGAGACCTTTCAAAGTAAAAAAAAACCCATCAGCTGGTTTTGTTCAACAAAAGTTTCCACCTGATTCTAGACACACTTGCGTGGTGTAATAAACAGTATTTTTGCAATTTCAACAGTCTCCATGAGGTTCAAGTATGGCCACAGTCATTCTTGTGGAGGGGCTTCCCCACCGGGGAGGAAGCCCTGATTCCAAGAGTATTCTCCATAAACTGGAATGGTTGTTATGATGACTGTGACCATTATAAATGCTTAGCTGAATTTCAGTTGTTCCAAAGCCATTTAACTCAGCTGGGGGCTGTATGGACATTTTCATGAAGTTATTAAAGGATTACATGTCTTTGATCAAATTAGTAAAATAGTTTGTGTTTTTGTTTTCACAACAGGTTGCGCATTTGAGGATGTTTAATATTTTTCGGAATGCTTTTTGAAGAGTTTTATTCCGTGTTGTGTACCTGAATTATTATATTAGAATTTTTGTTTTTTATTGTCCATTTCAAAGACATTGTGAGGCCAATCATATCAGTGCTAAGACATTGTTATAAGAGTTCCTGAAGGTAGCACTTCAAGCCCAAGAAGCATAATTGAGGGCATGTCCCTCTCTACATCAATGGGGACAAAGTAGGAATGGTTAAGAACTTCAAGATTTTAGGTGTCCAGATCATCATCAATCTGTCCTGGTTCCATGTCAACGCTATAGTGAAGAAAGCCTACCAATGCTTTTACTTTCTCGGGAGACTAGGGAAATTTGGTATGTCCGCTACAACTCTCACCAACTTCTACACATACACCGTAGAAAGCATTCTTTCTGGTTGTATCGCAGCTTGGTATGACTCCTGTTCTAAGACCACATGAAACTACAAAAGATGGTGAATGTAGCCCAATCCATCATCACTCAAACCAGCCTCCCATCGTTGACACTGTCGACACTCCCGCTGCCTTGGAAAAGCAGCCAGCATAATCAAGGACCCCATGCACCCCGGATATACTCTCTTCCACCACCTTCTGTCGGAAAAAAGGTACAAAAGTCTGAGATCATGTATCAGCTGACTCATAAACAACTTCTTCTCTGCTGCCATCAGAAGACTTTTGGATGAATCTATCTCGCATTAAGTTGATCTTTCTCTACACCCTAACTATGACTGTGACAACATTCTGCACTCTCCTTTCCCCTTCCCTATGTTCAGTATGCTTTGTCTATATAGCATGCAAGAAACAATACTTTTCATTGTATACTAATATATGTGACAGTAATAAATCAGATCAGATCTTCATCTGCTTCATCAGTGACCTTCCCCTTATTCATATGGCTAGAAGTGGGGATGATCACTGGTAATTGTACAGTCAACCTGATTAAGTCACTGGATCAAAATCCTGGAACCCCCCCCACCCAACAACAGTATGCGTACTTCATATGGACTGCTGTGGTTAAAGAACGTGACTCACCACACCTTATTCAGGGCGTTTAGATATGGGCAACAAATACTTGTCCTGTGAGCGATACCAACATCCTGTGAATGAATGAAAAAAACTGAACAAAGCAATGATCAACACCATTCATAACGCCTCAGATGAGGAAGCAGTCCATGTCTCTATGCATAACCCCAGTGACCACACTTCAAAAGTAATGTTGTTAAAGATCACTTTGGGATACCAGTGATATTTATTCAAGCTTAAGTAGAAATAATGTTTCTGCCACAAAGTAGCAGATAATGACCACCTCCAACAAAGAATTTAACTAGCTTCCCTCGATTTCAATAGTATTACCAAATCCAAATTCCTGGGAATTACCATTGACCAGAAGCTGAACAAGACAAGCCATATGAAATACTGTGGCCACAAGGGCAACTCAAGACTGGGAATTTTTGCAGAGAGTAATTCACCTCCTGATTTTCCAAAGCCTGGCCATCATCTAAATGGATGGCACAGCAGTTAGCACTGCTGTCTGACAGTGCCAAGGCCCCAGGTGCAATTCCAGCCTTGGATCACTGTCTGTGTGGAGTTTGTGCATTCTCCCCGTGAGTGTGTGTGTGTATCTTCCAGGTGCTCTGGTTTCCTCAAAATCCAGAGATGTGTGGGTTAAGTAGAATGGCCATACTAAACTGATCCTAGTGTTGGGGGATTAGCAGGGTAAATGTGTGCGGAGTTATGGGAATAGGGCCTAAGTGGGATTATGGTTAGTGTAGACTCAGTGGGCTGAATGGCTTCCTTCTGTACTGTAGGGATTCTATTCTACGAACTTCTATGAATGGCATCAGTCAGGCTTGTGATAGAATGCTCTCTACTTCTCTGAATGAGTGCAGACAACCCCAACAATACTCAAGAAACTTGACGCCATGCAGAACAAGGCAGCCTGTTTAACTGACACGTCATCCATCATCTTAAACATTCACTCCCTCCACCACTGACACACAGTGGCAGCCATGTGCATCATATACAAGGTGCACTGCATCAACTCACCAAAGCTCCTTCAACAGCACATTCCAAACCCATAACATACACCACCTGGAAGGGCAAGGGTTGTAAATGTATGAGAACACATTCACTTGCACATTCCCTTCCAGGCTGAACATCATCCTGATTCTGTTGCTGGATCAAAATCCTGGAACGCATTTTCTAATAGCAATGTGGGCATACCTACAGCACATGGACTTTGTGGTTCAAGAAGGTGGCTCACCACTCCCTTCTCTGTGGCAATTAGGGATGGGCAATGAATTCTTGCCTTGTGAACCAACATTCTGTGAATGAATAAAGAAGACAATTTTATTCAGGTATTATTGGCATCCCAAAGTAATCTTTAATCAAAATTACTTTTGAAGTATGGTCACTGGGGTTATGCAGACAATAGATTATCTGATGTTTCTTGTAGAGAAAAGTTTCCTAAAAAAGAAAATTGGAAAATCCTCAAATAATGAATGATATTCAATAATAATTAGTTGGTAATATTGTTGAAAAAAGAACCATTCTGTAGAAGCTTTTCACATTACAATTATCAGGACAGATGTAAGAATGTCAAATTTCAAAGGAAGTAACAATTTATACTGCAAGAGGAGCGATTGCTAATAAGTTGGCAAATCAGCTGTGATTGGTTGAGGTATAGCAGGTTAGCTGTAAAGACTTGCATTCTAATCAGTATTCTGTAAACTGTGTGTGACTTTATATGCTCTTCTCTGATCAGAAACTTCCACACCCCTGATGAAGGAACACCGTTACCGAAAGCTTGTGAGATTACTATCAAATAAACTGGTTGGAGTTTAACCTGGTGTTGTGAGAATTCTTACTGGTTAAGGTATTGCCATGAGAATGCATCAGGAAACTATTGACCCTGTGATGATACTGTGCTGTTAATATATTTTATTTTTGAGGGGAACTGCTTTAAGCGGCAGTGTTTTGTAACAAGCAATTGGTTTGTCTGGAGGGAATGCAACAGATGCAAGAAAGCAGAATAATTACTCAGAAACTGGAAGTGCAAAAAGATTATCGAATCAAAATGATGGCTACAAAGACAGAAGTTGGGGAAAATGCTTCAAAGACTTAATACAACTTAGTCAAAGGCCTATTGGGAATACGCTTAAATATAGTCAAGGTTTGATGAGAAGGATGTAGAAGCCCTTTTCATTTCATTTAAAAAATAGTTGCACTTAAAGTGACTCTGGATGGCCCTAAACACTCATGTAAAGTTGAGGAAGTGTGCAAAGGGATTAGTTCTCTTTGGCGAAGTCTCTGAGCAGCTCAACCTTCTGAAAAAGATGACTTCAGTTTGACATTTCAGAACTCTGAAAATTGAAAGAACTGGTTGGATTCAGCAAAAGAAATTAAAAGCAGATCAAAAGTGTTTTGTCGCAGTTTGCGTACAATATGAAGTTTTGCCATCTGGATCCTGCTCAACACTCTCAGGACAACACCATATTAATCTACAATCATGACAATGGAACTGGGTGCTGACTCAATCAAAGCAGGATCAACAACAGAAAGAGGCCTATGAAAAGAAAGAAGAAATAACTGGACAACAGCCATCCTAGTTTGAAGGTTATACACGTGGCAGGAGGAGAGAATGTGATTGCAGAAGCTTTACCTTGACTTTCATATGAAAGAAGGAGGGAATGTTCAAAGTTGGAAAAACTGAACTAGACTATACTATTGTTGAATTTGCATGCTGAGATGTAATGATGTGTATCTTATAAAGTGCTAATGGCGTGAAAAACTAGAGGCTTTAGTGAAATGAAGCCATCTTTTCATATTGTTGGTTCATTTTTTTAAGGGGGAGGTGTGCTATTAATATGTTTTATATTTGAGGGGAACTGCTTTAAGAAGCAGTGTTTTGTTACGAGCAATCAGTTTGTGTGGAATGAATGCAGCAGATGCTGGAAAGCATGAATGTTGTTAATTTTAGCCATGTAAGTGTTTATTTGGCAGAAGGCTTAATGGGGTGCATTTTGATTAAAGTAATGGAAGGTGAGTTGGGTACACAGAGGCAGAGTTATGTGATACTAAGCTAATGAGAGGAGCTAAGATTATAGCAGAAAAAAGTTTCATTTTCATTTTAAAAAAAAAAGTAGCTTGGTAACGGAAGCTATTAAAAAGAACTCTATCTTTAGCCCCAAGGTTATTATTCAAGTTAGAGTAAGTATATCTGTGTCAGCTAACTTTATTTAGTGTGGAGTTTTAAGTCTATAGATAAATATTGCTTAATTGGAACTGACATAGTTATGAAGTGCTATTTCTTTTCATATTTAAAGATTGTTCAAAATTACTTATTCACTTATGGCTGGCTGTTTTCTTTGATGGAGAGTTAAGATAAAGCGTAGCTTTTAGGTTACTAAGATTATATACTGCGGGATAATTGGATGAGGGCTGTGGAGATTAATAACAATAGGGGTAGAATGGGTTGGGGTGTCAAATGAGAGAGTGTTATTGGAAAAAAAAATGTAGGCATGATGCGGTGGTGGGGGGGGAAGCTGAGAAAATAAAGCAAAATTGCTGACAAGTGAACAAAGCTAGCTTTACCAGCTAGAGTTAAACTGCTTCATTTTCTTAGCATTATAGTGTTATGAATAAAGCTTGTTTTGATTAAAGGATTCCCTAAGTTGTCAGTGGAATTATTCTTGAGGACAAACAACCTTTCCTCAAATCTGTGCCAAAATAGAAAAACTGTTGGGGTCCATCTGACTTCACAATATACCTTGGGGTTTCTGATCTGGTGCCTAACAATCCCTGTACCTTGATTTAATTCAATGAAGGTTCAGTTCTACGACCATTTTCCTTTTGCCTGGAGTGGACAGGTCCATGTATCTAAATATATGTTGCTTCGAGCAAGCAGAAATGAGTTGCATTGGAAGCCTCTGATAACCATAAATTGGTTGTTTGTGTAATTCTTAGATCGTTCAGCAATTGCTGAATTACATCAGAATTATAACAAATGTTATAGTCAGAGGTTTGCAAGCATGGGCTGGATGTGTACAGTCAGTACTCTGTCTCTTGTGAATGGACAAAGGGATATGTTGTTTGATATGATCTGCTGGTCATTTGCTCATATAGCGTACGTACCTTGACAATTTGAGCAACTGCTGAAACTAGCTCTGCTCACTTGACAGCAATTTTGCTTTATTTCCTCAGCTTCGCCCCACCCCCACTGCATCATAGCTGCATTTATTTTCCAATGACGCTCTTTCTCTCATCTCATTCTACCTACCCGTGTTATCATTGATCTCCCATAGCCCTTATCCAATTATCCTGCAGCATATAACCTCAATAACCTAAAAGCTGCACTTCAGCTTTCCTCCTAAGAAATCAACTAGTGATCAGTGAATAAGTAACTTTGAGATCCATCCTCCTGCTTTTCGATGAATAATACTTGCTCATTTTTATATATCCTTCAGATGAGGGAAATTTCAAACTTCATTATAAACTTCCTTTGAATATTCCCAAAGGTAAGGTGTAGTACTTTACAACGTATTCATAACTTCCTGTTAAACACAGGTTTTTTCAATGAGGGAAATGAAAACATAGTTCATTATGTGTGATATTTATGACTGACCTTGTACTCCAATCTATTAACAGTTAAGGTCCCCAAATCATCTTGCTACGTTTAGTGAGGTAGTGGCATAGTTCCTCGATTTCAGAGCTACAGTTTGGGACAGGATCTGATTACAGTGCAGCATATTTGTTCAGGTTAATGGGGCCAAGTCTTCTGCTCATCTCTATGTAAAACCATTTAATCTTCTGAAGACAGAAGGGCACGTTAATAGGGTGGTGAAAAAGGCATTTGGGACACTTGCCTTTATTAATTGAGGCAGAGATTACAAAAGAGGGAAGTCATGTTGGAGTTGTATAGAACTTTGGTGAGGCCACAGCTGGAGTACTGTGTGCAGTTCTGTTCACCACATTATAGGAAGTCTGTGATTGCACTGGCGGGAGTGCAGAGGAGATTCACCCAGATGCTCCCTGGGATGGAACATTTATGTTATGAAGAGAGGTTGTGTAGGCTTGGGTTGTTTTTGTTGGAGCAGAGAAGACTGAGGGGCAACCTGATCGAGGTGTACAAGATTATGAGGGGCATGGACAGGGTGGGTAGGGAGTAGCTGTTCTCCTTAGTTGAAGGGTCAGTCACAAGGGGACATAGGTTCAAGTGAAGGGCAGAAAGTTTAGGGGCTGTGTGAGGAAAAACGTTTTACCCAGAGGGTGGTGATGGTCTAAAATGCGCTGTCTGGAAGGGTGGTAGAGGCAGAATGCATTGAGCGTGTCATAACATTCAGGGCTATAGACCAAGTGCTGGCAGACGTGATTAGGTGCGAGTTCAGGTGTTTCTAATGTATTGGTGCAGGCTCGGTGACCGAAGAGCCTCGTCTGCACTGTATGATTCTACTAAATAATATGCAAGTTATGGGTTGGCATTTCTTGTGATTTGTATTGCAAAAGTGAGATCTTGTTTAACTGATGCTGAGATAAAAATAAGTGTAAATGTTGCCAGCATTAAGCTCTTGAGGACATGCTTTCCTTTATGCACCCCCTAGTTTGAAGGCAGGGATTTTTGAGGTTACATTCAGTAATAACTAAGATTTCAGCTAAGTTGTAATGCATAGATCAGATATAGAAATGACTCTTATAGTTTGTGTCTGAACCCTTGACAATTTTATCCCTTTCATCTAGATTAAGGGTTATTTATTATTAGCAGCATGGGTTTCCTAAAAGGATTCCCTTGTTCACAAAAACAATGAAGGGGGTAGAACAAAACAGAATAGAACTGTACCCTAAAAGTCCCCTTTGCAGTGCTGTATAGCTTAGAACTGCCCAAGTGAGTACACATTGTTGATATGAATGGTGTGGCTGTACACTACACAGAGTAGAATATTTGTCTCATCTACTTTTGACACACAGGGAGAGATTTTCTGGCCGCAGTCACCCCAGGGTTGGAAAATCCTGCCTGAGGTTAATGGACCTTTGCGTGGTCTGTATTCCTTCTGCTTTGATTCCCGTGGCGGACGGGATGGGAAAATTCTAACTAGGTAGTTTTGATAGGTAAAAGCTCTTTAATCCTGCAAATTGTGAATGATGGTGAAGAATTAAATACAATAATAAAGCTGAAGTATTTGCAATCGTCTTAGCCAAAACTGCTGTTGAATGATCCAACTTGGCTCCCTCCTGAACTAACTGGGCCCTTAGCCAAGCTGCTCCAGTACAGCTACAACAATGTCATTAATCCAACAATGTGGAAAATTACTCCACATGATATCCTCCAAAATTAAATAGGACAAATCAGTTCAACCAATTGCCACTTTGTCAATCTACTCTCAGCAAAATAATGAAAGGTATTGTTGACGGTGCTGAAGGGCAGAATGGTTATACAGGGGTTAGCATTGCTGTCCCACAGTGCCAGGGACCCTGGTTCGATTCCTGGCTTGGGTCACTGCCTGTGCAAAGTCTGCTAGGGTTTCCTCCGGGCTTTCTGATTTCCTCCCACAGTGCGAAAGACTTGCTAGCTAGGTGCATTGACCATGCTAAATTCTCCCTCGATGTACCTGAACAGACGCCAGCATGTGGCGACTATGCGATTTTCACCATAACTTCATTGCAGTTGTAATGTAAGCCTACATGTGACACAAATAAATGAATAGACTGTAAATAGCATAACCTGCTTAACAGTGTTAAATGTGGCTTTGCCAGTACCACTTGGCTGCTGACCTCATTGCAGCTTTGGTCCAAACATGGACAAGCAGCTGAACTTAAATGGTGACATGAGAGTGGCTTCTCTTGACATCAAGGCAACATTTGAATGTGGCATCAACAAGCCCCAGCGAAACTGGAGTCAGTGGGAACCAAGGAGAAACTCTCCAGTGGTTAGAATTATACTTAGTACAAATGAATGTGTGTGCGGTTATTAGAGGTCAATTATCTCCGCCCTAGGACTTTACTGTAGGAGATCCTTAGGAGTTCTAGGCCCAACAATCTTTAGTTGCTTCATCATTGGATCAGAATTGAAATGTTTGCTAATAATTCCCACCACATTCTGTATGATTCACAAATCTTCAAAAACTGAAACAGTTCATGTCAAAGTGCAACAAGACCTGGACCACATCCAGACTTAGCTTGACAAGTAGCAGTAACATCTGCACCACACAAGTGAAAGACAATGACCAAAAATGGAGATTCTGATCATCTGCCCTTGACATTCAATGGCATTACCGTTGTTAAGTCCCCTACTATCAATCTACTGGGGCTTACCATTGACAAGAAATTTAACGAGATCAGCCATACTATCACTACAAGAGGCTGGGAATTCTATGGCAATATACTCACTCCTCCAAGGCTACACACCGTCTACAAGTCATAAATAAGGAATGTGATGGAATCCTCTCCAGGTGTAGCTCCAACAACGCTCAAGAAGCTCAACACCATCTCGGACAAAGCAGCCCACTTGATTAACACCACATCCACCACCTTACACATTCATTCCCACCACCTGTAATGTACAGTGGCACCAATGCATGCCGTCAACTTGCCCTCCATTACTCTTCTGATCTCTCAGCAAAGCTGAGAATAGTAGTGCTGCTGAGCACTTGTTAAGGCTAATACATGCAGCTCCTTATTTCAGTGAGCCACTGACATTGAAAGTTCAGCTGCATAAATCAAAGTGCTGACATTAGTTAAAACAGGGTGGACTAAGTGAAGGTTGTCATTTCCAACATCATCTCCTTTCGTCTTATGGTGTCACCTCCTGACGTTTTCAAAGCAAAACTGCCGAAAGAGTTTTTCCATTGAAGCCAACACAAAATTATCAATTCTTAAGGAACTTTGGAATCTATTGGATGTGTGTTTCAAATCATGTCAACATTCTTGGAATTCTCCAAATGCTTTGAGCGATGGAGATTTTGACAAAAAGGAAAAATGTTGCAACCTTTTGGCTGACACCAATGCCGTCATTGAAGATTGGCAGTTGAATTTTCCCCTTTGCGGTGGGTTCAGAATCAGCAGCCTACTGGGAAGAAGAATTTCAGTTTGGCAGATCTGAATAGGCATGGTGGACCTACTGCCTAATTCAGTAGTGAATTCTAGAGTGGCCAAGTTAAAAGTTTCACCTCCGTATCAAAAAAATGGCCCAGTTTTTCTGATGGAATCTGCTGTATCGGGATAGCCTGAAAATGTTTATAAAAGCAAATCTTCGGAACAATTTTAACCTCTTCCTAACCCTGACCCACGCTTCCCTCACCCCAACCCAACCCACCATTCCATCCCTTTCCCCACACTGTCACCCCAACCTGACCCCACCACTCAACCCCAATCCCATTCTCTCCTTCTACCCCTCCCCAGTCACCCTCACATTGCTCCAACGCTGCATTATTCACCTTACAATCACGTGAACTCAACAAGCCCTGTTGTAAAAGTTGAAAGCCATTCAAGAGGACAAATTCCAAGGGGGAAATGGCGGTATAGTGGTGTTCTCACTGGACTTGTACGCCCATATTAACCCATCTGCCCAGATCTTTCTTGCAACTATCCAGAATGAGGCAGACGTGAACAACCAGGTTGTTGTGCGCAAGTGCCCATATTATATAGGTGTTTCCCTTGGACTGCTATGTTCTATTACTTCATAGTACAATGCAATGATATATCAAGATCCTGGTCAGCTGAGCTACCTTCAGACACTATCTTGTTTATGTAAATAGAAATTGCAACAACTGCATATTTCAAAGTCTTTAACACTTTTCATTTGAAACTAGAATGGCAAGCAAATAATTTTCTTCAATTTGTGTAGTTTTGGGCCCAGTGCCTCATAATGGCATCAGTAAGGTGTGTTTTGCTCTAGTTGTATGTTAGATGTTCACATTTGAGGAACTGAAGATAAGGCACTTCGGTCAAGTTTCCATGGGTTTTCATTCAGATGAACCGTGAACTCAAGCTACACCAACAGTTCACTGCTGTCCTCATAATGTGCAAAGCTGGTAATTCCTACAACATTTCTCATTTGGTCTCACCGCCACAAATGCTTCAGTGACCTATACCATGTGGAAAGGTGAGTGGATATCCAAGAAGTCAACTAGGTCTACCCATCAGGTTGACCATACACTCATAGGAGGAGATCATACACTCAAGGGTCAAAGCCATTGTCAAACTTAACTCCTGCACGATTTCCTCCTTTGGCAATGCAGTGGCCATATGTGCCATCACGCTTTTGGGCAAGGGATTACGGATAGCCACCCCATCCCTGTAACCACCACCACATGCCTGCATGGGCTTTAAAAAATCCATGTGGACATACAATGATGGTCTTGCCATCAGCAACTTTCTCCTGCTGTTGGACCTAGCAATTTCCGAAGCAGAGTCCTCAAGACATGAATGGCTTTTAGCAATGGCATGCCACACCTAGTCTAAGCTATCTTCCATATGTTGCGTGTCCATTTCTCCTGCAAGGGGCAAAAGGAAAGCGAGGTGATGTACTGCAGTGCTGCATGGAAAAGGACAGAAATTCCAGAAGGATCAAGGCAGTATGCTGTGATCGTCTCGTGTCCCAATTTATACAGTGCTGCAGAATAACATGGCTTGGCCTTTATTCTGAGGCAGTTCTCGAATCCCATCAGCCAGGGGAAATAATCTTTCTGCATCTACCCTGTCAAGCCCCTTAAAAATTTTAAAAGTTTCAATGAGCAATTCTAATTTTTCTAAATTCCACAAAACAGGCTGGCACTGCCAGGGCACCCATGCCCGGGGGCATCAATCCCCACTGTCTGACCTCCTGGGGGACCCCAATTTCCCTCCCTCCATTCCAGCAAGGTCTCCCACCAGTTCCCTGAACATGGGGAGCCACTCTAAAGTCCGCCTGAGTGAAATTCTTCTGGTGGGGTGGGAGATGCTACTGGGCCTGGAGAATTCAGTCTCAGGCCCAATAAAAATATTTAAACTACATGAAAATTAGAAATCTTCCTGTTGTTTCCAGCGCAGCCCCAACTACGCAAATTTGGCGAAATGTCCAACACGTGTGTCTCCTAACCCGATGCGCAAAGAAAGTACATGTGGGAATGGGAGAATTGGGCTCCTCACATTTGATAGTATCACTATCCTACTAATGCTTAATATAGGGCCATGAGCTTACTCCACAGCTGAGGTTCTCCGGACCCACTGCAATGAATGAAGATTTGGCTGAGCGCCAAATTCTCCATTCTTGGCAATAGAGAATTCCAGCCATGGAGTGAGCATCAACTCTCAGCCAAATGTAAATGATCATGTGCTGTCAGTGATGGAGCTTGCTGTGAGAAGTAGATTAAGGGATTTGAACTTTCTGTTGTCATTCTATCTCCAATCCACACTTCCTTCATGAATCCCTGATCTGAAGTTATCCTATTGCACGGTGGGTCAAATCATTTCCAATTCTGATGAATAAATCTTTGTGAAAAACCAGCAGAAGAGGGTGTGCACTTGCCCTGTGAGTTTCTGCAACTGAATTCTCAACTTCCAGGAGTGAGCTGCAGTGGTATGTTTCTTAATTCAGTTTTTGACTATTATTGTTTCATATGATCATTTTTTAAGTGATATATCTTGAAATTTATCCTGTATTGATGAAAGGAAAAGAAAAAATTAACTAGCTCTCAGTACTTGGGGATGATTCTTCCAAAAAAAATTCTAAGTGTTGAATTTACATAAAAACTGGAGTAAATCAGGCTGGTATTTTCAGCCTGAATCTCCCAAACACTCTGTGCTGTAGAGGCACTAGGGTGAATCATGCAAAAAATCCTGAGGCGGGGCCTATTCCTGCACAAAGAAGCTGAATCAGTGTGTTGAGCCGGCCCCGTGCATGTGGTGATCTCTGGGAGATTGCTGAACAAGTCCTCCCAACACTGAGATCGCATGCCTCTCACCCCTCCCCTCCCCCCCACACCTCCCAATGCACATTGCTGGCCTGATCGCAGCCTCCTCACTCCCCCCCGCCACTGTCATTGTTGGCCTGATTGATGGCCTCTTGCTCCCCTCACTGACCCGGCCAGCACTGGCCTTCCCATCCCCAATGACTTGGACATCATTGGTCTCCCCATTCCCCACTGACCCAGACAGCACTGGCTTTTTCCCTCCTTTTCACACACAAAGTGCTGTGATGCCATACGCAGCTTCTGCTTGTGAGTACTCTCCCTTGTTGAGAGAGAGCCTTGAGCATTGCACCCCCTACTGTCCCTATATAGAGTATCTTGGTGAGTTGACCCAATCAGCACCTTTGGAGATGGTTCATTCTCTATTGAAACCAGATTGCCTGTTCATAATTCTCAATGAAATTTAACTATTGGGCCCATGACTAGCCCAAACTGACTGAACCTGGACTCCCATAGCATGCCAGAGCTGTTTCCAAGCGGCAATAATGGACACAAGACAGTGATGCCAAGAAGATGGCCATTGGCATCGTAAACACAGCAGGGAGGGAGAGCATGCAGATTGATGTGTGTGTGTGGCCATTGCGATCCCTTGAGCCATTGCCATGAGTGCAACTACAGCATTACCTTCCAGGAATGTGTTGCATGTCAGGGACCAGGACAGGGACAGACTCCTAATTATCACAAAATGGTTTGCCAATCACTGCAGGGTACATGCAGTCTGAGTGTCTGTGTTAACCTGAGCGCCCTGCTTGGAGCACCAGCTGCCTGAATTGATGAGCCCTCAAGCAGCACATGGTGCACTTTCCACCGCCCTCCCCACCCCACCCCCACCCTCCTAAAACCCCAGCACTTAATCGAGCCCCTCACCACACTCACAGCTAGGACAATGCAACAGCCCAGTGGCTGCAGATAGCAGCCTGACCAGCACTCAGTAAAGGACCCCACCCCACCCTGCAGAGACAACATGGAACATCCCTGGGCCTGAGAACAGCACGTCTAGTTCTCCAGGAACTTCCCTACACCAAGCAGAAATTTTTCTGGCCCTGCCTTCAATTTCCCTTGTAGTTCAGGGGGCGCAGACCCATAAAACATACTTCCTGTTCAACGCTGCCGTGTCAGGTCCTGACTTTGATAGATGTTGTAAATCTGTCAGCGTGACATCATGCCGGAGAGGGGGGAGAAGCTTGCAGGGGTGGAGATTCTAGCTGTGGACCTGCTAATGGCACGTTGAAGTATGTTAACGAATGGAAATTGCTGTTACACTGATTTTCAGTGTGGATCTGTTGACATGAAAAAAACTTAGGCTGGAAACGCAGTTGGTATCTGAAGGTTTCTTGGATTTCCACAGCAGTGTGGAAGGTAGTTTGAGAAATCGTGTGATATATCCTATTAAAGCACAAGCAGTCTAGCCTTATGTGATAGTATTGGACTTTTATAGTTCAACATCCATAAGGGAATGTTGCCTGGAGAGTCTGATCAATAAGGTACTATTTTGGGGGGAATGCTTTGCAAGACTTTCAACAATTATAACTTTGTAACAGTAATCTTTTCATGTTAAGTCTTTCAAGTTTTAAAAGCGTGGAGACCTGGACCCCAGTGTGAATCCCGTGAAATGGCCACTGCTGATGTCTCTCAGTCCGCTGCGTTACAAAAGCAGCTCAGCAGAATGCGAAAATCAGCCCCTGTGTCTTGTTTAATGTTGATGGAGATTTCGGTTTGAAGATCTGTGCTCCTGATTTTCCAGCCCAAAAATGAAGAGCACTGAATTGTGCAGGCTGATTCTTGATGCAATTCCTGTTTTTGTAACAGAGCACAAAGCCTTGTGATTCTTGGGCTTATTGTGTCCTTATTTATGCTGTTGCACTCCGGACATGATTTAGAAGTTAATTGAAGAATAATTCTGAACTCTTGTATATCTCATCATCTATAGCTCTCACTCCTTTGCCTTTTCTCTACAGAGAAACAAGGTTTTGTCTTACTTCTCGGCTCTGAAGATTACACAAACATCCCAATGATACCAATGGGAATTACACTAAGCCATATGAATTCGATGGCCTACATATGGGGAAACTTCTTATTTACCAGGTAATGTACATCGCGTTGCTAGTTGTGCTACATTATTAGCTGTAAAGTGTGCTAAGTGCATAAACAAAGTTATAAGATCTATGCTTCTGTTATGAAGACTCATTATGATGCAGCTGCTCCATTGCAGGTCCCTTAATATTTGCTTTGTTATCTTAAAGAAGACTGAATTATTGCCAGTAACTGCTGAGCTTTTTTTTTTGTATTTAGTTGTGACCTTAAAAACTCTTAAACTCCTGAGTGTGACCTTTTTTCTTGGAAAAGGGAAGACTGGGAGGAGATTTGATAGAGGTATGGTCTGGACAGAATAGATCGGGGGGAAACTTCCCACTCGTGAGATGATCGAGAATGAGAAGGCGCAGATTTATAGGGCAAGAATTTCCAGCCCCACCCACTAGCAGGATCTTTTGGTTCCACCAAAGTCAATGGACTTCTGGCTAGCTTGCCAGCGGACTGCGCTGGGACCAAAAAGTTCCAACCAAAATAACTTGCAAAAGTGAAAGGAAAACATTTTGCACAGCAAATGTCAAGATCTGGAATGCACTGCCTGAGAATATGATGGATGTATATTCAGTCAAAGCATTCACAGATGATTGGCTGTTATCTGAAAAGGAAGAATGTGCATGATTACAAGGAGAAAGCGAGGGAAAGATGAATTGCTCATTTGGAGAGCCAGTGCAGACATGATGGCCTGAATGGCCTCCTACACTGTAACAATCTTTGATTTGCTGACATTTTATTGGTACCTCCTGTTTCGTATTTATTGGTACCTTCTGTTTCGTATATATTGGTATTCCGAGCATCACTTTGAATTTGTAGTTGGTGAGGTAGGGCTGAAATGAAGGAAGAGGATGATCAACGGAGTTAAACCAAGTGCATACTTTTACATCTATGGGCATCCTTTAGGATCAGCTGACCGTTTATGTGGGAGAAATCAGTATACATTGAGATCACATTTGGAAGAAATTTAAGCCAATTTTCACATGGGCATATATTAAACAAGCAGCGGATGGTTCACTGCTCCTCTCATCGAAGAACATTGGTAGAAACCCCAGTTTTCATGATTGGGAGGTCTGTTGCCAGCAGTATTCACTGTGTTTCTACCAGCTTACTGCGTGTGAGAGTTGGAAACCTGGCTGGCTTCTTAAAGCCAGCCCACAATACTTAAAAGGTAAGCTGAGTTTTCAGTAATAGTGAGTTGGTAGCATATTACTGTGAATGAAAACAGCAAGGGTACCCAGCCTTTCAGCGAATGCTGTGGAATTGCTTGTGGAGTATTTGAAAATTGGGAAGGAAGATCTCTTCCACTCAAATAGTAACAGGTCTCAAGAAAATCGGTTCGCTGGCTTGGGAAGAGTTAGCTGAGAATATAATGGCGCCGGCACCATTTCCAGGACCCAACTTCAGTGCAGAAAGAAATATAATGATCTTGCAAGATTTGCCAAGGTAACATTCCTCTCATACAGTCTATACAGCCCTATAACCGCACTTTATTCCAGCGTAACTTTATTGTTTCTGCTGAATATGCCTTTCCTTCAATTACAATAAGACATTTCATTACAGGCTTGTAATAGTGCCTGGTTTTATATCTCTTCCATCAACACTTCCGCAGTATCACATTGAAAGTCTTAGATTATGTCCAGAAGTAATAAAGCAGATTTGATTCCAAATTCAATGACGCTAGCAACTAAGCTGTGTTGGGATCCCCACACCAACTCGACGAGGTAACAGTGGAAGGGTGTGTTTCTAATTGGAGGGCTGTGACAAGTGGCATTCCTCAGGATCAGTGCTGGGACCTTTGCTGTTTGTAATATATATGAATGATTGGAGGAAAATGTAACTGGGTTGATTAGTAAGTTTGCAGATGACACAAAGGTTGGTGGATTTGCGGATAGCAATGAGGACCATCAGAGGATACAGCAGGGTATAGATCGGTTGGAGGCTTGAGTGGAGAGATGGCAGATGGAGTTTAATCCGGACAACTGAGAGGTAATGAATCTTGGAAGGTCTAATACAGATTGAAAATATACAATAAATGGCAGGACTCTTAAGAGTATTGATAGGCAGAGGGATCTGGGTATATAGGTACACAGGTCACAAAGTGGCAACGCAGGTGGAGAAGGTAGTCAAGAAGGCATACGGCATTCTTGCCTTCATTGGCCGGGGCATTGAGTTTAAAAATTGGCAAGTCGTGTTGCAGCTTTATAGAATCTTAGTTAGGACATATTTGGAATATGATGTTCAATTCTGGTCGCCACACTACCAGAAAGATGTGAAGTTTTGGAGAGGGTACACAAAAGACTTACTTGGATGTTGTCTGGTATGGAGGGCATTGGCTATGAGGAGTGATTGAAGAAACTTGGTCTGTTCTCACTGGAAAGACAGAGGTTGAGGGGCACCCTGATAGAAGTCTACAGGATTATGAGGGGCATGGACAGAGTGGATATTTCCCAGGGTGGAAGAGTCAATTACTAGGGGCCATAGGTTTAAGGTGCGAGGGGCAAGGTTTAAGGGAGATGTACGAGGCAAGCTTTTTACACGGAGGGTGGCAGGTACCTGGAACACGTTGCTGGGGGAGGTAGTGGAAGCAGTTATGATAGTGATATTTAAGGGGTGTCTGGACCAATACGTGAATAGATGGGAATAGAGGGATGTGGTCCCGGAAGGGTAGAGGGTTTTAATTCAGTCGGGCAGCAAGGTTAGTGCAGGCTTGGAGGGCTGAAGGGCCTGTTGGTGTGATGTAATTTTCTTTGTTCTTTGTTCTATTTGTTTCATTTGTTTCATTTGAGTTGTAGAAAATATTAGTAGCAATGGAGAGAAAGCATTCTTGTTGATTCCTCTTATTAATTGTAAATCCCTGAAAATTTAGCAGGTCATTCTGGGAATATCTCATTTACATCAGGCCCCTTGAACATCATGGTTACCAGCAACTGCCGGCCTATAAATGAGGAATCGAAGTGGCTACCCAGTATTGGGGATAGCATGTCGTGATTCACTCGTTGAAGACTCTAGACATATCCCATTCAAACTCTTGTATAAAGGAGCCAATTATTTCATGTTTCATGTGGGTCACTCCCCCTCATCTTGTCCCCATCTATGAGTCATTATGTCTTATTTCTTGCAGACGATTGTCCTTCAGTAACTTAAGTGCTTTCAGTGTCACAGAAGTAGGAAATACCAATAGCAGGACACCATCCCCTTTCCAATCCCTCATTCTGAATCAGAAACAATGCTCACTGCCACATTCGATGTAAATTTGAATAGGGAGTCTACCAGTTATAGAATGCCCAGGAATGCCTGGAAAGATGGAGGCCTAACATGACCAGTACCTGGCCCTTTCTTTTGTGAGCTTCTACAGGAATTACAGTGAGAGTTGGGCAGCAGCCATAAAAAGTCTTTTTAAATGTGATAAAAACAAGTTGCTCACTAATAAAGATTTTGAAATGTTGTTTTAGTTACAATCTTGGTTCAACGTGGCTCGCTGTACCAGGGGTTCCAAGTTATTCCCTCATCCGTTATTTTACACCTTCCTGGAATGGAGATTTTGTCTTTATGACTGATATTGAAGAGGTACGTGGTATTTTAGTCACATTCAACAGCTTATTTTTATGAAATACACAGCAATATGAAATTGTAGAATGAGAAGAGATTATTTAGTCAGTCAGTCCATTCCTTCCAAAGACCACAGACCCGATTTTATCATCGAGTTGCATCCATTTTCGGGCACGAAAAAGTGGTAAAGTTGGCTGTGAGGTGAGTAGCGCAAACTGCGACTGCCTCTGTGGCAGTTCCCCCTTTACCAAGGCCCGAAAATGGCTGCGATCGGGATCGCACCCGAAATAGTCGCTACAGTCATTTGAATGCATTTGCATGCATTTCAATTGACTCAATAGGCTGCATATCCAACTTTACTGGCACTTTCCCCTTTACCATTGTGTTTGCCAATCTGGAATCAGTGTGAAACAAACATGTTCCATTTAAGTCAGATTCAGGCGCTCTATCAGTGAAGGTTGATGAGGAGTTAAGTGCCTAACGTCTGACAGCTCTGTGCTGCTTAGGGGGGGGGTCCTTTCATTGCAGCCATTTTGTTTCTAGGTTGGGATGGGCTCTGCAAGTGTGTGGGAGAGTGGTGGAGGGCCGTTGCTCAACAGGGTGGGAGATGTCCTATTTGCAGCTTGGACCCAATTCTCAGCACTGACCTCAGGTCTTGTGAATGCTGCTGAGTCTGCACTCTGCCAGCTGGAGGATGTGCACAAAGTCCCTGCTGCAGCCTCCGAACCTTTCAAGGCACCGTGATACGGGGTGGGTGGGGGATTCGTCAGTATGGATAGTAACTGTTGCTGGGCTAAGGGCAAACAGCATTCCTTAATCTCAACATGTGTTCCTCTCCATCTCCAACCCCGTTGTGATGCAACCGATTGATCTTGCTGTTTTTTTGGTTGCTGCAGAAGCTGAGGAGGAGGCTGTCAAATTGATGGCCGCTCTGAGCTTTTTTGCACCTTCCAGAACGCTAGTGGAGATGTACGTGGCATTTCCCAGTCAGTTGTGCACACCTGTGTCAAGCAGATCACAGAAGCCCTGTGTACCCAGGCTGGGCAGTACATCAAATTCAGCCTGGATCAGGCCCAGTAGTTCGCCTGGGCTGCAGGGTTTGCAGCCATTGCAGGGATGCCTAATGTACAGGGGGCCATCAGTTGCATCCCCGTCGCCCTCAAGGCCCTGTGGCAGAATCCATGAAGATCTTTCAGTAGAAAGGGATTGCACTCCCTGAATGTCCAACTGATGTGTGACCGTAATATGAACATGATGCATGTCTGTGTGAGACACCCAGGCAGTGTACATGACAGCTTCATTCTCAGGAGCTGTGACATACCAGAGGCATTTGGGGATGAGACCAGGCTGCGGGGGTGGCTTGCGGGTGACATGGGTTACCTATTTTGGGCATGGCTGATGACACCTGTGTGGAGGCCTCTGACTGAGATGGAAATGATACCAAGATTGGTGGAGTAGTGGATGAGGTGGAGGGCTCTTGCAGGCTGCAAAGAGACATTGGTAGGTTGCAGAGCTGGGCCAAAAAGTGGCAGATGGAGTTTAACCCTGATAAGTGTGAGGTGGTTCATTTTGGTAGGACAAACTTGAATGCAGATAACAGGGTCCATGACAGGGTTCCGAGGAATGTGGAGGAACAGAGAGATCTTCGGGTTCGTATCCACGGATCTCTGAAGGTTGCCAGTCAGGTGGATAGAGCTGTGAAGAAGGCTTATAGTGTGTTAGCGTTTATTAACGGGGTTTGAGTTTAAGAGCTTTGGGGTTATGCTGCAACTATACTGGATGTTGGTGAGACCACATTTGGAATATTATGTTCAGTTCTGGTCACCTCATTATAAGAAGGATGTCGAAGCACTGGAGAGAGTGCAGAAGAGATTTACCAGGATGCTGCCTGGTTTGGAGGGTAGGTCTTATGAGGAAAGGTTGAGGGAGCTGGGGCTTATCTCTTTGGAGCAGAGGAGGATGAGGTTTATAAGATGATGAAAGGGATTGGTAGAGTGGACGTGCAGAGACTATTTCTTCGGGTGGATGTAGCTGTTAGTAGGGGGCATAACTATAAGGTACATGGTGGGAGATATAGGAGGGATGTCCGAGGTAGATTCTTTACTTAGAGAGTGGTTGGGTGTGGAATGCACTGTCTGCTGTGATGGTGGAATTGGACACTTTAGGAACTTTGAAGCGCTTATTGGATAGGCACATGGAGCTCTCCAGAATTATAGGGAGGGGATAGCTTGATCTTGGTATTGGACGTAGCTCGGCACAACATTGAGGGCTGAAGGGCCTACACTGTGCTGTAATGTTCTATGTTTCTGTGAAACTCACTATACTGAGGCCAATGTAGCCAACTGTGTGATACTGGAGAGGTGAATAGGTCTCCTGAAAATACGGTTCTGGTAACTGGGCCACTCTGGCAGGGCCCTACAGTACAGCACCCTGATCTCTTCCCACATTGTGGTGGTGTGCTGTGCTCTGCACAACCTGGCAAAGCAGAGAGGTGACCTTTTGGAGGAGGAGGAGAATGTGGAGGCCGACCAGCTGGGCATCGCTGGGGAGGAAGCCGCCCAGCAGAAGGAGGAGGAAGAGAAGGAGGAGCATGCTGAGCAACACAACCCATGCGCTGGAGGGCTGGCAGCTAGAAGAAGCCACGCGAGGGCGATGGGAGGCCCTAATCTCTAGGCGCTTCACTAACTAGGAACCTGGGCCTGTGTCTGTGTGTGTGAGTTCCATTCCCCCACGCCACCCCCTGCCACCCCAGCTCCTTCTATCTCCTGCAACATCATTACACTAGACTGGTGGGCCTGTGTTAGCAAGTTTTTTGGCAGGCAAGAAGGTGATGATGACTTGCTAAGCATATGCTGATGATGCCCTCATGCAAACTAGCCTGACTCCTACCCGAGCTCTGCTGGCACCTGGGCCCATATCTGTGCAGCGGGTAAGGAATCTGAAAGCCCCCATACAGGGCCACTGGATGGTTGTAGTGGGGGAGGTGAGGGAATCGCCCGTGGGTTCTGGGCAAACAATGACTTCATTTTCTCAGTGACACAGCGTTGAGGAGCCTCCCCAACTGACATCAGTATGAAGCATCCCTCTGGCAGCCGTGAAAAGGATTCCTGTTCAGGACAAATCTGAGACAAATTAGTCACAGGTGGGTGGTGAAAAAACATTTAAAGATGACAATAAAAGTACTTAAATATTAAGTTCTAACATAAAAATGTGTGAATGGAAAAAGGTGCTTAAAGATCTATCTAACTAGCGCAGCCCTTTACCCGTGTCATCTTAGTGCAACTACAACTTCCTAACCTAACGTGGCCTACCACTATGTCTACGTGTCTCCCCAGAATGTGCATCGAGGGGGCCAGCTGCCTACCTTGCTCCGTTGCCTGTGATGTGCTTGCTGGGCATCCTCTGGAGGCCCTGGACCTTGAGGGCTGTGGCCGGCTTTCAGGTATCTGGGACATTTCCATGATGCCGCCTTCATTCTGCTGCCCCTGAGATGCCCCAGTGTCAGGAAGGGGGAATAAGAAGATGCAGCCACAGTCTTCTTTCTGGCTGGAAGGCCTTGGCATGGGCTCAAGCTCCTCCTTCTCCCTTGGGGTTCCTGTGGGCCCCTGGGTCACTCTGTGGGACAGCAGTGCTTCTGCAGTGAGCGCCAGAAACTCTGGCATCACCTAACCCCGGCAGTTCTGGAGGACACCTGTGTTCTACCCATCGTGGTCGAGCCCCCAGCAATGGTGCTCTGAGTCGGGGGTCACCTTTCAGTGGCAGCAGCAAGTGCCGTCTGTGACTGGGCTTAGCTACATCCCTCTGTGACTGGGCCACGTTCTCAGGCCTGCTGCCACAGCCCACTGTGGCGCCGCGCTGTCCCGTTGTATCTCATGTAAGCTCTCGAACCTCTCAGCATTCTTGCTCCTCCTAGGTCCACATCCAGACAGGTAAATTCCAAAAAAAATCAGTTTGATATTAGGCAGTCCCATATGGCTAGATTTTAGTGAGTGTAGCTCACGCTGGTTGCTTCAGAGCAAACGAATAAGGCCCTTATTTGCATCACAATAAAATAGTCTTTCACATACAATCTTTTCCTTCCATCAATATGACCATAATACAGTGATATTTGCCTACTACATTAGTTGCACAATAGTCCAATTAGCTAGTGCCTGAAAAAATGTGTTAGGACATACTGTGCAACAAAGTAGGAGAAAAAATAAAATTAAAAGTTAAAGTGAATTAATATTCTTGTTCCACGTATGCTATCTCAATCTGTTTGAATAAATTATGTGTTTTAGCTGTGGTATGGAAAAGAGGGCTTTCCACGCCTAACTCGCTTACGCCCGTCAAAGGGATGGACTGTTTTTCTGGAAGTGCAGCGCATAAAAAGAAATGATTTCTACTACAAAAGTGAGACTACATTAACTGTCTTCTTTGACAGACAAAAAAAATTACAAGAGGCAAGTGTGAGATATTTTTAAGCATTATCTCTAAGTTAGTTTTCTTTATTAATCCAGTAACAATTAGAGACAAAAAGATCAATCAATGCTCAGAGTTCAATGTTTTCTGAATGTATAGAAACATATTTTTCTTTGTTACAGATTTTTCACTGCAGTGAATGTCTTGCTATCTTTGTTGGAAAGAAGCAGAAGTTTTCTTATCATAGTTCTCCCACACTTGTACATGTGTCATGTATAATGCTAATCAATATAGAACCAGAAACAACAGAACTCATTTAAAAAACATGACATTCTTTGCAGAATTAAAGACTGAGTCCTTCAGCTTTTTCCCCCAATATAGATCATAGTCTGCTCATTGAGTATGCTCAGAGTTATCAAGCTTGCTCAAAGCTATTGATTGTGCTTAAAAATTTCTAGTGCACTCAGTCTGCTCATAATTATGAAGTGTGCCCAAAGCTATTCAGTGTGCTCAGCAATCTGCATTACAAAACAGAGGAAAATTAATTTCTTAAGTAATGTCTGAATTGATTCAGTTTTTATCATTTCATCCAAAAAATAATTCTGTTATTGAGTACAACCTTCAGATCACAACAAGATCACCATCAATTCTTAAGTCATTTTGATGTCAGAGGCTATAAATTCCACCCATTCCCTTCCCATGTCTCAGGCTCTCTCCATTTCTTACCCACTCACTGCCTCCAGATCTGAGGTCTAGACTCTTCCCTTCTCTAGCTCCAGTCTCCAAACTTCCCTCTCTTTCCCTTCAGTATCCACACTCCCTATACACTCTCCCCAGTCTCCAAATTCCCCCCATCCAGCCTCAAAACTGCCCCTCCCTTCAGTCTTTAAACTGTCCCATCTTTACCTCCAGTCTCTAAACTCTTCCCTTCTCTGCTCTAGTTTTCACATTCTCCCTCTCACCATCTAGCCTCCACCTATCTTCCCTCTCCTACCAGTCCCCCATCTCCCCCCTCAACCTGTGTCCAATCTTCCCCTCCAGTCTCCAAACTTCTGGTAGAGAATCGTAGAGAGCTTCCAGTTTCCACATGTTTAGATCATGAACAATCTGTCCTAGTCCCTCCATGCCAAAAGCTATAGTTAAGAAAGCCCACCAATCCCTCTACTTTCTCAAGAGACTAAGGAAATTCGGCAGGTCTGTGACGACTCTTACCAATTTTAACAGATGCACCATAGAAAACATCCTTTCCAGATGTATCACAGCTCAGTATGGCTGCTGCTCTAACCAAGACCACAAGAAATTACAAGCGGTTGTGAACGTAGCGCAGTCCATCATGCAAACCAACCTCTCATCCATTTACTCGGTTGACATTTTCCGCTGCCTCGGCAAAGCAGCCAGCATAATCAAAGACCCCCCTGCCCACACCAGACATACTCTCTTCCATCTCTTCTGTCGGGAAAAAGACACAAAAGTCTGAGTTCACATACCAACCAACTGAAGAACAGCTTCTTCCCTGCTGCCATCAGATTTTTGAATGAATCTGTCATATATTAAGCTGATCTTTCTCTTCACCCTTTCTATAACTGCAACAGTATATTCTGCACCCTCTCCTTTCCACCTCCCCTATGTTTTCAAACAACCCCAAATTGCCCCATCTATCTATTCTCCAAGCCTTCCCTGTTCTTTGCCTCCAGTTTGCATACATCCTACCTCTCCCTGATCCCCTCCAGTCTTTAAACTGCCCCTCCGGCCAATCTCCAAACTTGCCCCGTCTCTCTTCCTCCCTTCTCCAAACTTTAGCCCACTCCATCCAGTCTTCGAACTCCCTCTCCCCACCTTGGCCCCAAGTCCCTCCCTCTTTCTCCAGTTTCCAAACTCTATCCACCATGCCTCCAGTTTCCATCTGTGGGCCCCACAGATGTTACTGATCACCCTCTCATCTCCCTTTCCCTTTTTTTAACTCACTCAACTGCTCCTTTTCTTCTTTGCCCACCCATCTTCTCCTCAACATGCCCCACCAATGCTCCAGACCACACTGTTTGTCCAGGCTCCACTGATGCTGCTCAACTCAAGTCCCACTGAGCTCTCTCTCTCTTCCCACCCCCTCCTGCTCTCCTTGCCTTCTGCCCCACCCCAAATCTGACCTTATTGCAACTTGTTGCTGCTCATGCACTAGCTTCAAAACTGCAGTAGGCTCAGCCTCATCTCTATTCCATTTCTGATTGTTCCTGCAAGCTGAAATCTCTAGTTGTGTAATGGGGATGGGTGATGGGAACAGGGAAGGGGGGGAATAAGAAGGGGGTTGAAATGTGGGAGGAGAGGGGGAAGAGGCAAAAGGGGAATGAGGAAAGGTGATGTATGAGTTGGGAGTAAGCATTTTTAATGAGAAAGATGGGGAAGGTAGGGCGTTGCTGAAGAGAGGAGGAGAGGAGTTGGTGGAGAGTGAGCTTGTTACCAAGCCAATGGTCCTATACAATATAATATGCTGCCCACACCATAACATAGTGGGAGAAGAGGTTGAGGGAAGTAGAAGGGAGCAAGCATTGGTAGAGGAGAAAAAGAGGAGATTGGCTGCGGGGGTATTGGATGGGAACCAATGCAAGAAGTCAGAGGGAAGTAAAGTGGGGACAGAAACAAAAGGCAGTAAGGGGAAAAGTGGAAGGCAGAGAAACCGAAGACAAATCAAAAAGGGCCACAATTCAGAGAGTCTGGAGAATTCAGTAAATGGGTCCAGTAGGGCGAGGAGAAATAAAACACGGGGAGAGTATACAAACATGACAGGACAGATAGTCTGATGTCTGTTTGCTTTAAGACAAGGAGTATGATAGGTAAGGCGGATTAATTTAGTGCTTGGATTACTACATGGAACTATGATGTTGTGGCAGTTGCAGAGACTTGGATGAAAGAAGGACAGGACTGGCACCTCAGCATTCCAGGATTTAGATGCTTCAGGCGAGATAGAGAAGTGACAGAAGAGATGGTGTTACTTTACTCATTAGGGAGAATGTCACAGCTACACAGAGGGAGGACACCTTGGTGGGATCCTGCAGTGAGGCCATATGGGTAGAACTCAGGAATAGGAGCAGTGCAATCACAATGTTGGGGTTGTACTGCAGACCTCCCAACAGCCAGCCAGAAGTGGAGAAACTGATATGTCAATAGATTATGGGAAGATGTAAAAACAATAGAGTTGTTGTGATGGGTGATTATAACTTCCCCAACGTGGACTGGGAATTCTTTAGTGCCAGAGGCTTGGATGGCGGAGTGTTTGTTCAGTGTGTCCAAGAGTGTATCTTGTGGCAATATGTAGCTAGTCCAACTCGGGAAGGGGCTATCTTAGAACTGGTTCTGGGAAACATATTCGGACAGGTGATTGATGTCTCAGTGGGGAACCATTTTAGGGACAGAGATTACAATTCCATAAGTTTTAAGATACTTGTAGAAAAGGGTAGAAGTAGTCCCAGAGTGAAAGTACTAAACTGGGGGAAGGCTAACTATGACAGTATTAGGCAAGAGCTAGGGAATGTAGACTGCGGGTAGCTGTTTGAAGATAAATCCACATCCAATATTTGGGAATCTTTTAATAGTCAATTGTTACAACTCAGGATAAATATGCCCCTATAAAAATGAAGGATAAAGATAGCAAGATTCGGATGGCAAGATTTTGGAACCTTGAATGACAAGACAGATTATGAGCTTTGTGCAAAAGAAGAAGGGGGCATACATAAATTTAATTAAATTGAAAAACAAATAAGGCTCTTCAGGAATACAAAGAAAGCAAGAAAGAGCTTAAACAGGGACTTAGGACGGCAAAAAGGCACCACAAAATGTCCTTGGCAGGCAGGATTAAGGAGCATCCCAAGGCTTTTTATGCATAAATAAGGAGGAAGACAGTAGCTAAGGAAAGGGTAGGTCCACTTAAGGACAATGGAGGGAATTTGTGTGTGGAGCCAGATGAGGTGAGTGAGGTCCTTAACAAATACTTTGCATCAGTATTCACAAAGGAGAAGGATGTGGTGGTTGGTGAGTGTAGAAAGAAGGATGTTGACATTTTCGGACGTTGAGAAAGAAAGGGAGGAGATGTTGGAGGTTTTGAAAAACACGAAGGTGAACAAGTCCTGAGAGCCAGATGGTGTCTATCCCAGAATACTGAGAGAGGCGAGTGAAGAAATTGCTGAGGCCTTGGCCAAAATCTTTGAATCCTCTTTAGCCACAGGCAAGGTGCCAGGGGATTGGAGAGTAGCTAATGTTGTTCCTCTGTTTAAGGATGGCAGAAGAGACAATCCAGGAAATTACAGGCCTGTGAGCCTTACATCAGTGGTGGGAAAATTATTGGAGAAGATTCTTAGGGACAGGATGTATTCACATCTGGAAGGGAATAGGCTTATTAGTGACAGACAGCATGGTTTTATGAAGGGGAGGTCTCACAAACTTGATTGAATTATTTGAGGAAGTGACAAGAAAGATTGACCAGGGCAGTGGATGTTCTATACATGGACTTTAGTAAAGCCTTCAATGAGATTCCTCTGGCAGGCTGATACAGAAGATGAAGTCATATGGGATCCAAGTGAGCTGGTAAGATGGATAGAAAACTGGCTGGTCATAGAAAGCAGAGAGTAGCAATGGAAGGGTAATTATCTAACTGGAATTCTGTGACAAGCGGTGTTCCACAAGGATCAGTGCTGGGGCGTCTTTGTAATGTATATAGATGATTTGGAGGAAAATATAGTTAGTCTGATTAGTGAATTTGCCGATGGTACAAAAATTGGGGGAGTAGCGGATAGTGAGGAGGATTGTCAGAGCGTACAGCAGGATGAATATAAATCAGTTGGAGACCTGGGCTGAAAAATAGCAAATGGAATTTACCAGGACAAATATGTGGTGATGCAATTTGGAAGGTTTACTGCAGAAGAAAAGTATCCAGTAAATGGTAGAGTCCTGAGAAATATTTGCATATAGAGGGATCTAGGCGTGCAGATCCACACTTCCCCGAAGATGGCAACTCAGGTGGACAAGGTGGTCAAGAAGGCATATAGTATGCTGGCCTTCATCGACCAAGGTGTTGAGTATAGGAATTGGAAAATCATGTTGCAGCTCTAAGACTTTGGTTAGCCACATTTGGAGTATTGTGTACAATTCTGGCTGTCACGTTCTGGAAAGATGTTGATGCATTGGAAGGGGTGCAGAAGAGATTTACCAGGATGCTGCCTGGTTTGGAGGATATGGACTGTGAAGAAAGGTTGAACGAACTTGGATTGTTTTCATTGGAGCATCGGGGAATGAGGGGGGAAACCTGATAGAGCTTTACAAGATTATGACAGGCTTGGATCGAGTGGATAGTCAGTCTTTTTCTCAGGGACAAAAGGCCAATTAATTTGGGCCTTGGGTGAAAGTGAGAGGGAGGAAAGTTTAAAAGAGATGCAAGGAGCAAGTTTTTCACACAGAGGGTGGTGAATGCCTGAAGCACACTGCTAGAGATGGTGGTGGAAGCAGATTTTATGACAATGTTCAAGAAGCATCTGAATAGATACATGAATAGGCAGGGAATAGAGGTTTATGGATCATGGAGAGGCAAGAAAATATTAGATTAGAGAGACACTTCTGTCAGCACAGACTTGGTGGGCTGAATGGCCTGTTCCTGTGCTATACTATCTTTTGTTCTTAGGTGGGAGGGAAGCGAAGGAGGTGGTGGGGATTGTGGGAGACGAGAGGGTAATGAGGTGGGGAAAGGGGAGTAGAGATGGGAGAAGTGGGTGGGAGGGGTGGGATGAACGAAGGGGAGGAGCAGAAGGGAGTGGGAGTATGAGAGGTTCGAAGAAGGGCTAGAAGGGGAGAAAGGGTAGGTGGGTGGGAGTGGACAGGTTTTATTTTATATATGTGTTTAAAAGGTGGGAAGGATTGGGTGGATGTCATCTGTGGGGTGCTGTATGTATCAGGGGAACATCATATTCCAAAATGTTACCCCCCGCCGCCTTGTTTCTCTCTGCTCCCTTTCAAAACTTCCCCTCTCACTGTTCCACACCCTTTTGCCCTCAGGCTATCAGATTCTTCCAACCCTAATAGCCTAGGATTTATCTCACTCCCTTTGAAGGAGATAGTGCCACACCTCCCCATCTTTTCCCCATGGGCTTGCAATTTTTTCCATTTTAGATAATGATCCAAATCACTTTGAAGACCTCAATTTATCCAGCCACTGCTAGGCTCTCAGGATTCCAGGTCCTGATCACTAGGTTTAACATAACCTCCTTCAGATTTTACAGGGGCAATCTGCCAGCCTGCTGCACTGCTCGAGTAGCATAGTGGGCTGGGAGACATCAGCTGAGACCGTTTGCGCTGGACACCACAGTCTCTGTGAGTTTCCCAGCCTAAGATTTCCAGTGTACTCCACGCTGGAAAGCAGGTATTTCCATTTCATTAGCGGGGCCAGGACTGAAGTTGGGCTGCCGGGATGGGGCAGAGGCTGGCACTGCTGGACCACTACTGCATGTGTCAATCTCTGCTCTGACAGATTGGCACATATGCGGTGGCACACAGCACTATGCTCTGGCCTCTCAAGTGGGAATAGCCCCATGCCCGGATTTTCAGAGGAAATCATGCTTGGGCACTCTGTGATGTACGGTTTTGGAGATTTATTCCCATTTTCCTGCAAAAACTAGGGACTTAGAATTTTTTTGGGAGAATCCTGGTCAACTTCTTAGGACCTCTATCACATAAGTGATATTGTGTCAAGCTTTAAATTGCTCAATATAAAGCAATTCAAAAGTCCATTGTAATATTGAAAACAGTAGCATGGAAATGAAAAGTTGTAAGCACTTAAAATTAATATTTTGCACAAGCTATGTAAAAACTTTTGATCGCAGTAACTTGCAACTCTTTAAACCCAAATTAGTTTGATGAGCATTGTGCCATGACTCAGCAGCGCTGACTTTGGAACCACTGACATGTTTTTCTTTTGTATTTCAGGTTGTCTTTGCAGCTCTTCCAAATGGCACTACAAAAATATTTAAAAGAGCAATCCCAGTAGAGGAATTATTATCATATCAGGAGTTCTTTTATTTGCGTTACGTGACTGTTGACTCTGTGTAAGTGAAGATAATGATGTAAAGCTTGGCTGTGTCCTACAGTAGGTTACTTTAGGTTTACCATGAAGATTGGGCCTCTAGCATATATAAATATGTTTACTTAATTTGCGTTCCTTGTAAAACCAAAAACAAAACCCTACCCTACTTCCTCCTGTAACCAGAAAAAAGTTGCCGGGAGGACCTCAAGCAAGAGAAAATTGAGTTGAGATTCTTTTATTCTTTTACCTGCATAAGAGCAGTATGGTAGTTAGGACAGTGGTATGCTCCTCCTGCCAGATGTGGGAAATCAGGGAGCAATCTAGTCTCTCTCACAACTTTGCAGGAAGTGTCCAATTGTAGCTCCTCACAGATTGCAATATTCGGTTGGAGCGGCAGGTGGATGCACTGCAGAGCATAGAGGAGGCAGAGTGTGTGATAGATACTAGTTACAGGGAGGTTGTCACACCATAGGTTCAGTTAGGTGGATGGGTGACCGCAGGCAGGTAGTGCAGGAGTCTCCTGTGTCTATTCCCCTTTCAAACAGGTATACTGTTCTGTATCTGTTCCCCTTTCAAACAGGTATACCATTCTTAAGGGGGAGGGTGAGCAGCCAGAGGTCATTGTACATATTGGTACTAATGACATAGGTAGTGAAAGGGATGAGGTCCTGAAGTGTGAATAGTGAGAGTTAGGCAGAAGGCTGAAGTGCAGCACCTTGAAGTTAGTAATTTCAGGACTATTACCAATGCCACATTCTAGTGAGAGTAGGAATGGGAAGATTAGGCAGATGAATGTGTGGCTTGACAACTGGTGCAGGGGGCAGGGATTTAGATTTTTGAATCTCTTCTGGGGGAGGGGTGACCTGTTCCAGAGGGACGGGTCACACCTGAACTGGAGTGAGACTAACATCCTGGCGGAGAGATTTGCTAGAGCCATTCGGACAGTTTAAACTAGTTTGGCAAGGGGGTGGGACCCAAAGCAGTAGGGAGAGACAGAAGAGAAGGTTGAGGACATCACAGCAGTTAAAGAGAGCACATTAAATAGTAAAAAGTAGTGCCAATAATCCTAGCCAGATCAGGCAAAAGCAAGACAGAGAGCGAGGGAAGGCCAGACTAAACTGCATTTATTTCAATGGAAGAGGCCTGACGGGCAAGGCAGATGAACTCAGGGCATGGATGGGTACATAGAACTGGGATATTATAGCAATTACTGAAACATGGCTAAGGGTGGGACATGACTGGCAGCTCAATGTTCCAGGACACAGATGCCAAAGGTAAGAGAGGAAGGAGAGTTGCACTTTTGATTAGGGAAAATGTCACAGCAGTACTGAGAGGGGATATATCCAAAGGTTCGGCCGCTGAGTCTATATGGGTAGAACTGAGAAATAAGAAGGGGAAATCACTTTGATAGGGTTATACTTTAGGCCCCCAAATAGTCAGTGGGAAATTGAAGAGCAAATATGTAAGGAGATGACAGATAGCTCCAAGAATAAAAGAGTGGTAATAGTGGGGGATTTTAACATTCCCAACATTGATGGAGACAGCCATAGTATTAGAGGGTTGGATGGAGAGAAATTTGTTGTGTATTCAGCAGGAATTTCTCATTCACTATGTGGATGGCCTGACCAGAGAGCTGGCAAAACTTGACCTCCTCTTGGGAAATAAAGAAGGTCAGGTGACAGAAGAGTTAGTGAGGGATTAATTTGGGACCAATGATCATAATTCCAATAGTTTTAAGATAGCTGTGGAGAATGATAGGTCTGGCCCAAAAGTTAAAATCCTAAATTGGGGCAAGGCCAGTTTTGATAGTATCAGGCAGGAACTTTCAACAGTCAAATGGGGGAGTCTATGGGAAGGCAAAGGGATATCTGGTAAGTGGGAGACTTTCAAAAGTGTATTAACCAGGCGTCAGGGTGAGCACATTCCTCTTAAAGTGAACGTCAAGGCTGGTAGAAGTAGGGAACTCTGGATGACTCAGGATATTGAGGTCCTGGTCAAGAGAAGAAGGAAGCACATGCCATGCATAGGCAGATCAAGTGAGTCTCTTGAAGAGTATAGGGGATGTAGGAATAGAGTTGAGAGAGAAATAAGAAGGGCAGAAAAGGGGACAGGAGATTGTTTTGGCAGATAAGGCAAAGGAGAATACAAAAATCTTCAACAAATACATAAAGGGCAGGAAAGTAACTAGGGAGAGAGTAGGATCTCTTAAGGATCAACAAGGTCATCTGTGTGCAGATCCACAAGAGATGGGTGAGATCCTAAATGAATATTTCTCATCAGTATTTACTGTTGAGAAAAGCATGAATGTTAGGGAACTTGGAGAAATAAATAGTGATGTCTTGAGGAGTGTACATATTACAGAGAAGAGGGTGCTGGAAGTCTTAAAACGCATCAAGGTAGATAAATTCCCAGGACCTGATGAAGTGTATCCCAGGACATTTTGGGAGGCTAGGGAGGAAATTGCGGGTCCCCTGGCAGAAATATTTGAATCATTGATAATCACAGATGAGGTGCTTGAAAATTGGAGGGTGGCAAATGTTGTGCCTTTGTTTAAAAAGGGCTGCAGGGAAAAGCTTGGGAGCTACAGGCCAGTCGGCCTCACATCTGTGGTGGGTAAGTTGTTGGAAGGTATTTTTAGAGACAGGGTCTACAGGCATTTAGAGATGCAAGGACTGATTAGGGACAGTCAGCATGGCTTTGTGAGTGGAAAATCATGTCTTACAAATTTGATTGAGTTTTTTGAAGGGGTAACCAAGAAGGTAGGTGAGGGCAGTGCAGTTAATGTTGTCTGCATGGAATTTAGCCAGGCCTTTGACAGGGTACCGCATGGTTGTTGCACAATCGTAAACATTACAGGATCCAGGGTGAGGTAGCTAAACGGATACAAAATTGGCTAGATGACAGAAGCCAGAGGGTGGTTGTAGAGGGTTGTTTTTCAACTGGAGGCCTGTGAGCAGTGATGTGCCTCAGGGATTAGTGCTGGGTCCAATGTTATTTGTCATTTATATTAATGATTTGGATGAGAATATAGGACGCATGGTTAGCAAGTTTGCAGATGATACCAAGATTGGTGGCATACTGGACAGTGAAGAAGGTTATCTCAGATTGCAGTGGGATCTTGATCAGTTGGGACAGTGGGTTGACGAATGGCTGATGGAGTTTAATTTAAATAAATGCGAGGTGATGCATTTTGGTAGATCCAATCAAGTGGGAGCTACAAACTAAATGGCAGAGACATCAGCAGAATAGACACACAGAGAGACCTGGGCGTTCAGGTCCACAGATTCTATGAAGTGGCAGCACAGGTGAAAAAAAATGGTGGAGAAAGCATACGGCATGCTCCTTCATCAGCTGGTGTATCGAGCATAAAAGTTGGCAAATTACGTTATAATTGTATTGAATGTTGATTAGGCCACATTTGGAATACTGTGTCCAATTCTGGTCACCATACTACCAGAAGGCTTTGGAGAGAGTACAGAAAAGGTTCACTGGGATGTTGCCTGGTATGGAGGGTATTAGCTATGAGGAGAGATTGAATAAACTGGGAAGCTGAGGGGCGACTTCATAGAATTTTATAAAATTATGAGGGACGTAGATAAGGTGAACAGTTGGAAGCTTTTTCCCCAGGGCAGAAATGATAATTACAAGGGGGCAGGTAAGGGGGGAAAAGGTTCAGTGGCGATGTGTGGGGGCCTCAAATGTACTGCCAAGTGAGGTAGTTGAGGCAGATGCGTTAGCGACATTTAAGACTTATCTGGATTGACACATGAACATGAACAGAGGAATAGAGGCATACGGCAGTTGGTCTAGAATAGTTTAGCATGGAATAGTTTAGGTTAGAGGGTCATTAGATTGGTTCCACTGGTCGGCGCAGCATCGAGGGCCGAAGGGCCTGTACTGCGCTGTAATGTTCTATGTTCTCGATGTTCTAGATGAGACAAAGTGATTGGCACAGGCTTGGTGGGCCAAAGGACCTATTCCTGTGTTCTACTGTTCTTTCTTCACCCCTATGAATTCAAACCCTTATACTTACAACAGTGTTGAGTTTGCAGTGTGTAGAAGTTTGACTTGCACTGGGAGTGGGGATGAAATCATTTATCTGCTTCCTGCACAACAGAGCAATCATCCTATGGATCCCATTGACTAACTACCCTGATGACCTCCTCCTAGGTTGGAGTGATCAGATGGGAAGGCCACCTGTTCCCATTACTTGGAGGACTGCCTGTCTTTCCTTGACTGCCAGAAGGAGAATTTCCAGGGAGGCATCACTGAGCCATTGGCTAAAGGTTGCTTGCTGCCTTCTACTGAACATGTTCGTTTACAAAATCTGGAGTTTCTGGTCTGTAGTAAGGTGAATGTCTGTCTCCATATTGTTTAAATATGGCACCCAGATCTGGGAGATTGAGGTGATGGTACGGCATATGAATTAATGCCCATCCCCCACAAAATTTATTGTTCCCTTTGCAGCTGCATAATTAATGAGCTGAACAGTACAAGGCTTGCATGTTCGACCACCCTGCTCTCCAGTGGAATTCACTCTGGCTTTTACTTCCGTGACTGGATTCAGTCTCTGGAACAGAAAATTCTGCCTTGAGTTTTGAACACAAGATTGTGGAGTTTAGAATGGACATGAGAGTACACTGGGGGCCGGTGGATGTGGTCTTTCTTGATTTTCAGAAGGCGTTTGACAAGGTACCTCACAAGAGGTTATTGCAGAAGGTCAGGGGACATGGAGTTGGGGGTAGGGTGTTAGCGTGGATAGAGGACTGGTTGTCAAATAGGAGGCAGAGAGTGGGGGTCAATGGGTGTTATTCGGATTGGCGGTTGGTGACTAGTGGAGTGCCTCAGGGGTCGGTGCTGGGGCCTCAGCTATTTACCATTTATATAGATGATCTGGAGGAGGGAACCCAGTGTATGGTGTCGAAATTTGCTGATGACACCAAGATTGGTGGAACGGCAAATTGCGCAGAGGGTGTGGAGAGTCTGCAGAAGGATCTAGATAGGCTGGGCGAATGGGCCAGGAACTGGCAAATGGAATTTAATGTTGGCAAGTGCGAGGTGGTGCACTTTGGTAGGAATAATGGTAGGAAGGATTATTACTTACGTGGAGAAAAACTGCAGCAGGCGACAGTGCAGAGGGACCTAGGGGTCCTTGTGCATGAGTCGCAAAAGCCCAGCTTGCAGGTGCAGCAGGTGGTCAGGAAGGCGAATGGGATGCTGGCCTTCATAGCGAGGGGGATTGAATATAAAAGTAGGGAGGTCTTGCTGCGGCTATATAGGGCATTGGTGAGACCGCAGCTGGAGTACTGTGTGCAGTTTTGGGCGCCGTACTTACGCAAAGATATTTTGGCCTTGGAGGGAGTGCAGAGGAGGTTTACTAGGCTGATGCCAGAGTTGAGGGGGTTGAACTATGAGGAGAGGCTGAATAAACTAGGCTTGTACTCGTTAGAGTTTAGAAGAATGAGGGGAGATCTCATTGAGACGTATAAGATGATGAATGGGATGGATAGGATAGAGGTGGAGAGACTCTTCCCGCTCAGAAAGGACAGTAGGACTAGGGGGCACAGCCTCAAGATAAAGGGGGGGCGGTTTAGAACGGAGTTGAGGAAGAACTTCTTCACTCAAAGGGTGGTGAATCTCTGGAATCCTCTGCCCGTTGAAGTGGTGGAGGCTACATTGCTAAGTATTTTTAAGACGCGGGTTGATGGGTTTTTGATAAGCGAGGGGATTAAGGGTTATGGGGAGAGGGCGGGAATGTGGAACTGAGCCACGACAGATCAGCCATGACCTTATTGAATGGCGGGGCAGGCTCAAAGGGCAGATGGCCTACTCCTGCTCCTATTTCTTATGTTCTTATGTTCTTAATTCTGTTTTTGGATAGGAGCAAAAGAAAGAATCACATCATGGTACTTATCATCTAATTCCCTCTGATGTCTTGGGTTCACCATTTTGTTATGATCCTTCATCTAAGTGGCTCAGATGCCCAATAAAATGATGGGTACTTCATTTAGCCAAAACTAATTGGGGTTCAGTGGCATAATTAAAATCAATGCATTCTAGCTTGCCTTTGTATTTAAACTACAAAAGTAGGGTAATACAAAGATTGTTAGTTAGAAAAATTGACTTTTGAATGAAACACAGGACGGAAGATTCTGGCCCTTCCTGCAGGCTGGATCTTCTGGTCCCACTGAAATGACCACTGCTGCAGGTGCCTTGGCAGTAGGATAGGTGAGCCATGCAAGTTACCATTGACTTTGGTGGGACTGGAAGGTACTACTGGCGATCAGTTGTGAGCTGCTTCTGTTGTGGAAAAGCACACTGTGACAGGAGGCTGAAAAGTTCTGACCACAGTGCTAGAACCAAAATAGCCAGGTGATGAAGGATAAACTAAAGCCTCGTTTTTGCACATTTACACATGCATCTTCAAACCCCAACCAACATGATTTCAGTATGCTCCTGTTTCTAGGAGCACTAATAATCCTTAGTTAATGGTGGCACGTTGGTTTGCACTGCTACCTCACGGTGTCAGGGACCCAGGTTCAAATCCCAGTTTGGGTCATTATCTGACCTGAATCTGTACGTTCTCCCCATGTCTGTGTAGGTTTCCTCCAAGTGTTCCGGTTTCCTCCAAAATCTGAAAGACCTGCTGGTTAGGTGCGTTAGCCGAGCTAAATTCCCCCTCTGTGTACCCGAACAGGCGCTGGAATGTGGCAACCAGATTTGCACAGTAACTTCATTGCAGTCTTAGTGTAAGCTAACTTGTGACACTAATAAATAAACTTAATGCACCCCACAGAATATAATTAAATATCCAATCATTGTACGACTAAGACTTATTGTAACTTTTTCTCTTTTCATTGTTAGAGTCTGCTAATGCAACTAATTTAGCTTTACAGCCTTTAATTTCACAATTAAAGCAAATGTTATCTGAATGGTAAATTGTTTATTATCCAATTCTTTTTCAGCTATAACGACGTCACATTTTTAAACAACTGTCCTTTTGGAATAATGAAGGTGAAAACCTTAGCTCCGCCCTTGTTTTACACTCGAATACAGCATTATATAGCCAAGCCACCTTGGATCTTTTCCGACTTTGGAATCTACAGTGACCTGTCGCTGACTGTCTACCAAGGCCTGGTCCATGGGCTGCTATGGCTGCATTCCAATTATTATAGAGTAAGGAAACTTGCTAAGCAAACTTTGTTCATAAAAGGGCTGAATGCATAAAAATAACAGAGGTTTTGACCAAATTGAATAGGGATTTTACTTAGCATGAGTAATTATAGCAGCAGTGAGAAGTTGAGTACTATTAAAGCTATTATTGTGCTGAAGGAAGTGATGTATACCTCTGTGATTAAAAGAACAATTTGTGGAAAAACAAAAAGCCAAGTGGATAATAGAAGTGTCGAAAGCTAACAAATTAAAATGGAAATATTTTCCTGGTACCGAGGATAAGGATCAGATTCTGGCAACCAAGTTCAATGGAATTTGCCAAGGTAATGAAGCGATTTTCCCAAAAGAAACAGTGTCCAATGGGTGGGAAAATGGGAAGCTTTTTGGGTGAGCTAAATTTTGTGAATTTATGGCACTCTGTGCAATGCAGAGCCTAAATCTGATGGAGAGGCTAGCAGCAGAGTGCTCAAGGAGCCATCGGGCATGTGCCAATCTTTCAGTATACTGGAGGATCCCCCCCCCCCCCCCCCCCCCCCCCCCCCCCCACAACCCAGACATTGCTGGTCCCAAACCCCCCCCTTCGCCGATTGCCAGCCCTGATCCCCACTTTCTGAATGGTGGCCCCCACTCCCCCAATGCAGATCACTTGCCTCCCCTCCTACCTCCTGTCTATACGTCTGGTCCTGCCACCATCTGGTCCTGCCCACCCTGGCGTGAGGCTTCACCACCTCAAGCCCCTCTCCCTTGGCACTGCACAATGCCCAGTGGTCACTGCCAGTTTGCTAGGCTGGCAGTGCCAGGGTGCCCAGTGGGAAGTGCCAGGTCCCAGTCCTTCCTCCCCTACCAAAATCTCGGTGGTGGGGGGGTGTGTCAGTAGCTCAGGTCCTACTAGTGAGGCCACACACATTTGATCACTGTTGCTGGGAACTGGCAGTGATGTTCAGTGGTGGGAACCTTCACTGGCGAAGTCAGAGAGCCAAGTCAACCCCGGCAATACCATCCAGAGTTCGCTAAATGATTTGAATATTTAGATGAGTCTGGATTGTCTGGATCAATCAAATTGGCAAAAGTGATCTTGAAGATGAGTTTGTGGAATGCATTCATGACATTTTCTTGGAGAAATAGGTTGTGGAACAAGCAAAGGGATAAAGCAATTTTATATCTAGTATTGTGCAGCTATGTTCTTGTGACACAGTGGATAGTGCACTTGCCTCAGAAACTCTGGGTTTGAATATCACCCCAGGTTTTGATGGCCACAGAAAGTACAATGGTAACCTGCCCAAATAGCATCCACCTGCAAATCCGTTCAACACATGCCAATGACAAAATTTAAGAGCGGGAGGTATTCCTGGTCACGCATGTGAATGGAATGAACTTTGGGATCACTATCAAAGCTCCATACTGCAGCTTGCACATAAAAGTGCACATTGTCACTGTAACTCAGACATCCTGCATGAACTGTTTAATGCACCATCAGCATCATGCACGTTGAGGGAAGGTTAATTAGGAATATCATTGTAAAAGATCCACTGGGAAATAGTGATCATAATATTGAACTCCACACTAAGTTTGAAAATTATATACTCCAACCTCAAATAAGAAATTTAAACTTAAAGTCAAGAAGCTATATCCCTCTGCCTTAAAAGCATTTATTGACCCTGCTTCCACTACTCTCTGGGAAGATTCACAACTCTTAAGAGGAAATAAATTCTTCTCACCTCCATCTTAAATGGAAGACCTCTTATTTTTAAACTGTGTGCTCTACTTGTAGTCTGTCCCATTAGGGAAAACTTCCTTCTAGCAACCCCCTTGTCAAGTCCCCTCTGGATCTTATACATAAGATCATCTCTCAATTTTCCAAACTCAAATGGATGCAGGCTTTGCCTGTCCAACCTTTCTTCGTAAGGTAACCCCCTATGCATTCCTGAGTGGGCAGCACAGTGGCACACTTGGCTCTGCTGCGTCATAGCACCAGGGACCTGGATTCAATTCCTGGCTTGGGTCACTGTGCAGAGTCTGCATGTTCTCCCCATGTCTGCATGAGTTTTCTCTGGATGCTCCAGTTTCGTCCCACAGTTTCAAAGCCATGCTGATTAGATGCGTTGGCCATGCTAAATTCTCCCTCGGTGTCCCCGAACAGGTGCTGGAGTGTGGTGACTAGGGGTTTTTCCACAGTAACTTCATTGTGGTGTCAATGTAAGCCTACTTGTGACACTAATAAGTAAACTAAACTAACCTTCTCTGAATTCCTTGCAAATTTATATCATTTCCTAAAAAAAATCAAAAATGTACACTGTACTCACGGTATAGAATCATAGAATCCTACAGCGCAGAAAGAGGCCCTTTGGCCCATCGAGTCTGCACCAATCTCAATCCCACCCAGGCTCCATCCCCATATCCGTATATATTTACACACTAATCCCGCTAACCTATGCATCCCGGGACACCAAGGGGCAATTTTTAGAATGGCTAATCAACCTAGCCCGCGCATCTTTGGACTGTGGGAGGAAACTGGAGCACCCAGAGGAAACCCATGCAGACACAGGGAGAATGTGCAATCTCCTATGGTCTCACCAATGCCTTGCACAGCTGTAGTAAAACAGTTTGTTTCATTTTATTTTTATTTTTGGCCTCCTTACTTGAGAAAGGATATACTGGAACTGGAGTGGGTGCAGAGGAGATTCAGTATGTTGATTCCGGAGCTGAGAGGGTTGACTTATGGGGCAAGCTTGAATAGACTGGGACTATAACTCACTGGAATTTAGAAGAATGACGAGGGTCTTTAGAAACATAAAATTATGAAGTGAAAAGATAAAGTAGAAGCAGCGAGGTTGTTTCCACTGGCAGATGAAACGAGAACTAGGGGGCATGGCCTCAAAATAAAGGGGAAGCAGATTTAGGATTGAGTTGAGGAGGAACTTCTTCACCCAAAGGGTAATGAATCTGGAATTCCCTGCCCAGTGAAGCAGCTGAGGCTACCTTGTTAAATGTTTTTAAGATAGATGGATTTTTGAACAGTAAGGGAATTAAGGGTTACGGTGAGCGGGCATTTAAGTGAAGCTGAGTCCACAAAAAAGATCAGCCATGAGCTTATTGAGTGGCAGAGCAGGCTCAAGGGCCAGATGGTCTACTCCTGCTTCTAGTTCTTACAGTCTAAAACATTTCTACTTCTGTATTCCATTCCCTAAATGTTATACTTTTATGTTTCATAAATAACTATTAAAAGTTAACAAATTGTGGTTTTGTTGATTACGATTCTTCAGCTGATGTCCTATTGATTTCTTTCCATTCAGCCATATGCTGACCCAGTTCATGATCCAACATGGAGGTGGTGGAAAAAATCACGCAGAGCTGAGGTATGATGTACAATATCACTGTTAGAAAAATGTTTCTGAAATACAGGGACTATTCTGGAAGAAATATATGGCCAAAGAAAGTGCAATCTTTTTCTGAAGAATGCACAAAGTAGCCTTTCTTCTCATTCTTCAGAAGTTATGTTTTAAAATATAAAAATTAGGTGCTTAATGCATCAGAATTCTTAAATGGATGATGTGCTCCATTGGTAACTACTTCATAACCATTTCCCATGGTCTGATCAGAAGAAATAGCATGGATAAGTTGCAAGTCATGCCTTACAAACCTGAATTTATTGAATAGGTCATAAACTCAATAGATAAGGGATTATTTATGGATCTTATTTATAATTCACTTTCTGAAGCCCTTCAATTAAATGTTTGTACTAAAGACTTGACAAAAATGAAGATGCATGGAATTGGAAGTAACCATTTGAATGGTTGAAAAAATGATTATAAGATAGGAAATAGTGTGGTATAGTGAGCAAATAGAATAGTTACAATGATATGAATCATTACACAACAGTAATACAGCGGTCGTATGCAAAAGACTGTTCAGCAGCTAGAATAGCCTGCACTCATGAGAAATGTACCCACCTACTAGCTCATAATGTACATAGATAAACCAGTTTGATGTAACTGCCTGAGTGGAACTGCAGTCTGTCCGTGAAGGATAGGTCAATCAACCACTATAATAAAGAGAGTATGGGCCCGATTTTACTATCA